>NW_027468663.1:56697421-56699921 GCF_046254945.1 Alosa pseudoharengus | reverse complement strand
TGACACAATTTCCCAAGCTCCCTCTCCACGCGGGCAGTGGTCATAGTAACCACCTCTGATTGATGCGGACGCGCTGGGACACGGCCTGTTTGTGTGCGAGTAATGGCCTTACAACATGATGGATCTTGGATCAGAGAGATTAAGATGATCTGATGGCATGATTGGCTTTACAGATATCTGCAGGCTTGGCGTGTGACCACACAGGTCAGCAGACTCGGCCAGGAGTCAGCAGCTGTCCTGACAGAACGACTGCCCCCCCCCCACACACACACACACACACACACCTGGGTATAACTCAGTTAAGGTAACAAGATTTCTGAGAGGAAAACTGGGGACATTTCTTGGGAACCCGGGACGTTTCCAGTTCGGCAGTCAGCGTCATTAAATGATCTATTGGGTTGTCTATGAAAAAGGGGGGGCAGTGCTTTTGTTTAGATTTGTTTATGTTTATGCATTTATATATTTTATCCAAAGCAACTTATAGATACCAGTTGCATTGACCAGTGTCCCTGGAGCAACTTGAGGTTAAGTGCCTTGGTCAAGAGCACAATGATGGCTACTGAGAATCAAACTGCCCCCCCCCTCCCCCCCATTGCGTTTGAAATGTAGGGTCACCCTAAAACTAGTGTCAATGCTACAAGTACAAGCTCCTGAGCGGAACTGAATTAGGTTTTGAGCTGCACTGTTTGAAGGCATGATCAGGTTTGGACCCGAGTCAGTTTTGTTTGAATGTATGATTGTGCCAAACCTGGGTTATTTGTGACCGGTTCAGTGTGTTGATATATGGTTGGCTTTGTTTCAGTGCTTTGTGAATGTATGCTTGGGTTGTACAGTTAAGACTGTGCTTGGTGAATGTGTGGGTTTGGATCTGAGACGATGTTATGTAAATGATTGGTCCAAGAGCTGAAGACTAATCCAAGTGGTAGATGTGGGCATATATGATGTACACACTTGCTCATGCTACTGTACCTGAGACCTGAGACCTCAGGCTAAAAAGCGCCAGTGGGAGCTAGCTGCTCTGTGACTGCCTCTGGATTTGAGATATATCATTTCTAGGTCGGGATGCACTTGTACTGTGAACATCTGGATTTGAGATATATCATTTCTAGATCGGGATGCACTTGTAGTGTGAACATCTGGATTTGAGATATATCATTTCTAGATCGGGATGCACTTGTAGTGTGAACATCTGGATTTTAGATATATCATTTCTAGATCTAGATGCATTTGTAGTGTGAACATCTGGATGGATCTGGATCATAGACGATGCCTTGTGAACGTCTATGTGGGTTGGCATCACTGAGATTAATCCTGGGGAACTGACTGTAATGATTGTGTCTTGATCTAAGACAAGTCTTAAGTGTTTGATGGGCCCTGGGTCATATAGTCCCATAATCCTGTCAGCTGGTTGGATGTGTCACCGTAATGTGTGGATGGGACATTGAGTTCTGAACAGAAGCAGTGCTGCATCCAGAGGGTATGGAGCACCACGTGTGGTCCAGTCCTGGATCTGAGATATTCAGGTTACTGGGTCCAGTCCTGGATCTGAGATAGTCAGGTTACTGGGGCCAGTCCTGGATCTGAGATAGTCAGGTTACTGGGTCCAGTCCTGGATCTGAGATAGTCAGGTTACTGGGTCCAGTCCTGGATCTGAGATAGTCAGGTTACTGGGGCCAGTCCTGGATCTGAGATAGTCAGGTTACTGGGTCCAGTCCTGGATCTGAGATAGTCAGGTTACTGGGTGGACACAGCAGTGGCTCGTGCTGTAATCTGAAATAGTTGGTGTGTCCATATAGATGAGGTAAATGGGTTTGGCTTGGACACAGGTCCTAGTGGATGTGGTAAGTTCTTCTGGATGTGGGATTGGGAAAGTTTGTCATGGATGTGGATAACAACTGAATTAGGTTTTGAGCTGCACTGTTTGAAGGCATGATCAGGTTTGGACCCGAGTCAGTTTTGTATGAATGTATGATTGTGCCAAACCTGGGTCATTTGTGACCGGTTCAGTGTGTGTGTAAGTGTGCCATACAGATGGTGGATATGTCAGTGGGTCAGGTGTGTGTGTGTGTGTGTGTGCGTAGGGCTTAAAATTCATTTTTCAAAATGGCAGTGCTTCATATAGGGGGAATTAATACAGTTTAGGGGGGATTAATACAGGTACACTAGGCCTAATACAGTTGGGGGGGGGGGTACATTTTACAAACCGAAATCGAACAGAGTCCTCAATGTCAACAAATGTCCTCAAAGCATTTTCCTCATTACAGGCGTCAATGACAACAACAACATAGACCGCACTTAGATGATATCGGTTTGGATTTTCTAATAGGAGTAAGTGGTTGTGGCAACATATGTCATGATGATAATATTTGATCGCTGTTTTGCTATAAAAGCATCTTTCACGTAATGAATGCGCACTCTAGAAAGTGAAAGTAGGCCTACTATGCTCTCCGTGTCTGTAGCTGTCTGTTCACGTCCGCAATCGATTATAACGTTCCTCAAA
>NW_027468663.1:56679921-56692421 GCF_046254945.1 Alosa pseudoharengus | reverse complement strand
TCTACTGTCCAGAGCTCCTTGGTGAAGGTGTGTGAGAGGTCTCCTTGGTGACTGTGTGTGAGAGGTCTCCTTGGTGAAGGTGTGTGAGAGGTCTCCTTGGTGACGGTGTGTGAGAGGTCTCCTTGGTGACGGTGTGTGAGAGGTCTCCTTGGTGACGGTGTGTGAGAGGTCTCCTTGGTGACGGTGTGTGAGAGGTCCATGTTGGGGACACACTGAGTGGCCGCTCTGTTGACTCCGCTGTAAGAAGAGTGGCGGTTGCGAGCTGTGCTGTGCTGTGCTGTGCTGTGCCGCGGCGTGGCGTGTTTGTTGTGCTAACAGGATAAATGCAGGACGCCCCTGACCACGGCCGCGCCAGGCCCAAACCCAGAGTGGCCACCTGGAACCCGAAGATCTGAGGCTCCGAGCCTATTTTGGACACAGCATGTCCCAAAATAAGGGCCTGTTTGAAAGCGTCTCAGAAAATAACTCTGGAAAGAGGGGCAGGCTAATAATGGAATATTTTGTGTCAGCGCGCGTGTTGTTTTTTCTTCACACCCTGTGAGCTCAGACGCTCGTGTTGGCGTGGTCTCGGGGGACCAGGAGGTTGAGGTTGTGTGTGTGTGTTTTTGGTTGATGTGTTCTCCGATGGTCCCGTATAAATAGGGCGTTATCTGCTGCATGGCCTGTGTGATGTGGTGTGGCTATTTTTAGAACAAGGGAATCATGTGTCTCACAAACAGACCTCTGGCCATGCACTCAACGTATGTGTGTGTGTGTGTGTGTGTTCCTACACATGTTTTTATGTAGTGTATAAGTGTAACTGTTGTCTTGTAGTGTATGTTGTCCAAACCTAGCCAAATAACTGCTCTTTTTAGTAAGCATGTTTTATGAGTCTAGGACTCCAGTTGGGGTTGGTCCACAATGCAAACCCAAAGACTAAGCATTTTTACAGCCCCTCATATAGTCTGTCTCAAAGTTGATCTAATAAAAAAGAGTCAACGCTTATTAGTGTACCAGATACATTAATAGTGTACAGTGTGTGCATATGTGGTTGTGTGTGTGTATGTAGTTTGTGTGTGTGTGTGTGTGTGTGTGTGTGTGTGTGCGTGCACGTGTGTGTGTGTGTGTGTGTGTGTGTGTGTGTGTGTGTGTGTATGTGTGTGGTGTGTGTGTGTGGCTGAAGAGACTGAAAGGCCTCGTCTTTGTAATTGTGCCGAGCTCATCTCTGAGAGACATACCTGCCTGCTTACACTTGTGCACTTCTGAAACGCTCTGAGCCTCACAGCTACAGAGGAGATGATGGACTCTCCTCTCTCTCATTCTCTCTCTCCTCTCTCTCATTCTCTCTCTCCCTCTACCTATCATTATCTCTCTCTTTCTCTCTCTGTTTGTCTCTGATCATCCAGTCAAACACACAGCCAGGTCAGCGAAGTGATGCATTGTGGGTAGAGGTTGTCATGTTTGGTGTCCCATGGCGTTCCACATCCTGCGCCTCAGTTCTTAGTCATGACACAAAGCAGGTGCTGGGACACACACACACTTTTTGACAGTTTGTGCCTAATTGTTATTTGTTTATTGTTTATTGTTTCTAGTGTCCACATTAGCTGGGGCTTAAGTCCCAGCTATTCCTCCTGGGGTCCAACAGTACAAGTGTAAGGCTGGTGAAATACTGCTCTTTTGCCTTTGAACTTTCTCACCAGGCAGGAACACTAAGAGGATTGTATTTCGATCTACTTCTGAGTCCTTGGAGCATGTTGTGTTGTTGGAAATTCACACCTTTATTACACTCCAAGAAATCAGGATCATCCGATCCAGCCAGGACCTTTCATCACGTGACGGAGTGTGACAAAGCTGTGTGTACCTCTCTCTATTTCTCCTTCCTTCCTTCCTCCCTCCCTTTTTCCCTCTCTATCTCTATCTCTCCTTCCTTCCTTCCTCCCTCCCTCTCTCTATCTCTCCCTCTCTCTATCTCTCCTTCCTTCCTTCCTCCCTCTCTCTATCTCTCTCTATCTCTCCTTCCTTCCTCCCTTTCTCCCTGTCCCTCTCTCCATCGCTCCTTCCTTCCTCCCTCTCCCTCTCTCTATCACTCTCCCTCTCTATCTCTCCTTCCTTTCTCCATCTCTCCCTCTCTCTATCTCTCCCTCTCTCTATCGCTCCTTCCTTCCTCTCTCCCTCTCCCTCTTTCTCCTTCCTTCCTCCCTCTCTCTATCTCTCCCTTGTTTCCTTCCTTCCTCCCTCCCTCTCTCTATCGCTCCTTCCTTTCTCTCTCCCTCTCTCTATCTCTTCCACCTTTCCTCCCTCTCTCCCTCTCTGTCTTTGGCAGGGTGAAACATTGTGTCGTTGAAGAAAAGGCTTTTTTTTAGTGAAGCTGAAGGTGATGTGTGGTGTAGGGGAGAGGGGAAGGGTGGAGATTTGGGTGAAGGTGGTGTGGTGTGGTGTAGGGGAGAGGGTGGAGATTTGGGTGAAGGTGGTGTGGTGTGGTGTAGGGGAGAGGGTGGAGATTTGGGTGAAGGTGATGTGGTGTGGTGTAGGGGAGAGGGTGGAGATTTGGGTGAAGGTGGTGTGGTGTGGTGTAGGGGAGAGGGTGGAGGTTTGGGTGAAGGTGATGTGGTGTAGGGGAGAGGGTGGAGGTTTGGGTGAAGGTGATGTGGTGTAGGGGAGAGGGTGGAGGTTTGGGTGGTGTGGTGTAGGGGAGAGGGTGGAGGTTTGGGTGAAGGTGATGTGTAGGGGAGAGGGTGGAGGTTTGGGTGAAGGTGGTGTGGTGTAGGGGAGAGGGTGGAGGTTTGGGTGAAGGTTAGGGTTGGGCACCGAAACACGGTTCTAATATGGCACCGGTGCCGACGCAAACGGTAGTAACTGCATCGAATAATAACGTTGATTTCGGTGCCTCATTTCGGTGCTTAAATCGCGTTTTTTTTTTTATACGAGGCATCACTGCATGCCATGCGCCATCTCTAACGTCTTGCTCTGATAGCAACACATCCAGATACAGTTAGCTAACGTAAACACTGGATGTATAAACCAGAGGGGTGCACCACATAGGCGAGAGAGAGGACAGTGTTTGCCAGCTTGCGGGAGCCCAGGTAGCTTTAAAGCGATATCACAAGCTCCTGTCAAAATCTGGCAGTGGGCCTAACTACACACAAGCAAAAGGCTATGAAACAACATCAACAATATAGCCTTCTTTACACAATATCTTCGCTAATGCACTAACTGGCATTTATTTGAAATGTTATCAGCAAAGTTGTAGGTGAAAACTTTATTTTACAGTGTGTTCTAAACAGCATAATGGCATGTTATTAATCTTTCATGTGCATGAGGCACATATAGCATCACAATGAATATGAAGATCATGTTAAAAGTTAGCTGGCAAAAACGTAAATATGTAGGTTACATACCTGATGTCACTGAGCTGTGAAAGAGGCTACGGAACCATCTCTGTAAGTTATCGCTAATTAAACTCAGCTGACTGGTGTTAGTGCATAGCCATAGTTGCTGTTAAAATGCCTACTACTGCTGGGAATCTAAACACTTCAACACCGACATGTAGCCTAACATGTTCAAAACTACTGCGTGTTGTGGGGGAAGACATTTCTTGAAGCATTTGGGAACACACTGAATTAACTGGAAAGTAGTCCCTGTTAGAATAGCTTGCTTGCAAATGCCGTTGTCGATGACTGGCAGTTCTATGGCAAGCAGTTTTAACATACCTAATGGCAAACTGCCTACACTGGGTAAACTTGAAAGCAGAGCTTACTTGTGTGTGCATCCATGGCAAGCTGTTTTAACATTTAAATGTATTATGCGTAAGAGCAATGAGATATTGATAGTAAATTGAATATAACAGTTCAATTTCATGTTCAAATTTGTCTTATCAATAAAAAAAAGCAATTCATGCTTTAGACCATTTTATTGTAAAAACAAAGTACCGGTTCAGGCACCGTTTCGGCACCGGACTCAGGATTTGTACCGTTTTAAAAGTATCGATTTAGCACCGGTATCGGATAAAACCCAAACGATACCCAACCCTAGTGAAGGTGGTGTGGTGTGAGGGGAGGGGGAGGGTGGAGGTTTGGGTGAAGGTGGTGTGGTGTGGTATAGGGGAGAGGGAAAGGGTGGAGGGTGGAGTTGTGTCAGAATGCTGGAAACTCAGCTACACCCACAAGCCCACAGGCTCACAGGCGGAGAGGTGGGTGGAGCTGGAGCTGGAGCTGGAGGTTTGTTTGCAGGGCCTGGGTGCCACGTAGAGTTCAGCGGTGCTCTGGGGCTGTGTAGCGCTGTTCTGTAGCTCTGTTCTACAGTTCTGTTCTGTAGCTCTGTTCTACAGTTCTGTTCTGTAGCTCTGTTCTATAGCTCTGTTCTGTGGATCGGATCTGTAGCGCTGTTCCGTAGCAGTGTTCCGTAGGGCTGTTCTGTAGCTCTGTTCTGTGGATCGGATCTGTAGTGCTGTTCCGTAGCAGTGTTCCGTAGGGCTGTTCTGTAGGGCACTGTGCTGCACTGACTAAAGGCGAGAGAGATTTTCTGTGTGAGCGAGGCACTGCTGTAACTCTCTCTCACACACACACCACACACACACACACTCACACACACACACACACACTCACACACACACACACACACACACACACACACACACACACACACACACACACCACACACACACACACACCACACACACACACACACACACTCACACACACTCTCTTACACACACACTCTTACACACACTCTTACACACACACTTACACACACTCTTACACACACTCTTACACACACTCTTACACACACTCTTACACACACTCTCTTACACACACTCTTACACACACTCTCTTATACACACTCTTACACACACTCACACACTCTTACACACACACTCTTACACACACTCTCACACACACTCTTACACACACTCTCTTATACACTTTTTTAGACACACTCTCTCTGCCTCTCTAAACTGATCACACAAACTTCCTTCTCCAGCCACTGTCATCGTCTCTCTTTGCCAATCTCGCTCTCTCTCTCTCTCTTCCCCCCAGCATCTTTCTTTCACTTCTCTCATTCTTCCCCTCTTCTTGTCTCTCTCTCTCTCTTGATTGTTTATCTGTTATTCTCTCTATCTTCATCTCAGTCTATGAATTCAGTTCTGAGCTTTCTTGACACGGGCATTGAAAACAGTGTTGCCAAAGAATATACGGTGTAGGAATTTAGAAAACATCAACACATACAATAACAACAACAAACAATAACTAGAAATGCAATTCCAAGGAATTACCAGTGCATGAAAATGCTAAAGTTGTGATGTAAAATATCATGTATAGTTAAAACAGATAATACAGAGATGGTTACTACGGTGATGCTAGGATAGACATGGCGGTTGCATAGCTTAATAAAAGTTGATAGTTTAAAAGTAGACTGTTTAAAAGCTGAATGTAGATAGTTTAAAAGTTGTTGATAGACAGTAGATAGTTTAAAAGTTGTTGATAGACAGCTAGTTTAATAGATAGTTTAATGATAGTTTAAAAGTAGACCGTTTAAAAGTTGAAGGTAAATAGTTTAAAAGTTGTTGACAGACTGGAAGTTTAATGAATGTTGATATCCAAATAGTTTAATGGCTGTGTATAGGTAGATATTTGACGATAACTGAAAGTTGGAATGGCTCTAATGTTTGCTAGAGGTTATGCTAAGATTTTTAACTAGTAGTTATGCTAACTATGCTAACTAGCATGCTAACTATGCTAACCATGTGACTTAGCTAACCTAGCTAATCATTTTTAGTTGTTATGCTAACTATGCTAACTAGCATGCTAACTATGTTAACCATGTGACTTAGCTAACCTAGCTAATCATTTTTAGCAGTTATGCTAACTATGTTAACAATGTTAACATGTTAACTATGCTAACCATGTGACTTAGCTAACCTAGCTAATCATTTTAGCAGTTTTGCTAAAAATGCTAACATGCTAACTAGCTACAGTGGGTAGGAGTCATAGTTGATGAAAAGTGTTGACATAGTTGATGACAAGTTAAAAGTTGTTGATAGACAGCTAGTGAATGTATATAGTTTAAAAGTTGAATGTAGATAGTTTAAAAGTTGTTGATAGACAGCTAGTTTAATAGATAGATAGTTTAATGATAGTTTAAATGTAGACCGTTTAAAAGTTGAATGTAGAAAGTTCAGTAGTTTAATGGGTTACATCGTTTAACAGTGGATTATTGTAGTGAGGACTTTTATTTTGAAACAGTTTTGGGCAGAGGAAACAGTTGAATAGGATGTGTAGTCTTAATTGACCCAGATTGTATGCTTAAAGATGAACTGAACTGGAATTTGAAGTAAAGGTGATATAACAGATGTATTTTATTTCTTCTCATTGGTACAATGATTAAAATGGCTGAATTTATTAAAAGGGATAAAATTGTACGTTGAAAGTGGTGTTGTTGTTACACGGGTGCTGCCATGTTGGATTTCAACAATCGGCTACGTCACTGGCATGGTAAGCTACTCTGCACTAGCACTAGCAGCCATAGCAGATAATGAGTCTGAGGCTAGCTGACATGGCTGAGGAAACTAACATTAGGCCTAGCTGAGTTACATATTGGCCATAAGCCATTTATCATAGGCTAGCCTACATCACAAAATCTCATACAAAATGAAACCAAACTAGTGAAACAAAGGCGAACACTTTAACTGGGGAAATTAATTTGGCATGAATCATACTGAACGCTATTTTGTCAATGAGCAGAAACACACACGACATTCAAACTATTGATAAGATGTGCACTATGGAAACTGGTCTGTAACTTTGGACGAATAAATGCCATTGACTTGCCATATCCTGACTTAAAAAATCCTTTTCTTGCTTACTTTATCGCAAACTCGGTGGAGCAGCTTGTAGTCTTTTTCAATTCATAGAAGGGCGAGCCCACAGTCTATGTGCCATGGAGCCTAAGTTTCAACTTCGGCTTCCTTCACCCAATGCAGTCACTGGTCGCAATTACAAAGTCTGGGAAGGTTCGTTCAGTCGTTTAAAGTTTTAAGTGCAGTAGCCTATCTGTCCCCTTTGGAATAATATCTCGAAATAGCCTCAGATGAGGTCCAGTGTATCCTCCGTGTATCTGGGGTCAACTTGGGGTAACGAAGTTTTTAACAGTTTCAAGGGAGGGAGAGAGAGAGCCCGTGTGAGTTGCTGTTACGAGTGCCAGTAGTCCATACACGGGTTTCCCGTTTACCAACAAAACTAGATGCGCGCGCAGCCGTGAGGCAGAAGACGCTTGGTGGCCGTCCACAACGTTATAAACTTAACCTAAATAGTCGGCTGCTGTAAGCTATAATCGGATTTTTTTGTATACCCCTGTTGTCTCAATGATAATAACATCTCATTTCAGACTATATTTCAAAGTTTGACGTTCATTTGGATTATTAATATAACATCGTATTTTGTCATTTTTGGCGAAGACATGCATTCCGTTAGGGATATTGAACATATTTAACATTCTCTAACCATCGTGATTTCGAATTGGTGCAGTTTTCAGCACAAAAACTCATTTTATTCTTTTGCTCTTTTGCATTGCTCTATGCTGTTCTATGATGCTTTCTGCCTCTTGGTTGCGCACGCATGTTTTCGTGACGTTCCATAGAAATCCATGTATACTGCGTTAGCCTACATTGACGTGACAATGCGTGTTATATAGCTTAGCACCGTAGCCTTCGCATAGGCCTAATGTAGTGGTGGTGAGTGAGTATGCAGTTGTGTGGAGGATGTACAGTAGGCAATGTGTGTGTGTGTGAGGGATGGAAGGAGACAGAGACAGCGTGCGTGTTGCTGTCTCAATCGCCCCTCGTCCAGTTTTCTACATGACCTGTAGGCTAGGTGGTCTACAGTAGCCTATGTTGTGCCGCACAAAATGTATCTATGTTGTACATTGCACAAAATGTATACCCCCCGAAATAAACACATACATAAATAAACATATTTTTCCCGTCACTTTGGCTTCCTTGAACATTTTCCCTACGTTTCGCCACTGCTTTGCAACAGATATATTCCGGAGCAGTGTCCATGCTCCGGCAGCGCCCACACAGTCATTTTCACCCAAATGATCCTACTGAAGGTTGAGCTGGAGCCTGAAACCCATCTAGTGGTAGTCAAGACACTACAGGCCTGTCCCTCACAGGCTCACATTTGTAACCCATGCCATTAAAATTACAAATTTTCGTGTATACATAATATGCTGCAGCTGTTGCCTATAGAACTTCTCAGGTCCTACCATGCCAGTGACGTCATTGAAACTGGCAGCGTTCTAATACTAACAAACGCAATTTTGGTGTTGCTTAAAAAAGGCTACGTATTGATTTTTTTTTAGTGTCATTTATTTTTAATTGTCATAATCAACACATTATCAATGTTGATTCTTTCAGTTCAGTTCATCTTTAAAGCCTGAGGCTGGAGGTGGCCTGAACACCTGCCATAGGAATTCTAATTGCTTAATGGCCGTATTATGATGTCATAATCGGCAATGTTAACCTTATACATTTCCACCCCTATTTTGAGTTTTTCCTCGAAATTGCACACCGCCTACTTAAAATGGCCCTGTTGCCACATACTTTGACTTACAATCAAGTGCCTGACCTCTTTGGAAAGCTAAGGCCTTGTAGAATTTTTTGGTACCAATAGATTGACTGTGTGATGAACTATCAGAGAGTGGCAAAGGGTAGAATGATAGTTTTTTTTATAGGCGGTTATGTACATCTCTAGAAATGACCACATTCTGCCCTCTTGGTCACTTATTTTCTCTTGAAAACACCACTGAGGCCCACTACCAGGTCTTGTGAATCTGTATGTCAAAGTAGATCCTTATAGGATGATGTATGACTGTGTGGGACCCATATTTGTGTGGGCATACACATGCGTTTTGCTAAGTGTCCATTTGGAGACTCCAAAAGGACCTTTGGTTACCCAAAACTAAAATGCTTCCTATACAAGAACCCCTTTATGTAGAACCATGATCTTGGTGTCAAATGAAAGGTTACACTCTCTGTGTCATGTTGCTTGTACCTGGAGTGCTTTGCAGTGGCTGTGCCATGAGTCCAGAGAAGCATTATCTGACCTGAAACTCTTACTTTTGCTCCTACGCCTTTGAGATTTCCATGAAAAAAGGACAAACAAGGTAATGCAGTGAACATTTGTATTATAAAATGAAACAAAGGTAAAAAATAGCAATACCCTGGCAAACGAAACATCAAATGATTCACATTCAATGCAATAGAAATGTATTTGTGTTGGCAACCACGGTCAACAAAATGGAACGTGTTATGAACAACTGAAATAGTCTCGGCCACCGGCTCCTCTTCCTCAGACACAGGATCGATCCTCAGCTCTTGTTTTTTTGCTTGGCGGGGCCCAGTCTTCATCGCTGTCACTGAAACAATTGTACAGATGGAAGTTAGGCTCAGACCCACTAAAGTATATGAAAACCCTTCCCAACAACTTATACAAATGATATAAATGTGTGTACTCAGGTCACACCTCCCCCTGCTCTCTCTTTTACACACACACACACACACACACACACACACACACACACACACAAACACACACTGCATTCTCACCTAACTCCCCTCCCCCCCAGGTACCAGAACACTGTTCACACTGTTCACACTATGAAACAAAGCTAAATGAAAAACTATGCACTAAACATTACAAAAGCAAACTAAACTGTATCTGTAACTGTATATGGATATAAGTAGTCTACTCACAGCTCAAAATCGGGGTCCTTCCCAGCTAAAAAGTTCTGCTCCTCCTCGGAGTCGCATTCCGAGAAAATGCTTTCTTCTCCTTCATCGATGTCCTCCAGATCTTCAATGTCCTCGGGTTCTTCGACATGTTTCGTCTTTTTTTTGTCTCTTTGGCATGTTTTACGAACAAAAACCTTCAAAAACATGTCTCTTGCTTGTTTAGTAACAAACTTCCAAACCACTGCTTCGGAATCTGGTTACGCATGGGCTATGCGCCTTGAGTTTAGCCGACAGGGAAGTAGAATGGGATGATGTGTCACATGTCTAAAGAAAGCTCTCCTCATTGGCTACACGGACATCTAGGTCCCATCTCATTGGCTCACTCAGACGCAGCGCTATGACCATTCAAAGACTGGTTGTCAGATTCATCGCTTACGTGACTCATTGGCTTTGATGGCATCTATCTCGACTCTCATTGGTCCTACAGACATGTAATGGGTATCGATGGAATCAGAAGAGCCTCGTGAACACGCGGAGTACCGTGAATCCAGCGACAATAATGGAAGTAAAACCGAAATATCTGGATTTCCGCGAAAAATAAGTGTTTACTTCGCTTCTTTTCGTATGTATCTGTTTTGTTTGTACTGGCGTGTACAACTACTCAATATATTGGCAATATAACAATGTAGATATTTTACATCTATGGATTCTTACGAAAATTTCAAGACCAAGCATGCTGGGCTAACTTATTGGTACGGCCATACAGACAAGTGACAAAATATGAACGCAGCAACTTTGGGGGGTGGTGGAGGGGGGTATTCTGATATGTTATATATCGGGATAAACTTATATTTTACACACGAAATATATGTTAATTCATGGAAAGCTTTACATATATCGATTCTTGAGTTTCTCAGCTTTAAAATGGTATATAGCATGACTATGGTAGTTCATGATAAGGTGCAAAGAAATGCATGGGGGTTGTTGGGGGGAGGTGGGGGGCACTGTATTTGCCCGAATACGGGTCACCCGTAGTGTACTGGGTTAAGTCTATGGGGATTTTTAAAAAGTTTTTCTTTAATAGTTTAAAAAGTATAAAAGTTTCAAAGTTGAAAAGACATAGCAGCTTGGTCCGTTTGAAGACCTACGTTACAAAGTTTGAACGAAGTTTCTAAGTTAAACTGTTCAAGAGAAATTGCGTACGGAAAAAGTGGTAAGCGGAATAATAATAAGAAGTTGTTGTTGATGTTGCCTTGGAAGAACAGTACAGTGCATTTTCATGCACTGTAACAACACAGCATGTGTGATGTGTGATCTATCTCATGGTCTACCTGCTTTCTCTTTCTCTCTCTGTCTTTCTCTCTATCTCTCTCATTCTTTCTGAATTTCTCTGTCTCTCTCTCTCTGTCCCTCTGCCGTCTCCTCTCTTCCTCTCTGCCGTCTCCTCTCTCTCTCTCTCTTGCTCTCTCTATCACTCCCTTCCCATTCCTGGTTAATTTAAATATAGAAGAGAGAGGGAAGCTTTGTGTGTGTGTGTGTGTGAGAGAGTGAGAGAGAGAGAGAGAGAGAGAGGGAAAGCATGGCTTCCCAAAGAGCAGCGGCTCTGTGGTCACTGTACGACTGGTGAGGTTGAAACAGAGATGCACTTTCTCCTACACTGTCCAAAGTTTGAACAGATTAGAAAAAGATATTCTTTACAATTCTCAAATAAAATTCCAAATTTTAGCTCCCTTAAAGACTGTGATAAATTGGCCCACCTGCTAGGAGAAGGATTGACTGCTCCGCTGGCTGCAAAATACATTACAGCTTGCCACGACATGAGGGACAGTGAGTCGGACACTTTGCCACAATGCCCGACATAATGTCTGTACTTAATCCAATGTGTTATAATGTGTATGCTGTGTGTGTGTGTGTGTGTGTGTGTGTGTGTGTGTGTGTGTGTGTGTGTGTGTGTGTGTGTGTGTGTGTGTGTGTGTGTGTGTGTGTGTGGAAAAAGAGAGAGGTATACACACTTTTTTTCATGTTACTGTTTCCTGTAATGCTGTCAATGTTCTAATTGTTATGCTGTTTTAATTGTGCTTTGGCAACACTGTACTTACACTGTACTTACTAGTCATGCTAATAAAGCAACCTTGAATTGAATTGAATTTAGAGGGGGAAGCTTTGTGTGTGTGTGTGTGTGTGTGTGTGTGTGAGAGAGAGAGAGAGGGAAGCTTTGTGTGTGTGTGTGTGAGAGAGAGAGAGAGAGAGAGGGAAGCTTTGTGTGTGTGTGTGTGTGTGAGTGAGAGAGAGAGAGAGAGGGAAGCTTTGTGTGTGTGTGTGTGTGTGAGAGAGAGAGGGAAGCTTTGTGTGTGTGTGTGAGAGAGAGGGAAGCTTTGTGTGTGTGTGTGTGAGAGAGAGAGAGGGAAGCTTTGTGTGTGTGTGTGTGAGAGAGAGAGAGAGAGAGGGAAGCTTTGTGTGTGTGTGAGAGAGAGAGAGAGAGGGAAGCTTTGTTTGTGTGTGTGTGTGTGAGAGAGAGAGAGGGAAGCTTTGTGTGTGTGTGTGTGTGAGAGAGAGAGAGAGAGAGGGAAGCTTTGTGTGTGTGTGTGTGTGTGAGAGAGAGAGAGAGAGATAGGGAAGCTTTGTGTGTGTGTGTGTGTGTGTGACTTCCATTGTATTACACATGTGCACATGTGGTGCAAAGTGGTACTGCAGATCCAGTACAAATTCAATGGATTTATAGACAATATTTTAAAAAATCTTATCTCAATGAAGAAACTCAGCAACAAGCCCACATTTTGGGCAGATGATC
>NW_027468663.1:56662421-56672421 GCF_046254945.1 Alosa pseudoharengus | reverse complement strand
ATTAATAGTAATAATAACAACAACTGACATACACTGGACTCTTCACGGACTCTCTCTCTCTCTCTCTCTCTCTCTCTCTCTCTCTCTCTCTGTATATATATAGTATAAGTATATATACTCTTTTGATCCCGTGAGGGAAATTTGGTCTCTGCATTTATCCCAATCGGTGAATTAGTGAAACACACTCAGCACACAGTGAACACACAGTGAGGTGAAGCACACACTAATCCCGGTGCAGTGAGCTGCCTGCAACAACAGCGGCGCTCGGGGAGCAGTGAGGGGTTAGGTGCCTTGCTCAAGGGCACTTCAGCGTGCCTAGGGAGTTCGAACCGGCAACCCTCCGGTTATAAGTCTGAAGCACTAACCAGTAGGCCACGGCTGCCCCACTAGAGGGTGCCTGGCAGGTCAGACTGAAAGTGAAATAAATTGGTGATTGGTGATGTTGTTGTTTATGTTTGTGGTTGTCGTGGGAGCTTGGGGAGGATGAGCCAGTAGCTGTGTCCAGGGTCGAGGGTCAAGTGTCCAGGGTCTCACACGTGGGAACACATCTCGCCTGTTTCCTTTTAATCCATGCATTTATGATGTGCTTGTTTATCGCTTGCAGCTTTGCAAAGATTTGAGTTAGGTTCTAAAACATCTCTCCATCTCTTCCTGTGTGTGTGTGTGTGTGTGTGTGTGTGTGTGTGTGTGTGTCCTTTTCTGTCCCTCCTGTGTGCAGTGGTCATCAGCCAGTGGCAGGGCGAGACCAAAGAGCGGGTCATCTCGCTGGTGCTGAGCCACCTGCCGCTGCTGAAGCCGGGCAACGCGGAGGCCAAGGGAGAGTACATGCGTCTGCTGCCCAAGATCCTGGCGCACACCATCGAGCATGGCCGGCACCTGGAGGAGAGCCGGCAGCTGCTGTCCTACGCCCTCATCCACCCGGCCACCTCCCTGGAGGACCGCGCGGCCCTGGCGCTCTGGCTCAACCACCTGGAGGAGCGAGCCGCGTCCCGGGGAGACTCGCTGGAGCGAGGGAGCGGAGGAGGAGGAGGCGTGACGTCGGTGGCCGGACAGCAGGTTGGGCATCACGGTGGTGGCGGGGGGGTGGCGCCCGGGGCACACCTGTACGCACCGCACCACCAGCGCTACGGCTCGGACGACCGGCTCAACGGCTGGCAGGGCTCGCGGGACTCGGGGCTGGGCAGTTGGCAGCCGCCGCAGGGATGCGAGAATGGACACCTCAGCCTGTACCCGTCCGCCTCCATGCCTGCCACCATCAACACCGTGGGCACCGGACAGGGCACCAACGCCAGTGAGTCCTTCACACACCACATCTCTCCTCTCTCTCTGGGTCACTCTTCCTCTGGGTCACTCTTCCTGTTTCTCCTCCTTCCTCTTCTCTTTCGTCATTCTGCCGGGTCTACATCACTTTCAATATTCCTCAAAAAGCCTTTCACTTATTTATTTATTTACTTATTTATTTATTTACTTATTTATTTATTTAGAAGAGGGTGCCTTGACGTTTAATGTATATTGAAATGTCTATACATATCCCATCCAAAGAGTTCCTCAAACAAACTCAGTTTGTGTCCAGGATGTGCTCCCTTCCAGACATTTTCACTTTCACGTGTATACTTTCAGTATATTTACCTTTCTCTCTCTCTCTCTCTCTCTCTCTCTCTCTCTCTCTCTCTCTCCCCCTTTCTCTGTTCCCTTCCTCTGTCTGTCTGACTTCCTCTTTCATTCTTTGTCTTTCTCTTCTTTTTCTCTTCTTCTCCTCACTGTTCTCCTAGTCCTCCTGTGGCCTACTTATCTCCTCTCTCTGCTTCCCTCCCTCTCCTCCCTCTCTCTCTCGTTCCCTGCGTGTAACTCTACCTGTGGATGAGTTTCATCCTCCTCTCTCTCCTTTCATTCTAAATTCTATTTAACTGCCTCCTCCGTTTTCAACTCTAAATGTTTGACCAAGCTCAGGTTCCTCAGGATGAAGCAATTCCCATATCTGCTTTTCAGATACACATCCCTCCACTCACTCACTCACTCACTCACTCACTCATTCACTCACTCACAAACTCACTCACTCACTCACTCACTCACTCACTCACTCACTCACTCACTCATTTGCAAATTAATTTACTCACTCACTCACTCATTCATTCACTCTGCATCTCATTCATTCATTCTCACACTCACTCAAACATTCACTCATTCACTGAATGACTGTCACACATTCATTCCCTAAAACACTCACTCACTCTCTCACACGTTCACTTGCCCTCCCTTACTCAGTTTATTTCTTTACTTCCTTCCTCCTTTTCACTCCATCTCTCTCTCCCTCACACCCCCCATGGTGGAGGTGTGGCTGATGACCAGGGCTTATTCCTGCTCGCTGATCCTGATTACAGCAGCTCTCCAACACAACACAGCATCTCACCAACAAATGTCAGGGAAAAATATACACATGCTATGTGCAGTGTGTGTACGTGGGGCAAGTGTGTGTGTGTGTGTGTGGTGGGGGGGTTGCAACAAAGATATCCAGATTGAACATATCTGTGGTCAGAACAGGATATTTCCAGCTAAGAATGCCGGCCTGTTTTTTTGTGAGGAAGGAGACAGCTGAGGTTATAAATAAGAGCGCATTTAAAGCAGCGCTGCTGCACAACATCCTCTTTATTTTTGACTGCTTGGACCTTCAGCAGTACAAAGGCCTGATTTCACAACCCCCAAGTTGCCCCATAGTCCCCTCAGCCAGGCCTTACACTCCAACACACACACACGAGGACGCCGGCATTTCAAGTTCACTTTTCCTCATTCATATAGTGGCGTTATAGGATGTGTGTGTGTGTGTGTGTGTGTGTGTGTGTGTGTGTGTGTGTGTGTGTATAGATGACCATATCAGGGACTGGAGGAGCCCTGAGCAGAGGGCAGTGTGAGGCTGGAATGGAGACCGTCAGGGACATACCTAGCGAGGAGAGAAGAGGAGAGGAGAGGGGAGAGGAGAGGAGAGGAGAGGGGAGAGGAGGAGCAGAAGAGAGGAGAGGGGAGGAGAGGAGAGGGGAGAGGAGAGGAGAGGAGAGAAGAGGAGAGGAGAGAAGGGGAGAGGAGAGGGGAGGAGAAAAAAGGAGAGGGGAGGAGAAAAGAGGAGAGGTGAGGAGAGGAGAGGAGAGAAGGGGAGAGGGGAGGGGAGGAGAAAAGAGGAGAGGGGAGTAGAAAAGAGGAGAGGGGAGGAGAGGAGAGGAGAGGAGAGGGAGAGCACTCAAGAGGCAGGCAGAGTCATCCATATAGCATCAACATGACTGACATCACTGGCATCAGGGAGCCGCAGGCCGAGGGGTTTATAGCTTGTAAAGAAATCAGAAGAGGAGGCTAGAGTTTAAGTAATATTGACATCCATGTGCCGTGCTGATTTATGTCCGTGTTCTATGACCATAATGTAGCCTCTGTGAGGACCGCCGTATATTGGGCTAGGAAGAAGTGACATGACACATCAGCAGGTCCTAATCAGCTGCTCATTTAGGACCAGAATGACTTGGGTTTGTACATTTGATTTCACAGCGCAAGTCCTACGTCAAGACTATTTAGCTCTAGTCATCCATGAAAACACTCATGCTCAGTGGCTGGAGTGACCTGATGAAATAGTGGTAGCCATTACAGCAGTTCTTTACTATTGCCATAGAAACCAAGCAGCAAATCAGAGAGCAAATCTGCTGTCAGACCAGACTGAATGGCACATGAGGGGAAAGATCATGTCTTCTTTGTTGAATGCAACCTTCCTTTCATTAACACACACACATACACACACACACACACACACACACACACACATGCACACACACACACACACTCACACACACACACACACATACACACACACACACACACTCTCACACACACACACACACACACACATACACACACACACACACACACACACACACACACACACGCGCGCACCACATCCCCATGGTACCCTTGCTAAATGAGTGTCACATACCATTCCATCTGTTCCCTTGTAAGGTATCCTTTGTGGAGTTTGTATTTAGGGAAAATGGTTAATATTTAGGGACTGGAACGTGTAATGTTAGCTGCCCACCTATTTTAAACCAGCCGTAGGGGGCCTATACATAGCCCAAACAGTACGCCGTGCACTGTATATAGGAGCAGGCCTTAGGCAAGCAGGACACAGGCCCAGGATAAAGCATTATCTTATTCTACATCTTAGTTTGTCAGCTCTCTTCCTCCTCTTTCTCCCTCCCTCTCTCCCTCCCCCCCCCATCACCCTCTCTCTCTCTCTCTCTCTTGGGCAATCGTTTCCCTACTCCACTTTTACCTGTGTCTATCCCCCCCCCTCTCTCTCTCCCTCTCTCTATCCCCTACTCCACTCTTCCCCCGGCCCTTTCACTGCCTCCCTGGCTCCATGTGCTCTTCCATGACGTGGGGAGAAGGTTCCGGAGGGTGTTCTAAAGAAAGGCGTACCTGTTGGGAAGGTGAAGCGGAACGTCGTGCCGTGTTTATCTTTGGCGGGTTTCCCCCCATAAACCACACAAATGGCGCTCGTCTGCGGCTGACCCGGCGTGCTGTGAATGGACCGCTCAGTCGGTCGCACAGGCACCCCCTCTGTCTCCGCGAGGAAGTGACCTTACCTTACCTCAAATAGCCACAAGTGCCCCATGGCCCAGGTGCGACGACACTGGACCTGAGGAGGACCTGTGAGAGAACTATATGTGTTCAGCAAGCATATTTGCGTGTGTTTACTCTGCGTTCATGTAGAGAGGGTATTAGTGTGTTGTGTGTCGGCCCAAGGGCACTGTACAGTAAGTGTCTGGATGGCTCTGCTGGTGCTGCGGCCAGTTCGATGTCCCTCTGGCGGGGGGGAGGGGGGGGGCGGGGGGGTGACCCAGGGTGCTGCTCAGATTTTTAGCAGGAAGACAGGGACAATGTTAAACAGAAACCCTTTCTAACTGTCTGGGTGTCCCTGTCTGTGTGTGTGTGTGTGTGTGTGTGCATGTGTATGCGTGCATGCGCCTGTGTGTGTGTGTGTCTTGCAGTCCTGTCTGGCGGGCAGCACAGTCCCCTGAAGCGCTCCGTGTCTCTGACCCCTCCCATGAGCGGGCCGTCCTGCGCGCCTCTGGGCCACGGCTGGCTGTCGCAGGAGGACCTGCGCGCTCGCGGCGGTGGTGTTGTCATGGCGCCGGACCACGCGCCCCTCTCCCCCCAGAGCAGCGTGGCGTCCTCGGGCAGTGGCGGCAGCGAGCACCTGGACGAAGGCTCCGGACTGGTCGGAGTGGCGCTACGCAGCACCTTTCACGAGGAGGGGAGCGGTATGCGGGGTGAGTGTTGCCTCCACCTCCACTCCAACCCCCCCCCCCCCCCCCCCCGTGTGTGCCCCCGCCACACTCACCCTGTCTGTCCTCCCACCACCCCTCCAGCCACCTGTGTGTGTGTGTGTGTTCAGCGGAAGGCGTACTTCTGCGGACGCGGCCCAGTGTGCAGTGCGCGTGACGCAAATGTCCCACGGACTGTCCAGCTTTGAGTGTAAAGCGTCTGCAACAGCAGACATACAAACAAAAGGGGACACATTGGAGATGCTCAACCGTCCCAAGCGCTTGCGTTGTGCCAAGCCAAGTCCGCAGAACTGTACGTCCAGCACCCATAGCTGCGTTCTCTGTGTGTCGCCAGAATCTGTATAGTGTGTGTGTTGGAGAAACAACTTCTATGTTAGCTGTCTTTGTGTTAGAGAAACTATGTCAGCCTGTGTGTTCCTCAATGCGTACGACAGAGGCCAGTGTGTGTGTGTGTGTGTGTGTGTTTGTTGGCAAAAACTTCCTGGAACTATCTGTTTGTCCTCTGACTCACCTGTATGTCAGAAGACTATTTGACAGTTAGAGGTGCTACCTGTATGCATCACCTGTCACCTGTCCCTCCCATGTGTTGAGGGACTTACCTGTCTGTCTCAACTCACCTGTATCTCATCCCAAGAGTAACTCAACGTCCTGTAGTGCTACCAGAGTGCGTTGTTGTTTGCAGGGTAAGTCTCAGAATGTGTGTGTGTGTGTGTGTGTGTGTGTGGTCCACTTGTCTCAAAGGTCTGTGTGTTTGTAATAGGAGGCACCTGTATGTCTGACTGTTTAGTGAGTTGTCGGATAAGAATGTGTGTGTGTGTGCGTGTGTGTGTATGTGTGAGAGTGTGTGTGCTAGGTCCTGTCTGCCCTTTAACGAATAATACTGGATGTGTCTGTCAGTGGTGTTTTCCATTAGGGGACTTGTGTATCTCTCTTGGAGGGAGTGGTCATGACAACCATCAGAATTCAGAATGTCTGTACAAACTTAGAGAATTAGCGTAAAAGCACATACACACTGACTTTCCACCCACAAACAGTGTGAGGTCATTGACTATTCCTGTTATTAAATGGTATTAGTGGAAAGAGAGTCGATCAGTCTGGATGGGGATTGGACCAGTGAGGACATGCATAGAGTAGATGGTGTCGGTAGCACAGTACTGTTGCTTTGCACAATCCAAGAGACTTCTCTTCATGTCTTCACCTTGGACAGAGCTTTGCTTTGTGTGTTTACCTGGGAAAGAGGGTTTACTTTGTGTGCCCACCTTGGACAGAGCTTTGCTTTGTGTGTTTACCTGGGAAAGAGGGTTTACTGCTCTATAGCGCCCCCCCCCCCCACCCCATCTCCCCCATCTGAATGCTTAACAGAGCTGCCTGCTGTAAATGTAAATGTAAATCAGGTTTCTAGGCCAAGTACAGTACAGTATACTTGCGTACAGTACACAAGGACACAGTGAGCACGTACAGTCCAGATTGTATACATCATGGGCATCATTTATCTGCACATTTTACACAACAACAGGACTTAGACAAATATGTGTACACACACACACACACACACACACACACACGCACACAATAGGATTTAGACAAGAAAAGTACATTGTAATGGAATTTGTCATATTTCAAAGGGTCATGTTCTCAGCCATGATGGTGGCCTTATGGGCCTGGTGCTGTAGGGGGGTGAGGAAGTCACATGACCAATCTGTCTGTTAGCCTTGACATTTGACCTCTCCAGGCATGTAAAATACTGTGGGCAGTTCTGAGGGGAGTTCATGTGTGAGCGGTGGAGTGTATGGATTCCTGACACCTGTGTCGTAGGATTGGAATGAAATCCACACTGAAAATACAAGCTAACCCAGAGAAACATGTTTTGGATAGAAAGAGCAACAACAATGAGCCGTGTTCAGTCTTAAAGGAACACCTGTGTGTGTATGGAGCTCTGTCAAGCGTTAGCTCTACACAGTTGAGGCATCTTGTCAAGGCATACACACACACACTTGACAAGAAAACTACAAATCCCATGATGCATAGCAGCCATCTGCTGCCTCTGTCTCTTCCTTGATCTCATGTCCCTGTATGATGTGCTCCATTTCTCTGCATTTAGAGGCTCATTTGCTGGAAGAGCTCAGTTCATTAGACACAGGGTGTGCTCGCTGCACTGCACTGGGCAGGGATAGATGACCATGATGCCTTGCTGCAGATGTTCACGGGCTGTGTTTTTTGTGTGGTGATTGATCAGATTTCTGTGTTCCTCTGTGTGTGTGTGTGTGTGTGTGTGTGTGTGTGTGTGTGTGTGTGTGTGTGTGTGTGTGTGTGTGTGTGTGTGTGTGTGTGTGTGTGTGTGTGCACGTGTGCGTGTGTGTGTGTGTGTGTGTGTGTGTGTGTGTGTGTGCAGATGTGCCAGCGTGGCTTAAGAGTTTGCGTCTCCATAAGTACGCCGCCCTCTTCTCCACCATGACGTACGACGAGATGATGTCACTGACCGAGGAGCAGCTGGAGTCACAGGTCTGTATTGAGGATTTAATGTGTGTGTTAGTTAGAGAGAAAGAGAGACAGAGAGTGTGTGTGTTTGTGTGTGTGTGTGCGTGTGTGTGCGTGCGTCTATGTGATTGAGTATATGCATGTGTCCTAGTGAAAGAGAGACAGAGAGTGTGTGTGTGTGTGTGTGTATGTGATTGGGTATATGCATATATCTTAGTGCGAGAGAGAGACAGAGAGTGTGTGTGTGTGTGTGTGTGTGTGTCTATGTCTATGTGATTAGGTATATGCATGTGTCCTAGTGAGAGAGAGGCAGAGTGTGAGTGTGTGTGTGTGTGTGTGTGTGTGTGTGTGTCTATGTGATTGAGTATATGCATGTGTCCTAGTGAGAGAGAGACAGTGTGTGTGTGTGTGTGTGTGTGTGTGTGTGTGTGTCTATGTGATTGAGTATATGCATGTGTCCTAGTGAGAGAGAGGCAGAGTGTGAGTGTGAGTGTGTGTGTGTGTGTGTGTGTGTGTGTGTGTGTGTGTGTGTGTGTGTGTGTGTGTCTATGTGATTGAGTATATGCATGTGTCCTAGTGAGAGAGAGAGCATGAACTGGTCTTGTTTGCACTTAACGGCTAGGACAAGATTAACTTTATGCACCAAGATGAAACAACTAAATGAATGTAGTACATATATATGAGTAGACATTATGAATGCATTTCATACAGAGAAATAAGCCATAATTATTGAGGGGAACGGATGTGGGGGTGTGTCATAAAGTTTTTCTTAGGGCCATTGACCCAGCGAGAATAACCTCTCTGTGATGAAAGCCAGCCTGGCCCACAGAGCAAAGCTGTGTCTAAAAGTGTCGCTGTCGTTTACGGCTACGAGAATCATCTAAATGAATCAGCTCTAAAAATATTGCCCTGCCTTCCTTTTCCAGAATGTCACCAAAGGGGCCAGGCATAAGATCATCATCAGCATACAGAAGCTGAAGGAGAGACAGAACATGCTACGCTCCCTGGAAAAGGTGTGTGTGTGTGTGTGTGTGTGTGTGTGTGTGTTTGTCACAAAAAACTACACCTCTCCACCTGGTACACACAAATGTGGCGCCTCCCTCCCTATTTTTGAGACATACACTTAAAGGCACACTATGCAATATTTTCACCTTTACGAAGCCAATTTGATGGTAAACAAACTTATAATAGGCGAATCGTTCACCTAGAATAGCTATACAGCATAGACGTAGTGAGTCGCTACCGAGAAAACCAGCCATGCCACTTCAAGAATGGTGGCCTGACAAATCTCCCGAGAATCGTAAACATTACCTTGTCAGTAGATATAGCTCTTCTGCCTGACCTCCACAACAAAAGCATTTTCATTGTGTACAGGGGAATAAGTCACAAGAAGTTTGCTATTTACAACAGCAGAGTAAAATATAAATATATCGCAACTCTACAGGAAGTAGTGGCTAATGAGCTGGGCTAGCATACAGGCTGGAGATGGGTGCGATAGTAGCTAATGAGCTAGGCTAGCATATACAGGCTGGAGATGGGTGCGGTGGTAGCGTAGTAGCTAATGAGCTGGGCTAGCATATACAGGCTGGAGATGGGTGCGGTGGTAGCGTAGTAGCTAATGAGCTGGGCTAGCATATACAGGCTGGAGATGGGTGCGATGGTAGCGTAGTGGCTAATGAGCTGGGCTAGCATACAGGCTGGAGATGGGTGCGATGGTAGCGTAGTGGCTAATGAGCTAGGCTAGCATACAGGCTGGAGATGGGTGCGGTGGTAGCGTAGTGGCTAATGAGCTAGGCTAGCATACAGTTGCTAGAAAAGTTGTGGGTTTGATTCCCAGCTGCCATCGTTGTGCCCTTGAGCAAAAGTGCTTAATCTTGAGTTGCCCTGGGGTGACTGGCCCTTGTAATGATTGACATATGTAGCCAAATGAATAAGTATTTAAGTATATAAATCATAGAGAGGCCACAGCAGAGAGGTCCGAGCCGAAGCCCAGCGCACCACTGATCAAACACTGCGATTAGATGGTAAGGCATCAGGCAGATTGATCAGTGAAAGCTAGGGTTGGTTGGTTCATGTCATTGTGTATATTTCATCTTCTAGGTAGAGAGAGTACACTTATTTTGGGAAATACCTGTCATCTATCTCTGTTTCATCTAGATCAGCAGTTCTGCTTGGTTAACATTGCTATTCTCTCATATTAG
>NW_027468663.1:56660689-56662221 GCF_046254945.1 Alosa pseudoharengus | reverse complement strand
ACACACACACACACACACACACACAGACACACACACAGACACACACAGACACACACACACACACACACACACACACACACACACACACACACAGCTGCCCCCTGTGGACACACTGCAGTAGTTCACAGGACCCACACACTGACTCAGTGAACTTACAAGACTGCACTCAGCGCAAAGTCATGTTTAGTGTATGTGACTAGCATTCTGTGTGTGTGTGTGTGTGGGGGGTGGATGACGTGGGCCAGGTCAGTAGGCTGTAGTATTACACCCACACACTGACCAGTCACTCAGTCAGCAGAATCATGTTTACTGTATGTGACTAGGATTCAGTGTGTGTGTGGGTGTGTGTGTGTGGGTGCGTGTGTGTATGTCTCCCTGAAGCAGATGACTTGTGTGTTAATACTGTATATAAACGTTGCTCATTCATAACGTATTGTGTCTGCTGGTGTGTGTGTGTGTGTGTATGTGTGTGTGTGTGTGTGTGTGTGTGTGTGTGTGTGTGTGTGTGATCTCAGGGTCTGTGGTTTGCCAACCCGGGCGGCAGTAACAGCATGCCGAGTCGCAGTCACAGCTCAGTCCAGCGGACGCGCTCTCTGCCCGTACACACCAACCCCAACACCATGGTCATGTTCCAGCAGGCAGGTGAGACACACACACACACAATCTCCCTCTCCCTCTCTCTCTCTCTCTCTCTCTCTCCCTCTCTTTCTCCCTCTCTCTTTTTTATTTCCCTATCTCTCCCTCTCGTTCTCTCTCTCTCTTTCTTTCTTTCTCTCTCTCTCTCTCTCTCTATATATATATATATATATATCTTTCTCTCTCTGTCCTTCCTTTTTATACCTCTATCTCTCTCTGTCCATCTCTTTTTACCCACGCAGGCCATGTGTGCAGTCTGTCTGTCTGTCTGTCTGTCTGTCTGTCTGTCTGTCTGTCTGTGAGCAGTACCATGAAGAGTACTGACCCAATGTCCATGAGACTGGTTGGTGAGATGCAGCCCCCATAAGGAGGAATGTGTGTGTGTGTGTGTGCGTGTGTTATAGTGTGTGTGTGTGTGTGTTTTAGTGTGTGTGTGTGTGTGTGTGTGTGTGTGTGTGTGTGTGTGTGTGTGTTGTTGTAAACTGCCTGTATCCCACAATAACACTGATGAGCTCTGGGGTCAGGTTGGTGGGTGCATCCTTGGGACAGGCTGTGTGTGTGTGTGTGTGTGTGTGTGTGTGTGTGTGTGTGTGTGTGTGTGTGTGTGTGTGAATTCTAAGATGGACAGAGAGCAGAGAGGGAAGAGAGAAAGCAGAATGAGTGAGGGATGGAGGGAGGGAGGGAAGGAAGAAGGGAGAGGGGAGAAGGGTACTGTACAATGCAGAAGGAGAGAGGGATGGAGGGAGGGAGGGAAGGAAGAAGGGAGAGGGGAGAAGGGTACTGTACAATGCAGAAGGAGAGAGGGATGGAGGGAGGGAGGGAAGGAAGAAGGGAGAGGGGAGAAGGGTACTGTACAATGCTCCTCTTTGTGCTGGGTGGCTGGGACACCCTGGCAC
>NW_027468663.1:56640689-56655689 GCF_046254945.1 Alosa pseudoharengus | reverse complement strand
AGGCAGCAGTCAACTAGCCATGGACAAAATGGCTAAAGGCTAAACCTGCTGGACATTCTTATGTGTGGAAGTACATGGCAAATGTGTCCAGCTGTATTGAAGTACAAAGAGAATGTGTCTCCTGTGGATCTCCACAGAGATGAAACATCTGATGCCAACAGCTAGCAGTAATGTTAGCACCAGCATAAGGCTAGTCGACTTATCGACAACTATTATGAAAAATTTGTCAACTAGTACAAATGATTAGTTGGGAGACCCCTACACCCCACTACACAGCACACTACCTCAACCTCTAGCTGGGGCATGGCTACAGAAAAAACACCTGTTATAATTTGTGCCCAGACAACCTGGAATATTTTGTGAAAGCCCTCTTGAATTTCACATAGTCCATATATGGTATGTGCACTGAGTAGGTGTCTAACTGTCTAGGTGTGCACACAGGTGTGTTTGTGTTAAAACAACCTTATCGTGTACATTTCTGAGAAATGCCAAAACACCAAATGATATGTGCCTTTGCCTGATGGATGCACTTCCCTCCATGTCCACTAGATGGCGTAGACCGGACTTCCACCATCTGAGGGCAGCGATGTGGAGACCCAGGAAGGCAGAGCTTCCCTGCCGGAGGCCGAGGGAAAGGTCACCCTGAAGTCACCAAGCCCAACCCCACCCAACCTGCACCACCGGCCAACCCCCACCCACCTGCACATGCACATGCACAACCCGCTAGCCAATGGGAGAGGCAGAAGCCGGGAAGGGGCGGATCCAATTAGTGCCATTTTCAGTTGACAGAGGGAGAGCGAAAGAGAGAAAGAGGGAGAATTCACTAAGGCCGGTTCCACCACCATTATGTCCACACTTGAAGCATATTCACACATCAAGGCCTTTTTTTTTACACACGTGTCAAAGGAAAGAGTGTGACACCTAGACATACAACACCTTCAAAGAGCTTCACGCTTTGGGCGAGTGTGTAACCTAGACACCTAGACATAAAACACCTTCAAAGAGCTTCACGCTTTGGGCCACCGATGTTTGACGTCCGATGGTCAGTGTGAGGGAGGTCTGGACACGCTGGACAAGATGGAGCGTCAGAGGGGGGTATGAGGGCAGGCCATAGTGCCCCCCCATGCACCACCACCACCACCTCCCCCACAACCCCACCACCTCCATCACACAAATACACCTCTGCCCCTCCCTCCACACACACACACACACACACACCCTCTCTGTAACACACGCCTGTACACACCCTTGTATGCACCCAGCCAACATCAAAGCAGCCATGCTAGCGTAGCGTAGCGCTAGTTCCAGTTCACTAAAGCAGCCATGCTAGCGTAGCGTAGCGCTAGTTCCAGTTCACTAAAGCAGCCATGCTAGCGTAGCGTAGCGCTAGTTCCAGTTCACTAAAGCAGCCATGCTAGCGTAGCGTAGCGCTAGTTCCAGTTCACTAAAGCAGCCATGCTAGCGTAGCGTAGCGCTAGTTCCAGTTCACTACAGCAGAGGAGTACGCACCCCTGGGCAACGCAGGCAACGCAAATAGTCTCTGCTGTTTTTAGAGTGTTTCCAGCAAACACACAGGGCTCTGGGAGAAATATTTGCTCTGTAAAGGTGCGCAAATACAACATTTTGCAAATATATATATATATATATAATGTTTACATAGGATGCTACTTTGAAGGGTACAGGAAGAGTTTGACAAATTTCAGGTATGAATGTTTTCCATGATTTTTTATTTTTTTTTTAAACGCCACTACAAATGTATTCAATTCTTCTCTCAATCAGCCGTTGTCGTAGTTTACAATTCAGTGGGAGTCTTTTCTTATTTTATTTGTTTCACTGGTTGATTTATTTTAAAGTCCTGCGGGATTGATGACGATGTGAAGTGAAGGCCAGAGTAGAGTGATAGAAAGTGAAGTAAGAAGGGATGGAATGCGGACGTTGACGTTTGGGATTTTTAATGTTTGTTAAAAATCGGTGAGGTTATAAGTGACGTGGGGCTATCAGTATGTTGTCTTGGTGTGAGGGTAAGTGAGGGGTCAGTTGGTCAGGAGAGATTTCTGGGGAAAGTGTGAGGTGGCACTCAGTGAAAGTGAATGGAATCAGGTCATTGGTGTTGTGTTCTTAAGCTACTTGTCCTTCCACCATTTTGTTTTTAACAGTTTGCATATGGGTTCCGTCAAACTGGATCGAGCTCTTTGGATATTCTGCAGTGAACAGGTGGTCACGCAGCCCTTCCCTAGCGGAGCTAGTGGTCATCGTTTGAGCTGCCTCCCTCCGCGTTAGAGTTGTAATATCCACACAGGGCTTTCAGATGTGTGTGTTTGGGTGTGTTACAGGTTCAAGTGACATAATGTCAGTGTACTTGGGGCATATGGAGCTCTGGATATTTTTGCTTTAATTGACCTGAGGTCAGAAATAGTGTTTTTTATCTTTTAAAAACAAACAGTGAATTGCACACATGAACTGACAGAAAGAGAGAGCGAGGTTTATGCTGATTTTCACAGGGTGTCAGAGCGAGAGGACTCTACTCCCCCATCCTGTGTCCAAGCTCTCTTCCGCAGAGCTGTCGTTCACTGTGGGAAAGATTTTCTTTAGTGATTATCTCCATCTGGTGGCCAAAAGTGGTAGTACAGTACTTCTGCACACTATGATAGGTATTTGTTCTTTTTATTTTTTTTATTTTTAGACAAAACGAAGCTAGTCTTGTGGCTAGTCATGTCCTGTATACTGGTTTCCAGTTGCGTCTTAATTTAAGTCGTTAGTTATTTGTGTTTGTGCTATTTGATGGATTTTAATCAGTGTCGATGCGATGATAATGAATAAGCTCTGCATCAGCAGGTTATCTGCCACTGTGATTTTTCACACTTGAAGATCCTTTGTATCTTCTGTTCAAAAAAGGGCTCAGATTTGTTTAAATCTAAAAGCTTTTTTTGTTTTTATTTCAAATTTGTTTGAATATGTCAAGGGCCGTTTCAAGCCCTTTTTAAATGAGGGTTGAACATTTTTTTTTCTTGTTCATTTGTTTCAGCGCGAGCTAACGAGCAGAAAAGATGAGTGCAGAACGCCTTGCCTCCTCTACGCCCAGTAAGATGAGTGCAGAACGCCTCCTCTACACCCAGTAAGATGAGTGCAGAACGCCTCCTCTACGCCCAGTAAGATGAGTGCAGAACGCCTCCTCTCCTCTCCTCTACGCAGAGTATTAAAAGGGAGGGAGGGAGAGAGAGCGATTGTGTGTTATGCACAGTGACAGGTCCATCCATGTTTGGGTGAAATTGCCCAAATGGATTCCTTGTGTTTTGAGCCGGTGTGAGGGCTTTTGTGTGTGTGTGTGTGTGTGTGCCTGTGTTTAGTGAATCGTTGTGGCGCCACGTCCGAGTGGTCTGTCACAGCTAGGTGATTTGCCTTTAGCTCAAAGAGGAGAGAGAGAGAGAGTGTGTGTGTGTGTGTGTCTCCAAGGAGACAATGGGTCACTCCTGTCCGAGTGAGTCTTCTGCCGCCTTCCTGTGGATGCCCAGCCTTAAGCAGGAGTTTGACTTTAAGCGTTGCGTTAAAAGCAGGAGTGTGACTTTAAGCGTTGCGTTAAAAGCAGGAGTTTGACTTTAAGCGTTGCGTTAAAAGCAGGAGTGTGACTTTAAGCGTTGCGTTAAAAGCAGGAGTGTGACTTTAAGCGTTGCGTTAAAAGCAGGAGTTTGACTTTAAGCGTTGCGTTAAAAGCAGGAGTGTGACTTTAAGCGTTGCGTTAAAAGCATGTCAGCTAATGTTTTGGCATAGCTATGGAACCATTGCCTGGCTTCATGTGTCATTATAACAGGTGCCTCTTTGTCTGAGATTTTATAAACTTTTATAAACTTACACAGACGTTGAAGCCCCATCTCACTGCCATTTGAATAGATATTATTAGCTCATTCAAATAATTATTTATTCTTGTTTTTTTTCTATTAATGTTTCAGAGATGACTATTGTATTCGTTAGGTGTATTATTTAAGATACCATATATATTAACTTGCTATGGCTGGTAACCATATGTACATCTCAAATATCAACATAGTTATTTTTGTTTTATTTTGAACTATAATCTCCATGTGTATTTGATAGTTTTGAAAGATAGACATATCAGTTGTTTCTCTCAGACTTCTTTCCTTTGCTGATGATGAGACACTTCAGTAGTAGTCCTCAGTGCCTATGGTAAGTGTGGAGGGAGTAGTTTATTTGGCTTGTTGTGATGGGAGAGCTCCTGGTCAGCTCCTGGTCAGTGTAGTCAGGTGACCGAGTGCCTGAGGTACTCACACAGACCTACAGGTCACCGAAAGCTGTTGTTAGTGTTGTTTTCATTGTTTTATTTTTTTTTCCAAATGTCAAAAACACTTTCTACATGGAACCATGTCACCTCAGCGAAACTGAATAAAAAACTACCAGACAAAGCAAACGCATGGCGATGAGCAACGGACACAAAGTATCACGTAGACCGCGTGTCTCTGGCGAACGTCTGGACACGATGAGGGACACGCAGACTGGGTTCCAGAGACAGAGACCGCTCTGTGTGCTCTGCACTGCGCTATTCTCCCAGACGCAAAAAAAGCACAGCATGCCACATCCCAGACAGCAGAAGCCATGGCCACACCATGCCAGTCCACATGTCTGCCACCAGGGGGCGCCAGATGGACCCATGGGATGAGATTTGGCCCCCCTCCCCCCCCCCAGTGTCCAGGAACTCTCATGGTGTGTGCCATCTATACTCGTCTTGGCCAAAGTCCTTTTTGGGAACGTGCTAGAGGCACATCAGAGTCAGAGACGCTCTGGAGGCGCTGGCTGTTGGAGAGATGAGGTGTTGGTATGAGAGCTCAGATGGGGTGTTGGTATGAGAGCTCAGATGGGGTGTTGGTATGAGAGCTCAGATGGGGTGTTATGGGGTGTTGGTATGAGAGCTCAGATGGGGTGTTGGTATGAGAGCTCAGATGGGGTTTTGGTATGAGAGCTCAGCGGAGAGATGGGGTGTTCGTATGAGAGCTCAGCCTCCAGTGGACGCGAAGCTGGCACGTCTCCTTTAAGTGCAAACAGCTTATAACATTGGTCACCTGTGCAGAGTGGACGCTGCAAACCCACAGTATTACTGTTTAGATGCTACCTTGATATTCCAAAAAAAATGATATATACTATTTAATTTAGTGTAAATGAAGCCTTTTTTTACAGTTTCTTTAGTTTGTTTTGTTTTTTCAAGAATCTGCATGTTAGTCCTATTGCATTGTATATGTGATGAGATGTGTTTTCTTTTGTTTTTCAGTTTTGTTTTCTAAACTCATGCGTCCATACTGTAATGGCCCTACCGCTTTACTGTGCCGCTCCTTGGATTTTTCTATTTTTATTTTTTTTTTGTTATTCTCAAGAGCCGATGTCCTGTATTGACTGCAGGCTTACATATATATAAATATATATTTTAAAAAGAATATCTTACGTTTAAAAAAAAAAACACCAAAAATTTACTAAAAAGAATGGGGAAAAAGACAAAAAATATGTAATTTATATTTTAGAAATGCATGCAAGAGGCTGGGAAGTCATACTTAGGATAACAAATGGCAGTGCCTTTTTTGTACTCTGACATTTACCCAAAATGTAAATGGTTTTATATGGACTTTAAAGTGTAATAATATTTCAGAGGAAAGCAACTACAGATGTGTTTGGTGGCTGGCTGGCGAATGGTGACATCATTACAAACCACAAACGTTATTGGTTCAGAGACAGCATACTCTCCTGTTGGGGTTGCAGACAGACGAGAAACAATTCCTTTATTTGTTTTCGTGCTGGTCCCAGCGATGTCAGCTTCTTGGGCTCCAGTACTCTGTAGGTACTTTCAATGCTGATATGAAGTAAAGAGATACACCTGACTGTACAACAAACAAACAGATGTATATATAAATATATATTATATATATTTGTCTATGTGTGTGTGACTATGTGTTGGTGTGTGTGTGTGTGAGTATGGATTGTGTCTTCTGCAATTGTATACATATGTCCTATGTCCTCAGAAAACAAAAATACCAGTAATGCTGCGCCCCACTATTTTCCTCTTTTTTTCTTTCCTCTAAGGATGACTTAAACACACGTACAGTAGGGTGTCATGAGTCCTGGGGGCAGGGAGTCCAAGTCTGTACTTCGCTTATGACTCTGTACAGTGCAGTAGTTCACAGATCTGGACTGATCCGTTTCTACTGACTCTCCATTGAAGGCTCTCCCTGCTAGAGCTCTCGTGGAGTGGGAACCCCTCGAAACACCTACACCGTATCATGTCCAGTCCCACGGGCAGACGGGATGATTCAGTGACGACCGATTCAGCTGCTGAAGTCCATTAGAATCCATGGAATTCAGCAACTAAACGTCTGATTGGATTTTCACATTAACCTGTCCAGAGATCCAAAACGCGTACACTACATACACATATATACCCATGGTTCATATACGCCGCGTATCTTCAGTGGAGACTCCAGTCATGCGTTGTGTGCATTAGAATGTGTGTGTGTGTGTGTGTTATGTTGTGAGACAGAACGTTGTGTACTGTATGTACAAATGATGGGAGAGACGTGTGTAATCTGTCGGGGAGCTGTCATGATTTTGAATGTCCTTTTTTGTTTGTCGTTTGTTTGTTTGTTGTTGTTCTATGGGGTCTGTGTTACATGCTTGATGTCTTTGTAATAACCACAGACAAAAAAGTATTAAAGAGTAACTTTGGAAAAAGAGATCTTCTGTGCCTTTTTTGTTGTTTTTAAAGAGTAACTTTGGAAAAAGAGATCTTCTGTGCCTTTTTTGTTGTTTTTAATTTGCTGTCAAACAGCCAAAGAGCATGACAAGAACCCACCACCTCCTCTGTCTGTTAACCAATCAGAGTGGGCAATACCACAACCAGCCAATGAGGAGAGATTCTTATTTCCAAAAGACAGCCCACAAGTGTGCTAGACAAAGAATGCTGAGTCTTTTTTTCAGTTTTCATTGGACCACCCCTTATGTTGTGTCTGCAGGTTTATTCAGTAGTAGTGGTGCATTTAAGCAGGAAAAGCAGTAGAATGGTTATGGACTGTTTCTTTTCTTTTTTGATGCAACCAGCATGGATATTAAATAAATAAAATAATTTTAAAAAGTATATAATTAAAGTAAATAGTGTTCACTTGAATGTTGTCATCATATATGGATTTAATATCTTTTCAAAGTAAAGTTACCAGACAGGTAAGAGATAACGTCAAATATGACAAAGATTTCCCAAGGCTGGGATGAGAACTGTCACAATCCTCATTTTAAAAGGCCACATGAATGTTTGAAGAGAAGTGGAGGAAGCCGACCGGCCCTCGCCACCCGTTTGACTGCGCTTCACAAAGACGGTCAAGAACACTCCAAACATCTGGACAGAGAAGAGCTACACTCTGTACACTACATAACGCACGTACATCACCACTTTAAAGATTAAAGACATTTCAAAACTGACCAAGATCATTACTCTCACCTTGAACACAGCACAGCAGGCCCTGTTTACATGATGCACAGTAATCATGTTCAATAGACACTATTAGCTTGGGTTTACAAACCATGGCGTTTACATGTGGATGTAGCTTTGTAAACCTACAGTATGGCGTTTACATGAGGATGTAGCTTTGTAAACCTACAGTATGCCGTTTACATGAGGATGTAGCTTTGTAAACCTATGGAGTTCACATGTGGATGTAGCTTTGTAAACCTATGGAGTTCACATGTGGATGTAGCTTTGTAAACCTATGGAGTTTACATGAGGATGTAGCTTTGTAAACCTATGGAGTTCACATGTGGATGAATGTACTTGTACGGAACAGACGTAATGCATTTACAGCAGGTGGATGTAAAGCTAAGAGCATTTTTTTTTTATCCTAAATCACATTTCACAGACTTCCTTGTTGAATGGGTGTGAATCTGCCACAAACCGACTCATGGACAAAACCATTTTCACATGTATGGCCAAACAAGGCAAATGCAATTATATATGATAAAGTGCATGTCAGATGGTTTCAGCTCTCAGCTTTAAAAGATGCCTGTATTTCGATGAGTTGTATGTAGCAAGCAGAAACTGAATTAGCACTACCCGATTTAGCCTCAGGTAAACAGGGTCTGAGAGATACAGTGTGACAAATGAAATCATTTACAATTTTTTTTCTAAATTGGCTACATATATTAAATCCTTTTTGTGGCCATGTTCCTGTTTAAAAATAGTAAGGCTATTATTTTCTCTTTTTCTTACATGAAAATACAGAAGAGACAAAAAAAAGACAGTTTCACAAGTTTTACATAGAGAGTAAACGCAGAAGTACACATCAAATACTCACTGCTGTGAGCAGGCCTATATTATCACTACCATGTAATGTGCTCCTAAATCAGAGAGCAGATCATGAGCGGAATGCCATTTGTCAAAGAGGGAGGACACATCCCTACAAAAAATACTGATCCAATTTATGTTTGTTTGTTTGTTTGTATTTTTAAGGGGGGTGGGGGGTGGGGGCTAGTCTTGCCTATCGCACTCTGGAACTTTGGTCTTTTTGTTTTCCTGGATATGATAGCTTTTCGAATACAAACACCAGGCAACATTTAGACATCACATGCAATACGCCGGGGGGATAAGACACGTACATGTACACAATGCTCATACAGCACTCTCTGCATGGGACTTATACACCACTGGTGCCTGGTGGGGCGTCAGCAGGCTGTCTCAACTACTTATCCATAGTATTACTACTTCAACAGAATTCTTGTTACCAGATACAGTACGTATAGTCCAAATCAGCTGGAGGAGTACTGCTGCACTAGCCTGGCCTCGGCCTGCCTACAGTACTGCTGCCCACGTCTCGTACATGTCTCCAAACTGAAAGCACTTCCTGTATTTATATCTTTGAATGCAAAAGCAAGCAAATAAAGAAACAGTAAATGGAAATGGCAAAATAATAATAATAATAATAATAATAATATAAAAAAAACAGATGCAAAGATATTAGCCTACCAAAAAGCAGTGGTTGTGTTGGTTGGTTAGTGGTTATGCTGCTATTTTATGCATATTAGTCTATTTATGATAATATTAAATTGATTTTATAATCAAATACATATTTATATCAATATTAAAAATGAATACAATTTAAAATATTTTTAATGAAAAGAATACTCTATAATATTGGGATTTGATATGCTGAGCAGCACACAGCCTTAGGATCAAGAATCTTCTCTGTTAGACGTCAGTGGGCTGTATGCTACCCACAAACAAGTACCAAGACACGCACACACACACACACACACATCACCTTGGTAACCTCTGAGAAAAAACAACTGACAGGCTGAGCTCACTTTTACGAGACACACTGACACACACATGCTCATGTACTGACACATACACTTAGACAGATACACACAGCATGACAGAGAGTGAGAGAGAAAGAAAGAGAGAGAGAGAGAGAGAGAGAGAGAGAGTCATGTGTGGAGGTAAGACCGAGGCACACCCCTACATGAGAGAAAAAGAAAGAAGGAGAGAAAGAGAGAGAGATACAGAGAGAAAGAGAGAGAAGGAGTCGTGTGTGGAAGTAAGATAGATGCACACAGACAGACTAGATGAGTCCTCCTTGTCCTGAGAGGCTGATGAGACGCTGATCTGACCATCCACACAGCACGGGCAGCCAGGAGTGAGAAGGGTCCGGTCCCGGGTCCCAGCCAGCCTCACGAGCGAGTGATCACGTGTGTGTGTGTGTGTGTGTGTGTGTGTGTGTGTGTGTGTGTGTGTAGGTGTGTGTGTGTGTGTGTGTGTGTGTGTGTGTAGGTGTAGGTGTGTGTGTGTGTGTGTGTGTGTGTGTGTGTGTGTGTGTGTGTGTGTGTGTGTGTGTGTGTGTGTTGGGGGTTGGGCACCTCAGCTCCTGATGAGTGTAAGGAACTCGTCGCGTGTTTTGGGGTCCTCACGGAAGACGCCCAGCATGGTGCTGGTGACCGTCTTACTGTTCATCTTCTGAACGCCCCTCATGACCATGCACATGTGCCTGACCAGAGAGAGAGAGAGAGAGAGAGGGAGAGAGAGAGAGGGAGAGAGAGAGAGAGAGGGAGATAGGGAGAGAGAGAGAGAGGGAGAGGGAGAGGGAGAGAGAGAGAGAGAGAGAGAGAGAGAGGGAGAGAGAGAGAGGGAGAGAGAGAGAGAGATGCCATAACATAAGAGAAGAGATGTCACTTGTATGTACATATATTGATAGATCTATCCTCTTTGTGTACATGTAAATATTTTGTTTGGTAATTCAGCTATTTAACTTAAATTGATGTATGCAGATGTATCTGTAAGTGTAGACATACAGTATAATGTGAGTTTGCATAAGTTTCATTTTCTTTTTTCTATTTCTCTGCTTTCTTTTCTACAGTATAGCACTGTTGATGAAACTATTACTGTCTCTTTATTAGCATTAACATTTATCCTTTTATCTTATTTTCCTTTCATCATTTAATTGTATCTTTATACCAATATTAATGTAAAGTTGATTATTAACATGAGAGAGAGAAAGAGAGAGAGAGAGAGAGAGAGAGAGAGGAGGGGGATGTCTTGGATGCATATCTATTTGCCATATATTGTATTCCAAGCATTCTGTATGTAAACGTAGGTTTAACTGCTCTGTTAATATTTGTCCTGCTAATAAAGCTCACTTGAATTGAACTGAATTGAATTGAGGGATGAGGGGTTGGTGGGGGGGGGGGGGGGGGGGGGCAGAGTTAGACGGGAACTATGAAAACACATTAAAATAGCACTTTATCTAAATACCCAAAGCTCTTTACAGCGATGGGGGAACTTCAAACACCACCAGTGTGTAGCTGCGTAACGTATAGCACACACTTAGGCCCCGTCCACACGGAGACGCTTTTTGGGTTAAACGCAGAGGTTTTGCTTCGTCTTGGCCGATCGTCCAAACGAATCCTGTAAACGCACTGCCCGAAACCGCACTTTTTTGAAACCTGGTCCCAGAGTGGAAAAATCTGAAACCGTAGCCCTTTTGAATTCGTTTGGACAGCGAAACTGCACATCCTACTTGCCTATTGATGATGTCATCGCCACACCTCAGCTGCCCTGGACTTGACACTTATAGTATTGCCTAACAATACTAGTTTTCATACATGACATTACCTACGATTACACTCCGTAAGATAAATATCACAACTGGTGCTGCGCAGCGCCGATAGCTTATGACTTGGTGGACTGAACACTGTTTTTCCCGGTGTTTTTTTTATGCATTCTAGCTACTGTCAGTGACGCGAGAGAACTTAAGTTATTAGGGAAGTGCGGTGTAAGTTTGCATTAATTTGTGCGTAGTGCCGGTGTCATTCATTTATTTTACATGTCTTACAACATAAATAAATGCATTCATAGTGAAGTCAGATATGAGCATACAAAAACGCTTAGAACTCATGTTAAGCCTATAGATGCGCACTAAATGCGAATGCGCGATTTGATGCAAGCAAAAGTATCGACTGTAACTAACAAAGGTATTATAGCAATATTATAAATGTGGCGACGGAATGGCCTAGAACTTGGGTACGCCTAGCCTTTGCACTTGCGGTGATAACCAAAACTAATGTGAATCGCGGACTATCCTATAACCAAAGAAAGTAAAGGAGATTATTTTTACCTGCGTTAGCCAAATAAAGGACGGGACTGCACCCTTCACAAACCGTAAAAATTAAGTTTATTAGTTTCACAGTTGACTACAGTTGACCGTTCACTATAAGTCCACACAAACAATTCTGGTTTCCTTGCACTAGCCATTTCGTCGTAGCCTATTCTGTCTGTTTGTATAGCCTACAGCTCAAGATTTGGTCAATTTCTGTAAAGAAACAGTGCCACCTATAGGCCTGGGATATGAAGTAACGTGTTGAGTCGTGTTGAGATGGATCCGTTTGGACGCAAATATTCTTGATACGGTTTCAGGGAAGACGGAGGAAAAAAAGATCGGTTTGGTACGTGTGGACTAGGCCTTAGTGCCAGAGTACAGCCTCAGTATGTTGAACTATAGATCTACTATGGATACATTTAAAATCATTCTCACTTTAGCGCTCATCAAATACTGCAGCTGAAACAGAACCTCCACTAACGGACATAATTATGATAAAAATAATTTTCTTTAGGCACCAGTTTCAACATAATATTCGACAACATATGAAACTTTTCACTGCATTGTCAGAGTTTGTAAATATACAGTACTCTCTCAGTCTAGCCAATCAATCATCATTCCTTCATCTGTGGTCATTATTGTGAGACCCTTCTACGACCAGACTGACGTCTTACGTTGCTTCGATGACCACCCCAACGCCAGCGGGCTGCAACGCCTCAGTGATCGCCACGGCGATCTGTTTGGTTAACCGCTCCTGGACTGCAAACACAATACAAGACGATTACACTCACACACAGACCAGACACGTCTCCTAGAACAAACAGCTGGCCAAACAGCCAGCTGCACTGGCTCTGCGTCCAAACGAGAGTTGAAGTAAATACCTTGCAGTCTCCTGCTGTAAATCTCTACGATCCTGTGAGAGGAAACAGGAGAAGAAGACAGCAGAGAGGCTTGATTAGCTCAAGTGGCAGGCAGGGGGCCACTAATTACAGCACTTTAACATCACAATACATAGACAAACAGCTGACAACATGTGTGTGTGTCAGTATGCACGGGCTGGGAATGACTACATTTTCAGAAGTAAATTGTTTAACCATCTGAAGATTGAATCATATAAGCTAATTCCTTATAGACTGTATTAATAGTGTCATGCCCTAAGTCTTCATTGTGTCCATCCTAATGTTCCAACATTAAAACAGAACTGTAGTGTAGACGAGCATTACTTTATCTATACAGGAGAAAGTGTCATGGCTAGAATGCAGAGATGTGTATGTGTGTACAGTATGTGTGTATGTGTGTGGTTGGGAGATGCTGCAGGTGTGTGTGTGTGTGTGTGTGTGTGTGTGTGTGTGTGTGTGTGTGTGTGTGTGTGTGTGTGTGTGTGTGTGTGTTAAGTGATTGTGATTGAGAGTAAAAGCATTAAGCTGCAGGTGTGAAGAAGTGGTTGTTTGTGTGTGTGTGTGTGTGTGTGTGTGTGCGTGTGTGTGTGTGTGTGTGGGTGTGTGTGAGTGTGTGTGCGTGTGTGTGTGTGTGCGTGTGTGTGTGTGTGTGTGTGTGTGTTAAGCTGCAGGTATTGGGGTCAGGTAGGATCAGGATCCTGACTGGCATGGCACCCTTCACTGGACACTGGGAGTAATCTCCTTATGGACATACTGTATAGTAACTAACACACTCAATCACACACTCAGCTTAGCACCTTCGCTCACCAGTCCCACACACACACACACACACACACACACACACACACACACACACACACACACACACACACACAAATGTACAAATTCCCTTATTCACTTATTGACATGATCGGATCTTGCTAATTAAGGCGTGTGCGCACACACACATACATACACACAAACAAACACTTCTTCACCCCTGAAGCTTAATGCTTTTACCCTCAATCACACACACACAGTCACACACACACACACACACACACACACACACACACACACACACACACTCAGGCACAGATACATAGCCCCCCCCCCCCCCTCCGGCTCCCTACTCATACACACACAAACCCACACACACACTTATTTACAAAGTCCCTCATTCACTTATTGACATGATCTGATCACTTGCTAATTAAGGCGTGCGCGCACACACACACAGACGCACACACACACAGACACACACACACACACACACACACACACACACAAACACTTATTCACGCCTGAATCTTAATGCTTTTACCCTCAATCACACACAGTCCTCTCTCTCTCTCTCTCTCACACACACACACACCACACTAATTCTAGTCCTCACCTGGCCAGTTTGCTGAGTCCAAGCACTCTCTTATTGGGGAGGTAGCCTATGTGTACCTGTGTGGAGAACACACAAAACAGAAACAGGGACCAGGTCTGTTGATAAGCACTTTTAGGAAAGACACGTGGTCAGGACATGATCATGGTGCTAAAGAGAGTGGCCATCAGAGGGTCAATAGGTTTATGAGTCCTGAATCAACCAGGGGTCAGTGAAGATATTTGGGGCAAATGTCTGACCTGCGTTCAACAAACAGTATTGAGTGGGTCAATAATCAAACCAAGTCCAGTAGGTCAGACTTGGTGCAACACTCAGGCATTTGCCAAAATAATGGGCTCTGATTTGTATGCCGCGTAGTGCTACAGACAACGCGTCCTATTTATAGAAGTGTTCATGTATTCATACCATTGGGCACCGACGGGTCATTTAAAGGAGAATTCCAGTGATTTTTCACTCTGGGGGCATGAACATGCTAGCTGTTGGCTGCAGCAACTTGAACTAGGTACAACTGATTGCTTTAATTTTTTTTGTTTTCGAACAGTACTCGGTGACCCTGAGAAACAGAGATCTCTGTGAAAAATCTCCAGAATTCTCCTTTAAAGGAACACACCAACTCTATTTAACAATAAGCTTCTGTACCGTCTACCTAACAGCGTTGGGTATTGCACACACAGGGAAGAGAAAGGGTTTTGTTCTTTTGTTTCACTTTGGGGTAGACAGGAAATAAGCTCATTTCCCAAAAAGGTGGCATGTTCCTAGCCTGGGTTTTCCCATGCTGCCTTACGCGCGCGATTTTGCTGCTAGGCAGCCTGGATTCCATGGACTTCATTTTCACCTTAACGAAGGAACCAATCACAGAACGGAGGGGGAACAACAAGACAATGACGACACACCGAAGCGGTTATGAGCTACTGTACGCACAAACGCATTTGATAGACATTCGTAGCGCCCAATAAACGGCTCTGGGCATTCGTAGTACATGTAGTTCCCAGACCCCATCTCAATGAGATGAGGTTTGGCGTTAGCCAGGCTAGCATGTTCCTTTAATTTGAAGAAAAAACGGATGGTTGCTGAAAACTGGGCTGTGAAGACATGAGTG
>NW_027468663.1:56533189-56633189 GCF_046254945.1 Alosa pseudoharengus | reverse complement strand
ACTCTCACACTCACACACACATACACACACACACACACACAGCCTTGATCAATGGCCTGCTCTGTCATCAATGGCCATTTACACCATGACAGGAGTCAAAAGCATCTCTCTTTTGTTTTAAATGCCAAACACCTGCAGGGAGCCTGTTGTTTGGGAGTGGTGGGCATGTGTGTGTGTGTGTGTGTGTGTGTGTGTGTGTGAGAGAGAGAGAGAGAGAGAGGGAGAGAGAGAGTGTGTGTGTGTGAGTGTGGGGGGTAAATGCTAAAGCTTTGAGGAATAAAAAGAAGAGTGATGCATTGTTTTCACGTGAAGCACGCTAACATGGTTTAGAGGTAAGCATGGCTTCAGGTTCTTCTCCTTACAACAGCGTTAATTAGAAATCAGCCCAGGAGCTCTGGAGAATAACACTATCAGTGCTGAACACAAGGAAGCTTTACCAGCTGCAGAGTACAGTCTACAGAGGAGGGGAGAGAGAGAGAGGAAGAGAGAGAGAGAGAGAGAGAGAGAGAGAGAGAGTAAAGTCTTCATCAATTCTCAACTGTAAAGAGATTACAAACTCCCACTGAGAATGATCACAGAGGGGCTCATGTTCACATCTAAGTTGGATTAGTCATGGCTATCTCAGGGAGTTTGGGGAATTACATTACAAAGAGTTAGAGAGCTCTACAGCCTAGGACATGTACAGTCTCTCCAAAAACACTGAGGCCACGCATGCACGCACGCACGCACTTCACTAGGGCTGCAACAATTAATCCATTTTGTTGATCATTAATCGGTTTGTGTCATTTCTTTAAGGAAACTACCTCAAAATGATTTGTTTTTACATTACATTACATTACATCTGGCTGACGCATTTTACCTCCTTACTCTTTAATTACTCCTCTGTGACAGTAAACTAGATGTTTCTGTAGATGTACTGAGAAAACGCTACCAAAAACTCCCCACTCGACTCTGAGGATAAACGTCGACCACGTTGAGTTAGCATTCCATTGACCCCCGTTCATTTGGCCGTCACTTTCATATCAAATAACGTTACATCTGAAGCATTTTAAGCCTTTCTCAAACTGTGGGTCGCGGAGAGTCCGGAGACATGCCAGGTGGGGCGCGAACTGACGTGAAAAACAGGAGTTTTTTTTATTTTATTTTTTTATCTGTAGCATGGGCCCAGGTAGCACCCGATGCGCAATGGACGCACTGTGTTATTCACAGGGAAGCGCTCGTGTCAAGGCAGCTTAGTTAGTCCCGACCTATATGACATTTTGAACGTTGTTGTGAGAGTGGTGAATTTCATCAAAACCCGGCCCTTAAAAGCGCGTCTATTCTCCGTACTTTGCAAAGAGATGGTAGCTGACCAAAAAGCTGTACTGTTTCACAGCGAGGCATGGTGGCTTTCCCCGAGGTAAAGTGGTGTCGCGCGTGTTTGAGCTCCGAGTCGCCTCTTCTTGGAGGAAGAACGCATGTTTGAATCTGCAAGCACGTTCACTAATGAACATTTCTTGACGAAGCTGGCCTATCTTAGCGATATATTTGATATATCTTAGCGATACATTTGAGTTAAATGTCCAGTTACAAGGCAAAGACAAGCACCTACCTCACCTAGCAAATAAGATTACTACATTCACCAAAAAAACTTGAGTATAGGACAGGCGCCTCGATCGCGACAGTATTATGCCTTCTGAGCGAAATCGCTGAAACGTCTGATTGGGAGCCACTCTTGTGATCCCATGTATTAAACAGTAGGCCTACATCACATCCCTGCAAAGTTTATTTCAAAAATATTTCCCAACCAGCAGTGCTCAGTATGACTGGATTATGGATCCATTTAATGCAGCATGTTGGTATTTCATTGGATATATTGTACAATGCTGTATAATGGCCTATGCTTCCTAATATGTTGCTGGAAAACAGAAATATGGGTGTTATGTATTTATTTATTATTATATCTGCAGCACCAGCTGATTTTAACTCTGTTGAAGAGGATATATTTAGAACTTGTCATTATTTCAATACATTTGACAAGTTTAAGCTTGACCTACCACTTTCTTAGAGCGATGAGGGACAGGTGGGGCTCGAGAATGCCCCCTTGATCAAAGTGGGGAATGAAAGAAAAAGTTTGAGAACCACTGCTTTACATGAACCTTTTCTATTTTCAGAGAAATACAACATACAACAATACAACACATACTGTAATTTCTGGTGTCATAACCTCGTAACTCACTTAAGGACTCTGTAATAAGCTTTTCTCCAATGATAAAATGATTTGCGTCGTACAGGAGAGGTAACCATATTCTCTGGATAAGAAACTCGAAGGCAATCTGAGGGGAAGTCCCCGGGTAAGATATTTAGGAAAGCATCGAGGAAAAAAGCAATGAAGTTTTTTTGGGTTGGCACTAGGGAATCATGGGAACAAATCACCTACCAAACACTGCACTCGAACTCGTAGCAATCTGCACGTTATCAATTTTCTTAGCGCAGCTACCAGACAACTTACTGTGTTTCTGTCCGTTGCTTAACATCACTCGACTGGTACTGAGGATGCACAGCACCTCTTCGACCAACAGGAAAAGGGCTCAAATTGGCTTCACTTCTCTCTATGGAAGTCCTATAGACCTCTCCAGAATATATCCCGCCTCCTAACATCCGTATCCATCCAACTTCCGGGCGTGGATTGTCTATGGGAAATAACATGGCGTTTTGAAAGATCGTACCTGTCAAACTCTGTAGGTGACAAAGTAGAAAAAGCTGCTGGGCAGATTGGCCTACACACTTCTGCCATCTAGTTTCCACTGGATTTTTTGATTTTCGGTGCCGTTTGAGTAGTATAGTCTATAGTATACTACTTAAACGGCAACGACAATCAAAAAATCCAGTGGAAACTATATGGCAGAAGTGTGTAGGCCAATCTGCCCACCAGCTTTTTCAACTTCGCTACCTACAGATGTTTTACCGATATGATATTTCGAAACGCCATGTTATTCCCCATAGACAATCCACGCCCGGAAGTTGGATGGATACGGAAGTTACGGAGGCGGGACTTATTCTGGAGAGGTCTATTGGGTGGCTGTGTCCATTTCCTTTACTGTCTACGATTTCTATGGAGGATTCTTTAAGTGCTGTGTCTCATTAGAAAGTCTCTTCTAAGTGAAGTCGGTAACCCTTTACTTGACAGCATCGACATAAGAGTGACATGACACTGTCATGACACATGAACTCTAACCCTAACCCTAAACCTAACCCTAACTTGTTATGACAAAAACCGAATGACACTTAATAACAGAAGCGTTATGTCATAAAAGTTTATGACTTGTTTATGACACGTTCATGACAGTGTCATGTCACTCTTATGTCGATACTGTCAAGTAAAGTGTAACCGAAAAGTGGCTACTAAGAGAAGTGTCACTGCTGAGCTGTGTGTCGCTCCATGGCTCTCTTACCCTGCCAAAGATGGGCACCAGGTGGTGCTCACACATGGAAAACATGTCAATGTCCTTCACGATCACCATCTCGTCGTGGTCCTCATCGAAAATGGCGTCATTCAGCACATCTGAAGATTGAGAGCAGAGACACACACAGCATGAAGGATGATGTGAGAGAAACATTGAGGAATATGCCATCAAAGGGAGAGCAGAATAAAACATAAACAGATAAACAGCAACTAGCTACAGCGCTCATACTGTACCACATTTAGGTCCACATGCCTGAGTCATTTCCCGATCCCAACCCATCTCTCTCACCCATTGGGTATTTTCCTGATCCCAACCCATCTCTCTCACCCATTGGGTCATTTTCCGATCCCACCCCATCTCTCTCTCCCATTGGGTCATTTCCCGATCCCAACCCATCTCTCTCACCCATTGGGTCATTTTCCGATCCCACCCCATCTTTCTCTCCCATTGGGTCATTTCCCGATCCCACCCCATCTCTCTATCCCATTGGGTCATTTCCCGATCCCACCCCATCTCTCTCACCCATTGGGTCATTTCCCGATCCCAACCCATCTCTCTCACCCATTGGGTCATTTTCCGATCCCACCCCATCTCTCTCACCCATTGGGTCATTTCCCGATCCCACCCCATCTCTCTCTCTCCTGCTTGCTCTCTGCCTCTTCACTGTCCTACCAAATTAAAGGCATAAAATCCCAAAATATTGAAAGAAAAACAGTAATAATATGTATCAAAAAAACAAACATGATAGATATGAAGATATTACAATGAAGCTTTAACTAAGTGGATGGCTGTTTTTATCAAATTTGACGGATCCTGCTTTCCTATGAAAACGCTTGGGTGGGCACATGATTTGATGACCAACAGTGTCATCTCTTCAGCTATCAGTTCTCTGGGAGAAAAACACACAACACATCGTCACTGTATGTGTGCACAAGTGTGTGTGTGTGTGTTTATATCTGTGTGCTTCATTCATACCTTCCCTCCTTTAGGTTCATATCATTGTTCAAATAAATGCAGCTTTATCTGGTGCTGGCGACGCGCCCTCCTTTCCCTCTCTCTGGCTTTTTCATTTCCGGGTTGGCTGTCGCCACGCCAGAAAGTAAGTTTGCTCAGATACGCGGCCGCTCGCCGGACCTGCTGCCTCTGGGTCCCATAGCGCTTTGTGTTCCCATGTAGACTGATATCATTAGCCGTCATTAGTGCACTGAGACCACAATTGTGACAACACAAAAGACAGCTACACAGAAGAGGCTTCAAATGCCTCAAAGGGAACAGCTGGAAACAATGCATCCCCATCACCCCCCCCCCCCCAACAGGTGAAGCGTTCCAACTAACAACAAACACGATGAAGAGCAATCCAGGCACACCAGATTGGGTGATTTAAAAACAACAAACATTTAGTGATTAAAGGCCAAGTCTGTGTTCCTGACAGAGCCATCCATAGGGAAGCAACATTTGAAATGAAATCTCACCTGTTTCTCCTAAAAAAAAACCTAGGAGAAATAAGAAGAGATTGAGAAGGGTATTTTGAGATCTTAAGTTGAACTTAAATTTGACTTAAATTGGGCTGAGAAAAAAGAGGGCTATTTCGCATCTGGTTTTCTTATCCTTTAAGGAGAAATAGGTGAAATCTCAATAAGAGCTGATTTATCTCTCGTGAGACAATTTCCATCGGGCAGAAACAATTCCAGTCAAACAACAGGTAGCTTCAGCACTACGAATGGCAGAGGTATCATTTCATTGGGAACAGAGTTCAAATCTCAACAACCTTTTCTTACAAACACAGACAGCACTGGATAGTTTTCTATTTCTATTTATCTTGGTACTGTGTAGCCTCTTTCAAAGGGTCAGGCAAACGAACATGTTTATTCTGATGTTGGCTGTCGGATGTGTCCAGCAGCATCTGATTATGGTCATTTGTCTGCCGATTTCTGTGGGCAGGATGCGGCCGATGCTGGTCAAATGGAGTTAAACTGAGACCCAATAAGTCCAATCCATCCTGAGGGCAACAGCTGCTCGCGCAGTCAGCACCACTCTAGACTTCAATAAACATCCCACCCCCGTTTCACAAATGCAAACAAATGCAAACACACACACACACACACACACACACACGCGCACACACACACACACACACACACACACACACACACACACACACACACACACACACACACACACACACACACACACGAACACGAACACGCACACGCACACGCACACGCACACATACACACACACACACACGCAGACACACACACTTTTATTGCTGCTCACATGACTGCCACCGACTGAAAGAACAGGAAATCAAATCAGCATCTGCTCTAGCCATATCTCAGCATCAACACACACACACTCAATTACAAGCAACACATGCAGGCACACACACACACACATGTACTCACACTCAATTGCACACCCCCTACACTAAAACACATACACTTAATTGCACATGCGACACACAAAATCACACACACACACACACAATCAAACACAGACATAAAGACAACAGAGTGGGTTGTCATGGAAACCTTTGGAATTGTCAGGATGTCAGAGAGCAGGTCCGCACGCGCTGGTGGGGTGGGGTGGGGGTGCTCTGGTCGGCACGACAACACAACGAGGCAGGGGTGGGGGGTGACAGAATGGGAGTGTGTGTAAGACCCACTAATGAGTAAGGACAGTACAATCCAAACCTGTGTAGCACATCTAGCCATCTACTGGGTCTTCCAGCACCCTGCAGCTCAATTGGTTTATAATGTCACTTGGATAAAAGTGTTGGCCTAGTGAACAGATGGAAATGTACTGTACGTGGGAATACTCAGTAAATGTAACTGCACTCACTAGAGCAAACTCTATGGCCACCAGGTCCAGTAACAGGAGGAAACCCTGAGCAGACCCAGACCCATACGGCAGCTTGGGGCCAGCTAGAGGAACAGTGTGTGTGTGTGTGTGTGTGTGTGTGTGTTTGGGGGGAGGGGGCATACGTCGGCCTATACAAATATATATATATATATATATATATATATATATACATGGTTAATATATATATATATATATACAATACAGAAATGTCCTTGTTTTCATCATTAATGTTGTAAATGACTGTTGTAGAAAGAAATGGCTGATCTTTAATGCAATATCTACATAAGTATACAGATGCCCATTATCAGCAACCATTCATCCAATGTTCCAAAATCACATTCTGTTTACTAATCTGATATCATTTTAAAAGGCTAACTGAGAAAATATTGGAGAACCCTTCTGCAATTATGTGAGCACATAATGTAATCTGAAAACTGCTATCCTGATTTTAAAAAAAACAATGCAACTGATTTCAGCTGGTATTCTGTCTATATGCAACATTATACACACATACATATATACACACATATATTTATACAGGGATGGATTTTAGGGGTGAACGGTACACTAAAATCCCGGTTCGGTGTGTGTTTTGAAGTCACGGTTCAGTTAATTTTCGGTAGCCTACGCTAAGCCTGTAAAATTCACTGATAATATTGCTGATGCTTATGGTACCCATGTGCACCCATGTTCACAGCAGGAAAAAGAATGGAAAAAGATGTCCAAAACTGAATCTGGAACTGAACCACTGTCCAGTGGGCAAATTCACCTTAGTCCAGTGGTTCTCAAACTTTTTCTGTCATTCCCCACTTTGGAGGTGGGGAAATTTCAAGCTCCACCTAACTCCATCAACCAGGCAAAATTCATTTAATTCATACATCGGTCTGCTTAGGACTCCTATGTTTGTGTGTGCCTATTTCGTTTTGAATCTATGCTCTTTCTTGTCAAAAAAGAAAGGCATTATTAAAGACAGGCACAAAAAACAATTTCCTCCTGTTCATCGTGCCCCACCTGACATGTCTCTATTCCCCACTTTGAGAACCAGTGCCTTAGTTCATGATTGGCTTTTACACAACAACATTTACCCCATCCATGTAAAAACGACACTACAAATCTCATGGTTAAAGGAAAGCATAGCTTATATCAGTGGCCAAGAGGCCAGGGGAGAACACAACGCAGGTATCTGTTTTCCAGGCAGCGGGAGAAATGAGCACGACGAGGACTCTGAGGACTTCAGAAAAGCTTCTTGGGTGAAAAGCCCCTGGGGTGGACAGAAAGGCCCCTGGGGTGGACAGAAAGGCAGAGATACTACAGGAGGGTCTGGCAGCCAAGCACTCCTGCCTCTGTCACAGTCACTTCCTGTTAACCCATGACCCCGCCCCCCAGGGTCTCAGCGGTGAGTCACTGGCCACTGGCATCAGATCCACCAGCCTCACATGGCAGCGTGTCCGCAGATGTGCGCATAACAGAGAGACCACCTTCAAATGGAGCTTCAAGTGACGTTAAATCCCCATTGCCATTTTGATCACATGGACATTTCTACAGATGTGCACATTACAGACCGACCGTCTTCAAATGGGGCGTTGAGAGAAAGGAAAAAAAACAGCTGTGATAAGTTGTGCTACATCCCTATGGCAACCTGTGACAGACACATCTAAAGCATATCATGTTTGCTTTATTAGTAAGCTGGGTAAGTGTTAGTCTAATGGCCATCTTATCTGATGATGCAAGGAGGCTGTATGACGGGTTGGACAGTTGGTAGCTGGTGCTTACAATACAGTGCAGATTTCACACACTTTATCAGTATGTGTGTTTGCTCGGTTTGAATCACACCCATGATCTTGTTGATTTGTACAACTTCTCCTCTCACAGTGGACACAGAAGAACACTTGGGCCAGAAGCAAAGTCTCAATTCAAAGTAAGAAAGCCTGCAACAGGAGCCCAATTTAAATGGACTGTGGTCTAAAAACGAAAACTAATCAAGTGATGTGAATTCAAATTCAGACAAAACTTGCAGCCAAGATGCAGATGCTGACGAACAAAGTCCAGCCATTCTTTCAGGGGGTGGTGAACATGTAAGCCAATGGAGTGGAGTCCCCTCACTGCACTCCCCACAACTGGACGCACACGCCTCTTGACCATATTTGAACTATGTACGGCACCACTGCCTGAGGTGGGGTTGGTGTGCCGTCCAAAAAACATGTCAGCACGGCCGGCACACACCGGTGAGGCCAAAGGGCACTGGGTGCATCCTCCACCATTACTCAGCAAGTTTGCAGCTCTGTGCCCCAATTCCAGAACCGTGTTTTTCACAGTAGGAGGAGGAGGAGGAGGAGGAGGAGGAGGAGAAGGAGAGAGAGACAGAGAGAGAGAGAGAGAGGGAGAGAGCGGCCCTAACAAATTCCGTCTGCATCTTTTAACTGCCTTTCTGGGCCTTCTCAAACCAGGTCCAGATGTGGACCATTGTAGGAGGGAGGAATAAAGAGAAAGAGAGAGAGAGACAGAGAGAGAGCAAGAGAGAGAGAGAGGAAGAGAGAGACAGAGAGGCTGAGAGAGAGAGGCAGAGAGAGAGAGAGCAAGAGAGAGAGAGGCAGAGAGAGAGAGAGAGAAAGAGAGAGAGCAAGAGCGAGAAGGGGCAGCTCCCGGTTCCTCCACTAACACCACAGCTCACAGATGGACCGGGGCGGAACAAAACATAATTTCAAAGAACCCCGCTTGGAGATGGCCCTCCATCAGCAGTCAGTCTTGAGCTGACATATCTGTTGAAGTCATCTGACCAGACCAGATAATAAGCAACAGGGTGGTTAGGGCTGTTGTGCATGCATAGGATGCTTGATGGTTAGATTGAGGGTAACTGCAAAGTGCTATGCAACTAGAGTGGGAAGAAAACAGTTTAAAGCCAAAACACACATGTTATATGTGAATGTGGAAATATATGGAAATATATGAATAGGGCTATAATAATGTAGCAGGAGTATTGCCAAATAACAACTGTTTTGATAATCAAAGTTGGGATAAAGAGAAAGAAAAAAACACAAAAGGGATTTTTTGGGGAAAATATACACTGACTATGCAAAAAGAACACGGATAGAAAGACCATTAGGCTAAATATGATAATTATTCAATATTATGTTAAGTGAATCCATCCCTGTCCACATTCATTGCGCTTATAAGGAGTCTATCACACTTAATGTTAAGGGAAAAAAACAGGAATCTTGTGAATTTTTCCATTCTTAAGGCGAGACATGGAAATGTCTTGTTTGTAAACACTTTCAGCTGTCTTATAAATGTCCTTACCAATGATTTTCTCCTGGTAGCCTTTAGTAAAGAACTGCATAGCTGTCGCGGCTCTCCACGGAGTTTTGAGAAGTCCTTGCCTTTGAGGGTCTTCTCCGAGTCCCCTGAGGATGGTCGTGTAGGCAGAAGCGATACTTGGCAAGCTCATCTCATTGTCCTCCAGACTCCGGGTGCGTTCTTCCCTCCAACTCTCGATGGCACCGGATGACTGGCCACTCGTTTCCCCGGACCCCGCCAGAGGTAAGCCGGCGCGGCTTTTCATTTTCGCCACCCCGTCAAAATGTCCATTTACTGAACTATCACCTACTGACGTCGTTTGCTTTTCATTCTGATTAAGAAGTTGCTTCTGTTTGGATCGGTCCATAGCTTTTGTTTCGCAGCTGCCCTTCACGACTAACTTTTCTCTGTTACCTTCAAATGCGTTGTCGGAAGAAGCTTGTGTTCCGTGGCAGCCACCTGCTAGATCTCCACCGCTGTCAGGGCAGTCTGTGTCCAACTCTAGGCATCTTTACCCTGTGGCTTTATAAACACGGGATAATCCATAAGAGGCGCTATTGGTTGGCCAGGCGCAGTACGTCACGTAGCCTACTGTGCTCATGTAAGCGGATGAGGGTTGCCGCCGCAAGTAGTAATTCGGAGTTGATTGATGCTCGCGGTAGGCTACTCATTGTCTTGGGCAACGACACGGTCAGACAGTTTTATCAGCGTTCGTGAATTTTGGGCACTTCAGTATCATGACCGAAATATTTATATAGCCTACAAGCCGTAAAGGTATCGTTCCTGTAGCGTGGTCATTGAAATGGGGAGACGCAGTGACAAATACCGATTTAGTTAGACTTTAGTCATTCAAGTCTAGCCTACAAAACACAGTGCACACTGAACGACATTTTAGTTGCCTTGGCTCACGGCCGCGGTCACCAGTATTGCCACAGCAATCAATCACACTTAATGTGAAGGAGAAAAACAGGAATCTTGTGATTTTTTTTTCCATTCTTAAGGTGAGACATGGAAATGTCCTGTTTGTAAACACTTTCAGCTGTCTTATAAAGGTCCTTACCAATGGTTTTCTTCTGGTAGCCTTTAGTGAAGCTGTCGCGGCTCTCCACGGAGTTTTGAAAAGTCCTTGCCTTCGTGGGTCTTCTCCGAGTCCCCTGAGGATGGTGTAGGCAGGGGCGTAGCACAAGATCCTGGGCCCCTGCAAAGGCAGTCCTGATGTGCCCCCATGCCCCCCCCCAAATAATAATGATCAGGCCTCTGTACACATGAATCTGTAGGCCTAGGTATAATAACTAGGCTATTAACTGTAATGGGTGAAACCTTATTTTTTTTTTTTATACAAAATGGAGTCAGTCAATCAACCAAGTTAGTCAGCCAATACACTAACTTTACATTTCATCTGACATGCATTATGAAATTTGATTAGCAAATGAAGATACCCAGGTAAAATTAATTATATTCCAGACTTTTCAAGGCCCCTCTCTCCCCTTGGGCCCCTATAATCAGTAGGGGTTTTACCCCCAGTCCGACACCCCTGAGTGTAGGCAGAAACATTCTATTATTAGTGACACTGACGCGAGAGAAGCGAGGTTCTGTGTTCCATTCATTTATTTTCATTGTCACCTCACTTGCTTCTGTCTGTTAATTTGCCGTGATAACGTGTATGTTAACGTGAAATATGTCTCCAGGGTAGTATCAAGCAGTGAAGTGATAACCTTATGCAGGTAGCCAATGTTCACCTGAGTCAGACAGAAGACAGGCCCTGCTTGCTCTGTTAGCCTATGGTATTTCTGTCCCTCCCAAACTGTGTTAAAATTGTGTGGGCCTATTTAACAGCCAGAATTTAAACATTTTCCCGGGGGTGATACCCCCCCCCCCCTTACTGTATTAAGTAGTAGTTTAAGGTCAATAAACGCATGTTCGATAACATTAAAATCAGATTGCAGGTTTGCCAAGGCTAGTTCAACAGAAGGGGCAATTGAATAGATTGAATTGAATAGAATAGTGTCGTCAGCGAATACATGAATCTTACTTTCAACAATCCCAGAGCTAAAATCATTAATAAAAAGAGAAAATAAAATAGGACCTAAAATAGAACCCTGTGGCACACCTTTAGTAATACTCAGGAAATGTGATTGATGACCATCCGCAACCACAGCTTGAACTCTATCCGTTAGATAGTCCTTGAACCAATTACATGACCGATCATCAAAACCTATAATTTTAAGGCGTTTTAGAAGTAACCTATGGTCCACAGTATCAAAGGCTTTTGATAGATCAATAAAAAGAGCAGCACAGACCATCTTGTTATCTAAGGCGTGAACAATGTCATTTACAACTTTAGCGGTAGCTGACACAGTGCTGTGTCCCGATCTGTAACCTGACTGATAAGTATTTAAAATATTAAATGTAGATAAAAACTCTTTTATCTGTTTGTTCACCAGCTTCTCTAGAATTTTTGCCAAACAAGGAGTTTCGAGATAGGACGGTAATTATTCAAGTCTTCTACAGAACGACAAATGAAACGAAAATAATGACAAATGAAACAAAATAATGACAAATGTACGGAGCCCCTAACATGACATGAGCAAAAAAAAATCTAAAGTTTAGTTTCATGTGCTCATGTGAAACTTTCATGTGCTCACCTGAAACTTTCATGTGCTCACGTGAAAGTTTCGTGTGCGCACGCAAAACCTTTTCACGTGAAACTTTCATGTGCGCACATGAAACGTTCATGTGTGAAACTTTCACGTGCGCACATGAAAGTTTCACGTGAGCACATAAAAGTTTCAGGTGAGCACATGAAAGTTTCACGTGAGCACAGGAAACTAAACTTTAGATTTTTTTTTTGCTCATGTCCCCTTAGGGGCTCCGTACAAATGAGTAAGAGGCTATATCAACTATTGGCAAACTTTTACATAGCCTCCTTCTAGCCATCAGTTAGCTCACGTCATGTTTCCTTATCAACTGCTCACCAGAAATTAATACTGCATGACACTCCTCTGCGATCCAAGACAGGTTGTCTTCGAGTTGCTTGGTTTTTCAATATTTATTTACCGGTAGTTCAATATCAAACATCCTATGCATATCATCATATGCATATCTCATTTCCAAATAGCCTACAGACACAAGCCACCTAATTAGAGACTTACAACCCACTAATACAATGTAAATCATGACATTAAAAGGTAGGTGTTTAAAAAGATTAAACATATAAAATATTTAAATGACAAAATATTATAGGCTACTTGCAATTATGAACTCCAAAATATATGAACTCCAATGAATATGAATAAAATATATATTTATGTAGGCCTATTACCTGGTCTGGGGGAAAAAAGTAAGAGACCACTGCAAAATTGAATATGACTGTCAACTCATTCCAGTGTCACTCGGCAACCATAGGATGACATCAGAAAAATGTAATTTGGATGTGGGTCGCTTCATTTTGATTCCATTTATAATGAGTATACTATATGGTTATAATGAGTATACTATATGGTTATAATGAGTATACTATATGGTTATAATGAGTATACTATATGGTATATAAGATTTTAGTGTTACAATGTAATAGAGGCAATCACAAAGAAAATAGGTAGTTTTCCTGCATGACCCATTCCGAATGAATAGTCTCCAATATAATAAATACAACACAGGCAAAAACAAGCTGTATGGTAGATCTGGCACAACAGATCATGCAGGCTATATATCAGGTCATCCTCACCCATTCACTCCAGCTGTGCAGCCTTGCTCAGAAGAACCCAGACAAACCGGTTAGACATTTGCAATACATTTTTTTCAAACTGGTCCATCTGGGGAACGTGTGTGCATTGGGTAGGCCTGTGGTTAGAGGTGGCATCTGTGCCTCTTATCGAAACATTTTGTTATGCCCGGTGCGTAACTACAAGACAAGAGTTCAGTCAGGAAGTAGCAAAGTAAAGATCGCACTCAGGGGCTGAGATATGTACAAAACTGTATTCATAGTGCCGAGACAGCATTACAGGCCATGAAAAACAAAAACAGACAAATGTTTCGGGCCTAGTCCATCATGAGTGTGTCAATTTTGAATTTTGAGTACAGTTCTGTATATATCTAAGCCCCAGAGTGCCATCTTTACTTTTCCACATTGGGTAGGCCTACATTTTTATTTCCGTCTATACCATGGCCTACATTTATTTGGGGAAGGGTTCATCATTAGTGAAGGGATAAAGTCTGTGCTGGACACAATGGCCGACGCTCACCCCTCTTATCCATCCAGCCAGGGGCAGGGTATTGACCCCAGGGGGGGAACTGCACTTTCATAAGCACTGGAAATCATTTACTCTCCTCTCCTGGCCCGTCCTGTTCTGCCTACCACTTATGCTAGAGATCAACATCTTGCCTAATAAATCATACATTTTAGGGTCAGGGTCAATTTCACATGACATGAGCTAAGCTTAAACAGTTTCATTCAAGTTTTTTTTTATTTTTATTTTAAGACAACACAAGTTAAAAGGGACATTACAAAAGTTACAAAACAGATTACAAACATACAAAAAACAGCATTATCAAAACCGTATACCAAATATCAATGGATGACCGTATGCCAGCCAGTTTTGAATAATATTTTACTCGTAAAAGTCCAGCACGAATGGTGTATTCCACCTCCAGAGATAAACTTAACAATAGAAAAACCTCTGGTACACCAATGTGTTTTGTTTGACCTCCCACAATCTACATTAGGTATGAAATAACACACCTGAATGATGTAATGACAACGCAAAAAGCCACTTCAGTTTAAATGAATGTACAGTGGTTTGTTTAGTCTTTGTTGAAGGCGAACGCGGAGAGTTTGGCTGACGTGTCCAGAGGTTTCTTTTTCTTTGCGCTGACTTCTTGTTGTTCCGCACGTTCTTCTCCTTCCTCCCTGACGTTCTCCTCTTCCTCTCGTTTTCTCTTCTTCACCTCCCCCACCTCTCCTTTCGCTCTCTCCGTCCAGGACTGCAGGAAGAGAGAGAGACATGAGACCAACACACACACACACACAAACACACGCAAACACACGCACACACACACACAAACACACGCACACACACACAAACACACACACACACACACACACAAACACACACAAACACTCTTAAAAAATGGCAGTCATTTGCATGTAATCACTATTGACAGAGTGGTTTTCACTCAAACCGCCCTAAACCGCAATCCTTCCTCCTTGCTCACACACACACACACACACACACACACACACACACACAGCAGCGCGAGGATGGTGACTCATAGCAGCTGAGGCACACAAACACACACACACCAGAGCCGAGGATGGTGACTAATCGCAACAGAGGTGCGCAGACTGCGCACGCACACGCACACACACACACACACACGAGAGCCTGCTTTCCATGGTTCCCTCTTGTTTGTGACACCCCCACACACCCCACATCCATCCTCAGGCCGCCTCCTCCTCATTAGCATAAGATCAACGAGCGATCCCCACACACACACACCAGCTCTCACAGAACGGGTTCCCAAGCAACAGGCATTCCACACACACACGTCCCCTTTCCTCAACATCTCCAGTGCCATTCTGCTAGTGGCTGAGTGGCCTTTTAGATGCTGGGTCACGAATGCCTCCCTCATACACACACGGATCCCTCGTGACACACACATGTCAATGTGCTATTGTGAAGAACACACGAACACACACACACACACACACACACACACACACACACACACACACACACACACACACACACACACACACACACACACACACACACACACACACACACACACACACACACACACACACACACACACACACACACACACACACACACACACACACACACACACACACACGCTCAAATGTGATATGATAATTAGCACTGCGAGTGACACTGATGCTGTGAAAGAGCATCCTGATGATTCATGTTAAAGAACCAGAGACCGGGACTACTGTATATTATGTATGGAGGCCCCCTTGGATCAGCCACCACAGGCAAACCACAGCACACTCTGTCTACGGTCAGCACAGGCAAACCACAGCACACTCTGTCTACGGTCACCACAGCACACTCTGTCTACGGTCACCACAGCACACTCTGTCTACGGTCACCACAGGCAAACCACAGCACACTCTGTCTACGGTCACCACAGCACACTCTGTCTACGGTCAGCACAGCACAGCACAGCACAGACCAGACCATCAACACCAATTAGCGTTTTACTTCGCACAGTTAATACTGAATTCATTTAAGCCCCATATCACTTTGCAACATCACTACCTACTGGGGCAGCCGTGGCCTACTGGTTAGCGCTTCGGACTTGTAACCGGAGGGTTGCCGGTTCGAACCCCCCTAACCCCTCACTGCTCCCCGAGCGCCGCTATTGTTGCAGGCAGCTCACTGCACCGGGATTAGTGTGTGCTTCACCTCACTGTGTGTTCACTGTGTGCTGAGTGTGTTTCACTAATTCACAGATTGGGATTAATGCAGAGACCAAATTTCCCTCACGGGATCAAAAGAGTATATATACTTATACAATCATAATCAAGGACCGGAACAATCTGTTTTATAATAATATAATATTCAGTATTGAATGCTTAGCTGGAATTATGTTTTTCCCCATCATCCTATATTTAAAGCAACACCAAAGAACTTTTCCTCTGTCGCACGCACGCTATTTGTTTATCCAGCAACGGCTTTGCAAATAACGATGTCCATAGACAAGGTAGAATATGTTGCATGATTTTATGAAAGTACGATGTATTGCAACATCATGGAAGTCAAATTTGTAGTTTCTTAATTCTTATGTCTCATTCCATCGAACTACAAACCCACTACCCGATCTGGCAAACATACATAGTGCGGTTACAGCTGATAGAGGGCCGCAAAGCGAATGCAGAAGTGCCGTTCACCCTGTTACGAGTTGATGAACCACGGAAACAATTTTGGAAACATTATTTTAAGGTACAAAAAAATCTTTGCTGTTGCTTTAAAGCAGGCATACCTGCAGGCATACCTGGGGCATGTAATTGGGCTTCAGGTTTTCTACAGGAATGGCATGTTTTAATGGGCACAGCACTACTTCCAGATATTCCTGTGGAATCTTGTAACTACAAATACCTGATTGATTTCGGGCCAATCTACCGGTAACAGTTTCATCAGGTGGAGTAAATGTACATGTACATCAAAACACACACAGGGACATAACACACACAAGTGGGGCAGCCGTGGCCTACTGGTTAGCGCTTCAGACTTGTAACCGGAGGGTTGCCGATTTGAATCCCGACCAGTAGGAATGGCTGAAGTGCCCTTGAGCAAGGCCCCTAACCCCTCACTGCAGGCAGCTCACTGAGCTGGGATTAGTGTGTGTTTCACCTCACTGTGTGTTCACTGTGTGCTGAGTGTGTTTCACTAATTCACAGATTGGGATAAATGCAGAGACCAAATTTCCCTCACGGGAACAAAAGAGTATACTTATATATATACACACAAGTGCACACAGCAGCTAAAACCAACAAATGCAGATAAAAAGAAAAAAAAAAGAAATGGTGACTCGATGGTGATTGATGGAAAAAGGCTCATCTGTGCTTAACGGTAGAAACGGATATGGAAGAAGCCTTCGGTCTGCACTCTGCGCTCATTTCATCACCTCAATCTTACGGAGGCAGACTTCATGGATTAACATATGAAACAGACCTATCCATTTTCGTATGAAAAGGGAGCATAGCCTAAGGCTGGAGACAGAAGAGAGGCACACACACACACGGTCACTCACCAGCCTCTCGTCTGCAGATAAGGTCCTGAAGCGGCCCATAGCCTCTTTGATGATGGCGGTCTCCTCCAGGTGGGGGTCATCGGCCAGGATGCTCTTTCTGTTCTCCTCCAGCCACAGCTGGAAGCCTGTCTTCGGCCTGCTCACAGACAGAGAGCCAACACACACACACACACACACACACACATACACACATACACACATACACACACACACACACAATTTGATTCCCAGTTTTTAGTGTGTGGAGTTAAACCAACATTGGGTAGATGCCACACTAACTACCCAGAGGTGATGAGGTAGCAGTGCACACACAATATTCACAGAACTAGACTCGTCTCTATTTCACCAGTTTATTTCAAGAACAATCATGCCGACGTTTCAGCCGCATGGCCTTCGGCAAAGCATCCCTTACCAAAAAAAGTGTTGGCGGCAGATTTGCAGCAAACTAATGAGTTCACTAGAAAATACTGCCAGAAGTTTGCCAACGTTGGCCACTAGAGGCAAACTTCCAGCAAAGCAAATACAGTCGTCAGTGATTTACCACCACACTTTGCTACAACATTGCCAAAAGTTAACCGCAACCGTTTGCCAGAAACCTAACTTGCATGTGAAAATATGACCTTGCCGCAAATTTGCGGCAACTGTTTGCCAGAAACCTGAAATATCTGTTAGGGATCAGAGCCAACACACACACACACACACACACACACACACACACACACACACACACGAGAGGCGTCTCAAGCGTCAGCTTGCAGCAAAGGTCTATATGCCAGGCTCTTCCTGGAAGGCTTTTCAGCCGACACATAAACGTCCAACTTCAGACGGTCACTTGTGTACCTGTTTACACGGACTCAGTTGGGTATTGCACCTAGTGAATGAGCACGTTAAGGGAGAACACCGGCCGTGTTTTACATCGGTTTCTCGAGGTCGCCGAGAACTGTTGTCATTCTGGGGTCATCTTTAAAATTATGCAAAATTGAGTAGTGAAGGTGTACCATGCTCTGTATGTGTGCTCCTGGAATACAACACAAAGGCACAAGCTGGTGATTACTGGCCCTTCCACATTGGTCTACACAGTGAGCTTACAGCACACAGTAGCACTGGCGTCATGGTTACAGGACGGCTGAGGACACGTTTATGGTCCATAATGCAAAATGCAACCAAAACAGTGTGTGCGTGTGTATACCTGCAGTTCTCCTGGTTGTCTCCAGCAGAGGCAGGAGGTGTAGCGTCCTCTGCCTGTTTTAGTCTCTCTGCAGAGGGCTCCTTGCCCTTCTCCTCCGCCTTCTTGCCTCCAGCCCTGGAGCTCATCTGCAGCAGCGTGGCCTGGGTCTGACACACAAACACACACACACACACACACACAGCTGAAGCCGAAGCAGAGGGCCGTTCACACCAGAAGCGATACATATACAGATAACGGTAACGGTAACTATAACTGATCGTCCACACTGACCAACGATAAGAAAAGTCTCTCCTTGTGTTGACTAATGTGATTTTTATGGATTCTGATTTTTATTGTTCTCAAAATTGCCCTGAAAGTAATCCCCAACGATATCAATCTCCCCGTTGTTATCATTACTGTTTATGCATGGATGTGGTCATTCATATTAGCTAGAGCGATAGCGATTGTTTTTGCCGTTATCGTTATAATTATTGTTGGTGTGAATGAATGCAGTGCTCCTCAAAGCAACACAGTGCAGTTCTTCTACCTTAAAATAACAGCTCCAAACTCATTTTGATGCTACTCTGACTAACAATGCAGAGAATGGAGTCTTTGATATTGCCAATGAACGCCGCCCGGAAGGTTTGGCATCATGCCGTTTTTGCTACTGGGAGCATGACCCTTTTGGTTGGTTGTTGATGAACTTGGGTCCCCCCTTTGCATTAAATGGGTATCCAGTATGTCGAAACTTGGGTCCCCCCTTTGCATTAAATGGGTATCCAGTATGTCGAAAATTGACAGATAAGGGCTCCATTCCTACATTACGGTCATGTAAACCCACGGCCACTCTCCTTAAAGGAAAATTCAAAAATAAAGGAAAAGGAACTGTCGGTATGAAAAAAAAAAAAAAAACCTAAACAATTGGTTACCTAAAACAATTGGCTACCTAGCTCGGATTGCTTCAGCCAACGGCTAGAGCTGCCAAGCAGCTACAGTGCTACAGTTTGGGGGCATGTTCATGAGTCCCGTGCTCATGCCCCCAGAGTGTAGCTTTAGCATATTTAGATGCCCCCAGAGTGTAGCTTTAGCATATTTAGATGCACGGGGCAGCCGTGGCCTACTGGTTAGCACTTCGGACCTGTAACCGGAGGGTTGCCGGTTCGAACCCCGACCAGTAGGCACGGCTGAAGTGCCCTTGAGCAAGGCACCTAACCCCTCACTGCTCCCCGAGCCGGGATTAGTGTGTGCTTCACCTCACTGTGTGTACACTGTGTGCGTTTCACTAATTCACGGATTGGGATAAATGCAGAGACCAAATTTCCCTCACGGGATCAAAAGAGTAGATATACTTATACTTATATAGGGATCAAAAGAGTATATATACATACTTACTTACTTATACTATTTAGATGCCCCGCAGCATGTTCTGTTCATGTTACGTTCTGTGAGGTTTTGAGGCACACGCATGGGCAGTGGTAAGGACAAGTACAAAATGACACCACATCTTCCGAACAGAACTCTGCGATCAGTCAGCACCCATGCAAAACAAGGTCTATCAATAAACTGCTTATGCAGCAGCTGAACTAGAACATGTTTTTCTCCTGTTACCATCTTTCATTTGCGTTTGTGCGTTCCAAATTATTGTGTAAATGACATTTTTTTTTCTCCAGATTTTCCTAAATAGTTGATGCAAATGACAGTCAGTATAATTTTCCAAGTCATCATCCGTTTAATTCAAATTTTACTGAACAAACCTCCCAATAAAATAAAAAACTCAAAATCCAAATGATTATGCACAACAGCGTTTCAAGACATTGTATAGGTTGTAAAGAACTAAAAATGGTAATTTGTTGAATTTGCAGCATTAGGAGGTGATATAAATTAAATCAAAAGTTATTTAAATCAAAAAACTCTTAACAGGCCAAGTTACATGTTAACATAGGACCCCTTCATTAATATCACCTTCACAATTCTTGTATCCATTGAACTTGTGAGTTCTTGGAGAGTGTCTGATTTAATGTCTTTGCAGAATAGCCTCCCAGAGCTGCCAGAATGTCAGAATCATAGACATAATATACATAGACGCTGCATTGGCTGCTGGAAACAAGAAATGCGGCCGCCATCTTGGACCGCTCCCACACACAGCTGCGTTCCGTCAATGCATGCCAGTGGGTGTTCCCGACGGTAGCTATGCAAATGACGAAGTAAAACCGTAATGTGATTGGTTGGTGCCGTCCGTAGATTGGCTTGATTGGCCGGTGCCGTCTGTCGGTGCAGCAACAGCTGAACTCAACGCGAGTGGCGGGAGAAACGCGATGCGACGGACCCACAATTCAGTTCGGCAACGGATCACGTGAGCCCATGTAAAGTGAATGGGATGCGTCTCCAGCAACGCGAAGCACGCAGCTGTGTGTGGGAGCCGATACTCCTCGTTGCGTTGCAGCAGAAAACACAAGATGACAGCACTGTGCAGCATGTTCCTGCTCAAATCGGCGGACCATACTCGGGGGATTTACTTTTCACAAGTAAGATTTAACATTACCGTACTATTGGTTGTATTTTGTATTTTCGAACAATGTGGCCTGTATCATAGCTACATGTATGACCTTTGCAGCAAAAAAAAACGCGTGAAAATCTGTTCGGTATTCAGTGAGGTATGAATAATTTAATGCGCTGACAGCTCATAGCACCAGCCAAACAGATTACACTGAGTGGAGTGGATGACCGATCCAAGATGGCGGCTCCACGTCTCGTCAGCGCTAGTAGGGAGTAGCGGTCGATGCGGCGTCTATGTATATTATGTCTATGGTCAGAATAGCCTCCCAGACCTGCTGCTTGGATGTGAACTGCCTCCCACCCATAGATCTCTTGCTTGATAGATAGATAGATAGATAGATACTTTATTGATCCCCAGGGGAAATTCAAGGTCTCAGCAGCATACATACAACACAAACACATTCTTTAACAGCAGAAAGAGTAATTAAAGTATATAATATAAAAACACAACTAAGCAGTAAGGACAGTAGAAGATAAATAATATGCTAAATATACTAAAATACAAATTATACTAACACTTAATACAATATATAAAAATATACTAAAATAGAAATTACAAAAAAACAAATTATACTAACACTTAATCTAAATCAATTCTAAAAACAGTATCCACATAGTGGTGATTAATAAATCAGAGGCGCTTGCAATGACTGAGGCAGGGACTGAGCCTGTGATTCTCTGTGCATAGTAAGGTATGGTAAGGTGCTCTAAGGTGCTCTGTGTGAATGAGTGTCATGGTGGTAGTGCAATGGTGATAGTGGTTATGGTGATAGTGCAAATGAGTAAGTCAACAGTGCAACAATGCAGAAATAAAGTAAAGTATAGTCTATATATCTATATATTTAACTATTTAAGAAAATGTATAAGTGTGGCCACAGTTCGGCTGTGGCATGGAGGGGGGGGTTATGCATATGTGCTAATATAGCACGCAAACAGTGAGGCATAAAGACAGTGGTACAAGTGGCTAGTGGACAGACAGTATCAAACATGGAGGGGGTGAAGAGGCAGACAGACTATGCAGAGAAGTCTATCTCTCCTCTTCCCTTAAGTGAGGCATTGAACAGTTCAATGGCCCTGGGGACAAATGACTTCCTCAGTCTGTCAGTTGTGCAAGGCAGTGAGCGAAGTCTCCAGCTGATCAGGCTCTTCTGCTTAACAATAGTGCTGTGGAGTGGGTGACACTCATTGTCCAAGATGTTGATCAGTTTGTTCAGGGTCCTTTTGTCAGATAGTGAAGTGATGCACTCCAGTTCAGCTCCCACTACAGAGCCAGCTTTCCTTACCAGCCTGTCAATTTGCCCCACATCCTTCTTCCTTGTGCTTCCTCCCCAGCATGCTACTGCATAGAAGAGGACGCTGGCAACAACAGACTGGTAGAACATCCTGAGGAGCTTACTGCACACATTGAATGACCGCAGCCTCCTCAGGAAGTACAGCCTGCTCTGCCCTTTCTTGTAGAGTGCATCAGTGTTGGCTGACCAGTCCAGTTTATTGTCCAGGTGGAGACCCAGATACTTGTAGGTGCTAACCACCTCCACATTGACCCCATTAATGTGGACTGGTAGCAGAGTGGGCTTAGACCTGCGGAAATCCACCACCATCTCCTTGGTCTTTGAAGTGTTAAGTTGAAGATGATTGAGTTTGCACCATTGCACAAAGTCCTCCACCAGGCTCCTGTACTCCTCCTCCTGCCCGTTCCTCATACACCCCACAATTGCAGTATCATCAGAAAACTTCTGCATGTGGCATGACTCGGTGTTGTAGCAGAAGTCAGATGTGTACAGGGTGAACAGGACTGGAGAGAGCACAGTACCCTGTGGCGCTCCGGTGCTGCAGATCACAGTGTCAGAGAGACAGTTCTTCAGTCTGACGAACTGTGGTCGCTCGGTCAGGTAATCTGTAATCCAGGTTACCAGGTGAGCGTCCACACCCATCTGCAAGAGCTTGTCTCCCAATCTGAGGGGCTGGATGGTGTTAAAAGCACTTGAGAAAACAAAAAACATGATTCTCACAGCACTTTTCCCCTTGTCCAGGTGGGAATGTGTCCTGTGTAGAAGATAAGTGATGGCATCGTCCACGCCCACTTTCTCCTGGTAAGCAAACTGCAACGGGTCTAGTGCATGGCGTACCTGGGGTCTGAGCATGCCTAAGACCAATCGCTCCATTGTCTTCATCACATGTGATGTAAGAGCGACAGGTCTGTAGTCATTAAGCTCACTAGGGTGTGGCTTCTTAGGGACAGGGGTGAGACATGATGTCTTCCACAGTGTTGGAACTTGTCCAAGGCGTAGGCTCAAATTGAAGAGGTGCTTCAGTGGCTTCCCCAGTTCAGCAGCACAGGCCTTGAGTAGCCTTGGGCACAGTCTGTCAGGCCCAGCTGCTTTATTGCTGCGCAATTTCTTAAGTTGGACTGTCACTTGATCTTTTGTAATGGTGAGGGGTGTAAGGGGAGGGGAGGGGGAGGGGTGCATCTGGGATCTGTGTGTCTGATGGCTGTTGACTGAGGTTGTTGTCACCTCATTGTTCGTGATCGCCATGTGGGGGAGGGGTGCAAAATCCAGTGATGGTGGGGGTACGATAGCCTGTGATGATGGAGGTGAGTGTTGCGCTGGTATTGAGGGGGTGTGAGGGTGGGGGCTGGGGGATGGTGGACAGACCACCGCCATTGGAGCTGGAGCAGGGCAGTCAAACCTGTTGTAGAAGTGGTTCAACTGGTTCGCCCTGTCCAGGTCCCCCTCCACAGAGCTGCTGTTCTTCTTCAGGCCAGTGATAACCTTCATGCAGTCCCATGTCTCCTTCAAGTTGTTTTCCTGCAGCTTCTGTTCCACCTTCTTTCTGTAATCCTCCTTAGCTTCCTTCAGCTTGAATTTGAGTTCCCCTTGCACGCGCCTCAGCTCTGCCATGTCCCCCTCTCTGAACGCCATCTTTTTCCTGTTGAGAAGGGTCTTGACATTGCTGGTTATCCAAGGCTTGTTGTTGGGAAAGCAGCGTACAGTTCTGGTGGGAACAACAATGTCCATGCAGAAGTTCAGGTAGTCAGTTGTGCACTGTGTGACCTCCTCCAAGTCCTCTCCATTCTGTAACACACTCCAGTCAGTAGACTCGAAGCAGTCTCTCAGAGCCTCATCCACTTCGGGTGTCCACTTCCTGAAGGTGCGTGTGGGAACTGGTAGCCTCTGTACTTTGGGCTTGTACATTGGCTGGAGATGAATGAGGTTGTGGTCTGACTTTCCCAGTTTGCATTGTATGCATCCCTCACGTTTGCATACATGAGGTCTATTGTCTTGTTTTTCCTTGTAGGGCAGTCAACATACTGGTAAAAATTTGTGAGTGTGGAATCCAGTGTTATGTGATTGAAGTCGCCAGAGATCACAAAAAAGGCGTCAGTGTGTTGGGTTTGAAGCCTTGCGATTGTGGAGTGGATGACATCACACACTGTATCCGGAAGAGCTCGAGGCGGAACGTAAACACAGACAGCAATTGCGTGCGAGAACTCCCTCGGCATGTAGTACGGACGGAGACTAACCGCTAATAACTCCACATCCTTACAGCATACAGTCTCCTTTACTGTTACATGTCCGGGATTGCACCATCTATTGTTAATGTACAGCACCAGTCCGCCTCCCTTCTTTTTGCCAGAAAGTTTACTGTCTCTGTCCAAACGAGCTACACTGAAGCCGGGCAGCTCAACGTTAGAAGTGGGGATATGGCTTGTTAGCCACGTCTCCGTAAAGCATAACAAACTACATTCCCTGTACAACTTCTGGTTTCTTACCAGGGCATCCAGTTCGTCAGTCTTATTAGCCAGTGAGTTCCCGTTTCCCATCACAATCGATGGAACTGAGGGCTTGTATCTCCACTTCTTCTCCCGACGCCTCGTCTTCACTTTTACTCCCACTCTGCAACCCCGAAAGCACCACAGTTCCTCTGGAATGTTGTCGCGAACACAGCCAGCATTCCGTTGTAGTGCGATCAGCTGGTTCCTTGTGTACACAAGCTTGCTGTCGCTGGAGCATTGTAATATGTCCGTATCCATAGGATAGAATAAAAACAGTCCTCAAAGTGTGTAATCCAAAAAGTTGAAGTAAAAAGTAAACAAAAGACGTAGAAACAAACACTAAGACACGGAGCTGCTGAGTAGGCTTCAGATAGGAAAGCTGTATAACAGAAATGTCTTAAGTCACCAAAATCCTAAATAAACGTTCCTAACTTTAGGATGACCCATAATATATGATGCCAGTCATCTCGATAGAGCTCTGCTATCTCAATGTATCGCTGCTCAATCGGAAGTTCGGAGACAATGTAGGCAAAGCTAGCGCCCCCATGTTTGCGCACGGAATAAGGTGAATAGGGTTGAGGTCAGGGGAAGATGGAGGCCACACCAGGTTCTCTATAGGGTTGAGGTCAGGGGAAGATGGGGGCCACAACAGGTTCTCTATAGGGTTGAGGTCAGGGGAAGATGGAGGGGCGCTGAGGTCAGGGGAAGATGGAGGGGCGTTGAGGTCAGGGGAAGATGGAGGGGCGTTGAGGTCAGGGGAAGATGGAGGCCACATCAGGTTCTCTATAGGGTTGAGGTCAGGGGAAGATGGGGGGGCGTTGAGGTCAGGGGAAAGATGGGGGGGCGTTGAGGTCAGGGGAAGATGGAGGGGCGTTGAGGTCAGGGGAAGATGGAGGCCACACCATGAGTTTCTCTCCTTTATGCCCATAGCAGCCAATGACCCAGAGGTTTTCTTTGCAGCATGAGATGGTGCATCGTCATGCATAAAGATGATTTTGCTACGGAAGGCACGGTTCTTCTTTTTGTACCACAGAAGAAAGTGGTCAGTCAGAAACTCTACATACTTTGCCAAGGTCATTGTTTTTAGGTTACATTGTCTGTATGGTGAAGTTACAAACAGACTTCTAGCAATGCAAAGCAGAAGAATCAGCTGGCAATGGATTGGAAGCAACTGCTTTTCAATCCGTAGCCACTTAATGGTTACAGAAGTGTGGAAAATAATATTAAAGTATATTATTGACAAAGTACTTATTTTTACTTGAGTAGATTTCTCAGATGGGAATATTTACTTGTACTCAAGTGATTTTTGAAGGGAGTATTTGTACTTTTACTTGAGTGTCAGGGCTTAAAATTCATTTTTCAAAATGAGGTGGAATTTCCCCCTTAGGTTATTCATGTAGGGGGGATTTACACAATTTGGGGGGAGGGGGGGGGTCGATTCTGATACCAGATTCTGCGTCGATTCTGCGAATTTGCGAAGAATTGATACTTCTTCGATACTTTTTTTTAAAAAAGTGTTTGATTTTGGTGCCCCCACCACCCTGACGTCATCAGTAATATATACTGTAATGGGATCATTCACAACAGTGGACATCCTAGATTCTACTGGACTCTCTCCACATACACACAAACACACACTGAAAATGATTGCTTATGTGATATGTTTCTATTTCATATATTTTTAAATTCATATAGAGTGTATTTAGTTAATAATGTATTTTTTAATGTATAGCATTTTACTAGCAATTACTAGTAGCTAAACATATTTAGTAATATGAATGCTTCATTTTGACGTTTAACCTATAACACTTGTGTATGTAATGTGTAAACACTTGTAATGTGGTGTGTAGGTCTAATTGAGTGTATATTGGTGATGAGTAGGTGTAATTGAGTGCCTGTCACACAATAAGAAAATACGTGAGAGTAATTAGCCTCCCTTCAGCCTGACGGTTTTAGGCTAGTCGCTAGTGAATAAAAGTTGTGCATAGTGCATAAGGATATGTGGATGCAAATCATTATGTTTTCTATGTCATTAGATAGAATAAATGTTAAAAAAAACTAACAACTAAACTAATCTTTCTGGGATCAAGTGTTGACGTGACCTGAGCTAGCAGGATAGTTACCAAGGAGCTCTTTCCAGATGTAAAAGTTTGCCATGGTTGCGCAGCCTATTTGCGTAAGCGCAAAGTGGTTCTCTCTCTCTCTCTCTCTCTCTCTCTCTCCGTGTGTGTGTGTGTGTGTGTCTGCGTCTGCATGAGGCTATGTTCAATTCAACTCGGTAGTTGATCCGTCCGGTCAATAGCACCGCATTCACGCCACTCCATGATTATATTAACGTCATCAGACAGGCTGTAAAAGTGTATGCGGGAATTTCTCGCATTATGATGGCTAGAGTTGCGGGACTTGAACAAATTATGCGCAATACCCGCAATCCCGCAGTGAAATTTAAGCCCCGAGTGTAGATTTTCAGTATTCTACCCACCACTGATTAATTCTTAGTACTTACTGTAGTAGTATTCATTGTTACTTAAGGTCTCCTTTGCAATGTAGCTTGAATGTTATTCATCATTTTGTAAGTTGCTTTGGATAAAAGTGCCTGCTGCATGAATAAATGTAAAAGTTAACTCAGAGTAAGTGGTAAACCTTCTAATAGAAGAGCTGTATGGCTTCATTCTTCTAACAAAACTATACCATAGGGCTCTTGTTGTAGGAGGTTTACCACTTACTCGGAGTTAACTTGCCCAGGTTTATCACTAAACCACGTACTTGGAATACCCCCCATGTGTGTTTGAAGCTGCCGCTATGCTGAATGTAATTAGTGTCTACACGGACCAGGTGTGTTTGAAGCTGCCGCTATGCTGAATGTAATTAGTGTCTACACGGACCCGGCTAGGTGTTGCACCTAGTGAATCAGCACGTTACGATAAAGAAGGACGTCTAGACACTAATTACATTCAGAATAGCGGCAGGTTCAAACACACCTGGCTCCACAGGAAACAAGCCTGTAAGGGTTTTCCAGAGCATTCCAAGGGAGTGTAATACCTTCGACTTGGGTCTGGGCACGAGGGGTTTCAACACGGGCGATTTACTCTGCTTGGACCCTGTGGTGCCCGATGCTGAGGGCTTGCGATTGGACATCGTCATGGTATCCAGAACGTTTGCTGCCCGCCCGGCGGGAGAAGCGGACGGCTTCCCTGGACAAGACACCTGCAGAAAGAAACAAACAAAAAACAAAGCACACAACGTAAATAAATAATACATTAAAACTACATCAACAAGACAAATGTAAACAACGGAGCTTCCAGCTAACCTTGAAAGGATTCACCCTTCCCTCCTTGCTTGCTGTAGAAACTAGGACAAAGAAAATGTTAGTCAGCAAATCAATACAACATAATTTGACGTCACACTGTTGACACATGTGTCTTGTTAAATACTTAATAGTGTAAGACAGGGTCTACGTGTGACAATGCTAGGCACTCACCAGGTTTAGGAGAGGCTTTCTCAGGAGATGCTGGTCCCTTCTTGAAGGGATTCAAACCTGGGGGGGAATACATTGAGCAGGTTATGGTGGCCCTCCAACTAAATTAAAAGATGACTCGAGACACATATAATCTATGTATTTTTCAAATTAGTGTTGCACGGTGTATCGATACTAAAAAGGTATCGCGATGCCTTCACGCAAAAAACGATACGATTTCAGACGTTTTTAGAATCGATACTTTATTAAAATAATAACGTTCTGTGTCTGTGTCAACTGCTGCTCCCACTGCTCCTTGCACGCATCTAGGCAAGTGGGCGTGTCAAGCAGGCAGCTCTGAGTGAGTGAGTGCGCAGCCAACGTCAACATAGTTCTTTGCCGACAGTTCTAGGCCTTGTGGATAAAACAAAAGGTGTGCTATTTCTATTTCGGATACATCGCGTGAAGGCAAGCCATCAGGTACACAAAGTTATTTAAAAGCAGTAGGCTACGCATGGAACTTGGCTAAACACCTCGCAGATATATCCCAACATTTTTAAAGAGTTCAAAGAACAACAGGTTAACGAATATGCTATAGAAAACACGACTACATGGTTAGTGCCAAGTTATTTTCTTATGTTTTAGTCTAGCTTAAGTGAAACGAGTATGGTTCTCTGGGATAAAGCGAACCTTCCTTCATCAATGAATTTTGACGAGACAGAGCTGTAATCATTTTGACGAGACATAACGAGCTGTAATCAAGGGTGCTAACGCGATGAAAGCGCAATGTTCACGCCAGAATAACATTACCATAACTTGTAAACGATCTATTTCATGTTCGGTCAGTAGCAGCCTACTACTGGTAATATTTGTCATGGCATGTAGACTGCAATTTGTTCAATAATTATTGCCCAGATGTAAGATAGGCTACCCGAAATGCGCTAATTAAAGCCCACAGCATAACACCACCAAAGCGTGTTGAGTCCTAATAATAATAGCGGCTTATTGTTACAGTACGTGGTAGCAAATCATGTTATCAAAGAAATAGACGTAATGTAGGAATGCACACAGATATATTGCAACAGGTAATGGTGTAGGCTTATCTGACGAAGACCTGAGTGGTTGGAACGTCGTACTTGTACACTGGGCACAAAGAAGACTATCCTCACATTTTCCCCTTTGCAACTGTCAAAGAAATCCCATGAACACGGGAAGGCCTAGGGTAGCCTATACTGTACATCAGATGGCCTAAAGATTAGGCCCCTCTGCATAGCATTCAGTGATTTGCATGCAGTAATTTTAACACTGACCTTGATCTAGCCTAGTTTGGCTATTTAAAGCTACTTTATTGCCACAACACAATGTAAATGAACTATAACAAACAATAAAGGACTTAATCACACAAAGTAGGCCTACTATTTTACTGACTATAAAAAAATAATAATTATGTAGGAAGTTTAGAACCCAGAATTTACCTACACACTACAAAAGTGCACCAAATTCAACACAAATGACTCAATACACTTGGAGGAGGTATGAGTCCTTTCTTCTCCAGATATCTTAGGATTTCGCCGTAGTATCGTTTTAGTATCGAGCATCGTGATATTTATGGCAGGTATCGTATCGAAGTCATAATTTTGGTATCGTGACAACACTATTTCAAAGTCACTTTTTTTGTCACATACAGCAAACATCTCCTCACCATCCGCTAGCTGCCTGTCCCCTGAATACACTGTAAAAAAAAAAAACTGTCTCTGTAGACAGCCCAGGCTCCAAAAACGGAAACAAAAACAGCCTGGTGCAGCCTGGACCATGAAAAAAACTTTTCCAGCCATTCACCGACGAGATGCGCATTCAGGAGAGTTTCAATTGCACGGGAGGGAGGGGCGAGCTAGCTCTCGGTTTTGTTTGAACGTCAACAGAAGTGACGTTACCCAACATCGCTTAGAGCACCTTTAAGTACACATTTAAGAAACTGTGGGAGAAACGATAAGTTTGAGGCTGTAATTCTGGACAATGTCAGGTGCATGATGGGAAACAAAATGGCTGCCTTACGTGGCTTCTGGCTCTCTGCTGCTTCCTCGGCTTCCATCTGCTCCTCCGGAGCCTCTTCCTCCTCTTCGTCCTCCTCCTCTTCCTCGTGCCTGTTCTGCTGGGGTGTTCGGCTGTGGCTGTGTCTCTCTCCTCTCCACTCGTCTCCACTGTGTCTGTACCTGCGAGCAGAGGTCAAAGGTTAGCTGGTTCCCAGCATGCCGTGCACAACATGTGCCGTGCACTTCGTGTTCACAACCAGACAATCCTCGCTATAGCCTAGTGTTAATAACATACTGTATTCAGACTAGCCCTATTCACATATACTCACTCATCATTCGCCACTTGTTGCCTCCAAAGTTTAATATATAAAATATATTTCAATTGAATAAATATACCATTTTAGTTAAAAAAAAAAATAATAATAAAAATAAAAAATAAAAAAATAAAATAAAAAAAAATAATAATAATAATTAATAAATAAATAAATATATATATATATATATATATATATATATATATATATAAAATATAACATATATATATATATATATATATATATAACCAGGGCTCCAGAGTGCGACCAATTTGGTCGCATATGCGACCTAATTTTTCAAAAGTGAAAAAAAATAAATAAATCGGAGGTCGCACCGGTGCGACCAGCTATTCCAGAGAGGAAAAAGTGTCCGCATTGAAACTCTACCTTTGGTTCAATAACAGACACATATTTGGCCAATATCGTGGTTTAACCCTTAGAACCCTAAGCTGTTTTTAGGGCATTTTCACTACCTTTATTCATAAGGATTTATTCTGGTCATTGTTAGTGCCACACACATTTCATGTATTAATACTAGCATTGCTTTTATTTAGATTTTTAAAGAATTAAAATATAAAAAGTGTATTATAAAAATTCTTATATTTCGACATGTATCTCACCACAGCAAGCTCACAGCTCTACATGCATTTCATGTGTGTGTAGGGCAGACTGTCCTGAATCGGGCAATATAATTGCCATGTTGGAGGGATACTCTGGGGCTGAGCAATTTACAGAAATATTTGCTGTGTGATTTACGGAAATAAATGCCATTTTTTATTTAGTGATGAAAAATGACCTTTCTGCGCTCCATATCTGTGACACGAACTGATCTGACCTGACTTGACCCGAGGTTGCGTGTTAGCCTGCGTGCCTGTGTGTATGCAGTCATAATAATTCTCAACTCTTTACTGCATTGCCATGAACAAAGTAAAGGCAAAAAAGGTGTTTATTTGTTGAACAAATTGGGATGCAATGTGAGCCTTGAATTGGATGCCATGCAGGAATTTGCTAGGATCTCAAAGCCGGAATATGAACATGCTTTGCCATAGAGAAACACATGATAGCATTGGATTATAAACATGCTTTGCCACAAGAACAGACAAAAACGTGGGGTAAGTCCAGCTATATGAAGTTATTATTTTGCTGTCACTTCGTCTGTTTTATAACCCAGAAGGATGTACTTGGTATCAAATGATAGCTCTGAGTCTCCTCTTTCATCTGACATGCGTGGCATATCTATGCGATCATGGGTCCGCGAGTAATTCAAACGAGAGTAATGAGTTGGTTTGTGTACATGACGTTATTATTTTGCAGTCACTTCGTCTGGTTTTATAAGCCAGAAGGATCGATAAACATGGTACCAATGGATAGCCCTGTGCCCCCTCTTTCATCTGATATGCTTGCCATATCGATGCGATCACGGGTTCGCGAGTAATTCAAACTAGAGTAATGTGTGTGCAGGTGAATGCAGAGAAGTATAGACTGTATATATGATGCAATTTGATTTAATTTCATGATTTTTTTAAATTTTCATACTTGATCGTACAGACAAGTGTGTAGTCTCGTTGGAAAGCCCCACTTCTGCTCTGTCGTGCAATAAAGGTTTCATCTCGCTGCGATGAACCGTTCTGGAGCAATGTAACAGAGAAGAAAGGGTGTGTTTTTTGACGCACTTTGCGTCAATCGGGTTCTAAGGGTTAAACAAATCACAAATAGTAAAGGACGGGACCTCCCCTCTGATTGGCCGTGACCCAGTGCCTGTGTGTAAATTTGAAAATGCGTGTGCTGCAGAGAGAGAGAGAGAGAGAGAGAGAGAGAGAGAGAGAGAGAGAGAGAGAGAGAGAGAGAGAGAGAGAGAGAGAGAGAGAGAGAGAGAGAGAGAGAGAGAGAGAGAGAGACCCATCAGATAAACAGAGTGGATGTAGTTGCATAGTGTGGTCACATAGGCCGAGATAAATGTCCCCTCTCCCCACTGCCTTTCGGCGGCTGGCAGCAGCAAACCGATCAGACGAGCCCGAGATGATGATCAAGTTTATCGTTGCCTACGATAGGGCTAGTGAAACTTCCCTTCACCAAGTTCAGTCCAAAATAATTATTCACCAGAAAAATAGTTTGAACGTAAACCCTACGTACAGGAATGCCACTTGCGCCAAATTTATAGGAGTCATTGCAGATGAAAAGGCGTCTTAAAATTGCGAACAATGCATACAAGGCCTTCCCGAACGACAGAGATACAGAAATCGCCGAAAAGGAGTGCGTCATTGACCGCAGTTACATGCAGGGAGTAACCCGGTTTTCAACAGCAATTGTGTAAACTCATTCTGATGGCATCAATCAATTTAATCCGGTATTTGCCGCAAACAGAATATCACTACATTTAAAGCCCGAATATTCACTGCATGTATAACTGTGGTCATTGTGTACGGTGAATTGAATGGACACATTTGGATCGAGCATGGCAAGTCATTGCAATAGCCTATAATAATAGGCCTACCATTTCGTTACTGCATTAACCATAGTGATGTTCTTATTGAAAATTTAAAGATACTAAAATTAAAAAGTAAATTGCATTGTGGGGCTGTCAAATGATTATTGCAATCATCATTGCAAAATCACATAAAAATCCCCCAGGCTAGGGAACATCTCTAAATTGTACTCAAATACATTTCTATGGAAGATGCTAGCATGGCGAGCTGGCTTAGCCAAGGCCTAAAGATCATGACATTGAGCCAGCAGTTTAAAGCCCTTAAAAGACGTGCACTGTTAATTTACTCACTGTTATTTTTATTTAATTCATCTTGATTCATCTGAGATGTTTCAAGTTTAAATTTCAGCTCAGTGAAGCACTTAAAGCACCAACACTTCATTAAGTTACTTTTCTTGTAGAATTGTAAATCATAAGTCATAGGACAACCTATATAGGACAGTAATTAAGGAAAAAAAGTGAACCTGCTGCAGTGTTAAATGCGATGTGGTTGAAAATTTTGGTGCACCTAACTTTTGTGCTGGTTACCAGTGCAAAAAGTTAGTCTGGAGCCCTGATTACACATATACATATATATACACTGTATATATATATTTATTCAATTGAATATATTCGTATGATACTATAATAGCCTACTCTCACCACAATACTCATACTACTATTATTGCAAAATATAATGCAGACTGGCAGACTGAAAAAAATTGTCTACACACAAGTGTAGTTTAATGAATGATTGGTAATTAGGCAACAATGGTTTATGCTAATCACAATCAGCTAACGTGACAACAGCCGTGTTCAATGAAGCTCACGGTATTTCAATGAAGTCTATTGCTGAAGCGCCTTGTGTGAAGACGTACGCAGGTAAAGCCGAGCAAGTTTTATGGTTATGGGTATGGGAATACGCTTTTGTCCAAAGCGATGAAAGTTCAACTGTGCAAGTTCACAGACCAAAGGGCACCGACAAAGGCAACCAGTCCTACTGTCTCTCTTCCAGTCCTTAACGGAACAAAGCTACAGATGAAAGCTACAGATCTCAAAGCACCACAATGTGTCCACTCACCCTGCGTTGTGGCTGGCGTAGTCTGGCTCCTCCTCCTCCTGCTGTGCCTGCTCCTGATTGGCCTTCTCGAGGGCGAGCTCGCTGAGACGTTGGGCGAGGGCCATGCGGCGGGAGCGCGAGGCGTATCGGATGGCCAGCGTCACCACGCTCTGAGTCATCAGCTCCGCCAGCTCCACACACCGGAACTCACGCTCCAGCTTACACGACAACTGAGGCGATGCATGGACACACACGCACACACACACACACACACACTTCATTAGTATTTACATATAATTATCTATCTATCTATCCATCTATCTATCTATTAATATAAAACAGTTACCATAACTATAAGAATACACGGTTTGTAAACATCAATTTCATATAACCAAGAAATTATAGAAGAAAGCCATTATTGCAAACATATGGAAATGGAATACATGAACATCTCTCAAACGTCTCACTCACATAGTCTGACACACACACACACACACACACACACACACACACGGCCCCATCTTGGCGATCTAAAACGTATGGTCCCTGGCGAATAGCTTCAAAACATTTAGGGGTTTGTCCAGTCTACATTCGCTTGGCACAAAAAGGAAGTTCTTATGTTTCTTAATCTGTCATTGGTGTGTTTTGGGCGTAACATTCAACCAATGAAAATTACATCGGTCATTCCCTTTAACAGCAAGCAGCGCAACTTCAAACAGCGCATCAGTATTTTCATAGTCAGCGGCGCATTTCTGCTGTAAGTGCATGTTGTGTGTGATGTCTGTATGCTACTGAGACCTTGAATTTCCCCTTGGGGATCAATAAAGTATCTATCTATCTATCATTTCAAGGGATCTGCTTGCATGCGAGACCTTGGTCAGTAATGCTTTTTAGATGGTGTAAGATAGCGATTTTTAGATCATGCGCCAGACCACACCTTATGTTTTAATTGCCACACCCCTGGGCGCATTGTTTAAAGGAATACGCCACCCCTAGGAGAAATTGGGTCACTCCCCGCAGTCCCTAGAGTTGGATGAGTGAGCCAAAGCGTTTTATAGCCGACCCAGCCATTGCCCTAATCTAGAAACGGCCCGGCTAGCTTTAGTTTAGCGTAGTCGCTGTAATCTGGCGATTCCAGCTAGCATGCAAAAGTGAATCAAATAACTCAAGATTTTTTATAATTATTTCTCGTAACCTGTACATTCACATCGAGTACAAATATCAATGCAAATTAACACGAAGGGATTTACTAGACCAATTTAGATTTGGAACTATTTTCGGGCATAGCACCGGCAAAGCACCGCTGCCAGGCGCAAAGACATCACGCAGCCCACCATCGATGGCAGTATTTTATCCCACTGCACAGCACAAACACTCCATTTCAGTCGGCATGGGTTGGCACACTCCACACTCACACCACCAGTTCGTGTTTGCTCTCGTTCTCTCATCCGACTCGCCTTGACTAGTCGCAACGTCCTCTCTTCCCAGATCCAAAGCTCGCAACTCCTCTTCAGTGAACTCAGGTCGTTGCGCCTGGCAGCGGTGCTTTGCCGGTGCTATGCCCGAAAATAGTTCCAATAGTGTGTGTCCAAGATAGGAATAAGCAGACATGTAGACTCGAGTCACATGACTTGGACTCGAGTCAGACTCGAGTCATGATTTTAATGACTTCAGACTCGACTTGATCAAAATCGGCATGACTTGCGACTCGACTTGGACTTGAATACTATTCACTCGAGACTTGACTCGGACTTTGTCTCTTTGACTTGTAATGACTTGACATGTCTCGAGTCAAAAAATACATTTTCTGATCGTGGACCAGTCACCCCAGAGATGCTTTCACTTCCGCGAGTAAAAAGCAGGCAGAGCACAGTGATCAGTGCTGCAGCTACCACCACAAGCATCACGCACTGTGTGTAGGGCACCAAGAGACAGAGGAAGGACCAACATTAAATAAATAGTGGCTTTACTGCAAACTGATTTGCACTCTTGTTAGAGAATGTTTACAATGTCAAAATGCACCAACAGCATGTTACATAATGATGATACTTTTCGGGTCCTCTCCATTAAGATCCAACTTGAAAGTATGCCTATGTAGCCTACTCCATTTAATTGAGAACGCGTCTCAGCGCGCACAAAAGGGAGAGAAAACGAGTGGCAGGTTCCAGCTGGCCTGTCATTGTTGATGATGATTGATATCTCCTTATATAAGAGAGGTATAAAAGGAAATCATGAAGAGCTTAGGGGAAATTGTGGATTTATCCGGTCCTCGCTACTGTTATAAACCTTGAGAGTCAGGGCACTTTGGCATAGGCTGCACTCACTGTGATTTGGAAAATGGACAAGAATATGAAGAGTAGTCTTTGCCTTTGTGTAATAGAACTGGTGAGTCTTTTGAAGTCTTCAATAATTCGTTTAACATGAAGCACATGATATTAGACCTATGCCGATTGAAACGCATTCCACTTAGCTAGGTGGCTACTGGCTACCAGGCTCATAATTCATAATTGCAAACAGAAAATGTCTAGCAAGCATCATGACATTACATGCTTTTATTTCCAAAGGAATGAAAGCTGTTTGTGCCAACTTAATATCATGCTTATCATTGTTAATATTGTGCTATACACGTGGCACAAACAATGTTCGAGTTTGTGGACTAGCCATAGCTAATGGAGCGGAAAAAAAAGATCATTAGGAGAACGTGAGGACAGTGGCACACAATGGGCTTAAAGTGACAGTGCACCATACAAACGAGTTAAACAGCATCACATGTGTAGTATTTAAGAAATGAATACTTTAAAACAAAATTACTTTGTCATTATTATCATTTAAATAATATAGAAGTGTTTTACTTTTACCTTTGTGGTTACTCAGTTTTGTGATGTATGCTGTATTTAATATGCCATATAAGAAGCTTAGTCTTTAGGGAGAAAATTTACTTTTTAACCGCAATTAATCTAGATTCTAGATTAATTCATTTCAAAATATGAGATTAATTAGTAATTAACCGCAACATTTTACTAATGTAGCCTATGTGACGATTCTTCTCGTCACCATTTATTGTAATCATTAACCATGACCTTGGCTTTATGAGTTGCCACTGGCAGACAATCTAATAAATTGTTTGCAGGCAAATCTGTGGCCTAGCGCAGTGAAATGCCATCAGTCAAATTATTACTCATCCTTACAGTGGACGCCGCAATTTGGAAAAACAATATATATTTGCTGCTGTGCTGAGTGCCATGTAGCTATCCGTTTTGTACAGTATGCTCATGCGTATATTTCACAGGTATGCGGATGCATATATCGTAAAAGATTTCAAGACAGAAACATTGAACATATTTTAATCTGTATTTATAAAAAAATACTGTAGATTAGATTGATGTGTTAAAATTATGATTGATAGTCTAATAATGCCATTATTAAGTGAAAAATACCTGATGACTTGTTCAGGACTTGAAAAAGATTGGGACTTGGACTTGGACTCGACTTGGCTTTGATGTGACTTGGACTTGGACTCGACTTGCCCTTCTCTGTCTTTACTTGGGACTTGACTTGGACTTAACTGTTAAGACTTGGGACTTACTTGTGACTTGCCAAACAGTGCCTTGGTCCCACCTCTGGGAATAAGCTCGTCGTGATAAGACTACGCTTTACGCTGCGTTTTAGAGTTTTAGATCGCCAAGATGGAGCCCACAGTCTCACTGTCTCTCTCCCTCATTTGAAATCGAACTCGTAGAGTCTCACACACAGAGCGTGCCTCAGTCATATACTGTACACACACACACACACACACTCTCCCTCATTTGAAATCGAACTCGTAAAGTCTCACACACAGAGCGTGCCTCAGTCATACACACACACTCTCACACACACACACACACACACACACACACACACACACACACACACACACACACACACACACACACACACACACACACACACACACACACACACACACACACACACACACACACACACACACACACACACACACACACACACACACACACGCAATAGTGCACTCACAGCAAACATCTTCATGAGCAGCTCCTGCTGCTCCTTCTGGGCCTGGCTCTGGCTGTGCTCGTTTGTCTCATAGCCGTTCAGCGCCAGGAAGCCGTAATGGTTCTGGAAGAGCACCGAGCGCCAGTACTGCTCCTGGAGACACACACACACAGAGTTACACACACCGAGCGCCAGTACTGCTCCTGGAGACACACACACACACACAGAGTTACACACACCGAGCGCCAGTACTGCTCCTGGAGACACACACACACACACACAGAGTTACACACACCGAGCGCCAGTACTGCTCCTGGAGACACACACACACACACACACACACACACACACACACACACACACACACACACACACACACACACACACACACACGAGTTACACACACACACACACACAATGAACTCGGATGACCGATCCTTCTATAGGAAGTGATAGTGATGTTGATGTTCTTTTCAGATATCTAATCTGCATTTCACGTCCAACGATTGCAAGAATAATATAATCAAGAAAAAACATATTTACAAAAACAAACAATAAATGCAGGTAATCGTGCTAATGATTTCAATATTGACCAAAATAAGTGATTGTGATGTTTGCCATCATTGAGCAGCCCTAATGTCTGTGTGTGTGTGTGTGTGTACACGTGTGTGTGTGTGTGTGTGTGTGTGTGTGTGTGTGTGTGTGTGTGTGTACCTCCATCTGGCCCTTCTCTGTGGTGGTCTGGCACAGGGGCAGACTGAATGGCAGGATGGCAACTGCAGGTCGGGGCAGAGTGGGGGGGAAACGAGAGCCCTTACACGGGATACACCTGGCAGTGGGGGGGGGGGGGTCACCGTGACGATTCAGATAAAGATGTGATGTGAATGAAAGATGAGGATGATGAAGATTAGACAAAAAAAAAGAAACAGACACAGAAATCCAGAAATAAAGTGAACCAATAACACGAGTGAAATGTGGTGCTTGTGAGAGGTCTCACCTGAGCTGCTGGGGATTCTCGTGGATGCCTACCACCCAGTAGTGGTCCGACTTGCCCTTACAGTGATCCCTTGTGTTGCACACGGGGGTCCATGTGTTTCCCAGGGACCGATTTAGCAGTCGCACCACCCCCTCTGAGTCAATGGAGCAAGGGGTACCTGCACGAGAACACACCTATTACCACACCTGCTGAATCACACACACACACACACACACACACACACATTGTTTCTCTGTGTTTGTTAACCAGTCTTTTACTGCAATTACTTTGGGGTTGTATTCTGTCATTTCTAACAGATTACTTGTGTTACTCATATGTCCCTATTATAGCCTATTATATGCTGTTACATGTGTGGAAATCATACAGTGCAGATTGTGACGCACCCATAAGGACAGAACAAAGCATTTCAACATGGAGCTGACAGTGGAACGAACAAATATAGCATTTAATCTCATCTACACACACAAGGCAACAATGTGCCCTTCAACACAGCTGCCCAGGAGACTAATGGAGAAGTAATGACAGAGAGAGAGAGAGAGAGAGAGAGAGAGAGAGAGAGAGAGAGAGAGAGAGAGAGAGAGAGAGAGAGAGAGAGAGAGAGAGAGAGAGAGAGAGAGAGAGAGAGAGAGAGAGAGAGAGAGAGAGAGAGAGAGAGAGAGAGAGAGAGAGAGAGAGAGAAATGCTCCAGTCTGCTGTGATGACAAATGGTGTAGGTAGGGGGGGAAGGAAGATCTGTATAGTAGGGTGTGTGAAGCAGTGTGTGTGTGTGTGTGTGTGTGTGTGTGTGTGTGTGTGTGTGTGTGTGTGTGTGTGGGTGGTGGTCCCCATGTAATGTGTCCTGTGTATGGGAGGAAGAGTGAGTAGGTCCCCCTATAACACTTTTTTCTTTTCTTTTTTAGTCACACATACTGTTATATGATTATACGTTATTTTATGTTCTGATATTTTTTCAAAACTTACTGTATGCTTTGGCAACACTTTCTTTGTGAATGTTCATGCCAATAAAGCTTTTTTGAATTGAACTAACTGAGTGAATGAGTGGGTATCCATGTGACATACCCTCTGCATATGGGGGAGTGTGAGAGTGTGTGTGCCCATGTGACATACCCTCTGCGTATGGGGAGTGAGTGAGAGTGTGTGTGCCCATATGACATACCCTCTGCGTATGGGGAGTGAGTGAGAGTGTGTGTGCCCATGGGGGAGTGAGTGAGAGTGTGTGTGCCCATGTTATGGGGAGTGAGTGAGAGTGTGTGTCCCCATGTGACATACCCTCTGCGTATGGGGAGTGAGAGAGAGTGTGTGTGTGCCCATGGGGAGTGAGTGAGAGCAGAGACTTTCTAATGAGGAGACACAGCACTCAAAAAATCCTCCATAGAAATGCATGGGGCTAGTTTGTAACGTTGTCTACACAAACCCACCCCTTCCTCGGCAAAACGTCGACATGTGAATACATTGAGCCAATCATGTGGTGTGATGTGAATACATTGAGCCAATCATATGTTGTGTTGTGAATACATTGAGCCAATCATATGGTGTGTTGTGAAGACATCTTCCCAATCATGTGGTGTGATGTGAATACATTGAGCCAATCATGTGGTGTGATGTGAATACATTGAGCCAATCATGTGGTGTGTTGTGAATACATTGAGCCAATCATGTGGTGTGTTGTGAATACATTGAGCCAATCATATGTTGTGTTGTGAATACATTGAGCCAATCATATGGTGTGTTGTGAAGACATCTTCCCAATCATGTGGTGTGTTGTGAAGACATTGAGCCAATCATATGTTGTGTTGTAAATACATTGAGCCAATCATATGGTGTGTTGTGAAGACATCTTCCCAATCATGTGGTGTGTTGTGAAGACATTGAGCCAATTATATGTTGTGTTGTGAATACATTGAGCCAATCATATGGTGTGTTGTGAAGACATCTTCCCAATCATGTGGTGTGTTGTGAAGACATTGAGCCAATTATATGTTGTGTTGTGAATACATTGAGCCCATCATATGGTGTGTTGTGAATACATTGAGCCAATCATATGTTGTGTTGTGAATACATTGAGCCAATCATATGTTGTGTTGTGAAGACATCTTCCCAATCATGTGTTGTGAACTCTCTGCTGGAGCAAGATTGGGGTCATGAAGCCTTGCGCACGCGCATTTCTGCTGAATAGGATGCCCGATGAGTGCCCAAAAAGCGTTGCAATATGGCCACCGAGTGGAGGGCCTTGCCTAAAAGGACTTTGGTGAGAGTGTGTGTGCCCATGGGGGAGTGAGTGAGAGTGTGTGTGTGTGCCCATGTGACGTACCCTCTGCATATGGGGGAGTGAGTGAGAGTGTGTGTGCCCATGGGGGAGTGAGTGAGAGTGTGTGTGCCCATGGGGGAGTGAGTGAGAGTGTGTGTGCCCATGGAGAAGTGAGTGAGAGTGTGTGTGTGTGTGCCCATGTGACGTACCCTCTGCGCTGAAGCCGAGCCAGACCAGGTAGGACTTGCGGGAGATGGGGAGGGGCTCCCCGTGGATCACCTGTCGACTGCGACGTCCCAACTGGAGCAGCTGCACCCCCAGAGCCTGATCCCCATCAAAGCCCGTTCCTGAGACAACACACACACACACAAAACACCAATCATGTACTTTTTGTCATGTGTGTGAGTGTGTTGACAACTCCAATGAGGTACTACTATATGGTGAATATATGCCAACACCCCCAATATCATATGGCATCATATGCACCTCACAAGTGTAACAGAGGCCAACTGAGCTAGCATGGTAGTTGCGCGTGTAAATCATCACAGCCCTAACCTTAAGAACGCTTCTAACCGCTGAGTTGGAAGCCTGGGCTTTTAGCTCAGTGGTTAGAGCATTCGACTCCCATGCCATTGTGTGTGGCTTTGGGTTGCCATGTGGAGTTGGGTAGGCTTTGGGTTGCCATGTGGAGTTGGGTAGGCTTTGGGTTGCTATGTGGAGTTGGGTAGGCTTTGGGTTGCTATGTGGAGTTGAGTAGGTTGCTTTGTGGAGTTGGGTAGGCTTTGGGTTGCTATGTGGAGTTGGGTAGGCTATGGGTTGCTATGTGGAGTTGGGTAGGCTATGGGTTGCTATGTGGAGTTGGGTAGGCTTTGGGTTGCTATGTGGAGTTGGGTTGCTATGTGGAGTTGGGTAGACTTTGGGTTGCTATGTGGAATTGAGTAGGTTGCTATGTGGAGTTGGGTAGGCTTTGGGTTGCTATGGGTAGTTGAGTAGGTTGCTATGTGGAGTTGGGTAGACTTTGGGTTGCTATGTGGAGTTGGGTTGCTATGTGGAGTTGGGTAGACTTTGGGTTGCTATGTGGAGTTGGGTTGCTATGTGGAGTTGGGTAGACTTTGGGTTGCTATGGGTAGTTGGGTAGGCTTTGGGTTGCTATGTGGAGTTGGGTAGGCTATGGGTTGCTATGTGGAGTTGGGCAGACTTTGGGTTGCTATGTGGAGTTGGGTAGGCTTTGGGTTGCTATGTGGAGTTGAGTAGGTTGCTATGTAGAGTTGGGTTGCTATGTGGAGTTAAGTTGGTTGCTATGGGTAGTTGGGTAGACTTTGGGTTGCTATGTGGAGTTGGGTAGACGTTGGGTTGCTATGTGGAGTTGGGTAGACTTTGGGTTGCTATGTGGAGTTGGGTTGCTATGTGGAGTTGAGTAGGCTTTGGGTTGCTATGTGGAGTTGGGTTGCTATGTGGAGTTGAATAGGCTTTGGGTTGCTATGTGGAGTTGGGTTGCTATGTGGAGTTGAGTAGGCTTTGGGTTGCTATGTGGAGTTGAGTAGGCTTTGGGTTGCGCTGAACGCAGACGTACAGCACTCTTAGCGGCGTGGACGGGTACCTCGGTGGTAGGCGATGAGCAGCTGTTGGCCGTGGCCGGACATGCACACCACCGGCCCGGGCAGGCTGAACACCTCCCTCTGGACGCCCCCGACGGAGAAGAGGCGCACCAGCAGCGCGCTCGTGGCCACGGCAACCCAGCCCTGACCCAGGCACAGCGCCCGAGCGTCCTCCCCCTTGGGCAGGTCCACCATCCACTCCTTACTGGTGTCCCACGAGGAGAAGTGCAGGCACTGCAGCTTACTGCACACAGAGAGGGGGGGGGGGGGGAGAGAGAAAAGTGTACAGTATGAGTCCAAACATGCAGACAAAAACGTCACACCTTTACAACACAGACACTTTGCATACAAGCATCTGGTAATTGACTGAATATGTAAATGGAGTGTACATATGAGACAAAGAAAGAATGAGAGCCACAACGAGAGAGAGAGAAAGAGAGAGAGAGAGAGAGAGAGAGAGAGAGAGAGAGAGAGAGAGAGAGAGAGAGAGAGAGAGAGAGGGGGGGGGGGGGGGAGAGGACAGAGAGACAGGAGAATGTGGGGCTTTTGGGTTTATTTGCTCAGTAAGTAAAGCACAAACACACAAGCAGGTCAAGCCCAGCTTTAGAGTATGATCTGAGGTTACTGCAGCCAGAACAAACAAAAACATTCAGACTTTTGCATCACTAACACAATCTAGCCTAAACCGGACCGGTCAGAGGTGTCCACTACGGACTTAATGAGAAGTCAGTGCTGGCCAGTACAGAGTGGGAACTGCCCCTTGCCAGTGCAGGTCTATTAGGGCTCAGTAGTTAATTTAGCTGGCATTTCGAGGCCTTTTATGGGTTGACTTGGCAGGCACTCACCTGGCAAGCTCGTCTGTGCTCTCGCAGGCCAAAAGCACGGCTTCCTGGGACATGTCGGCCATTGTGTGTCCGAGCGAGTTGGTCAGGTGCATGGCGTGGTGGACAGCCGTGTCGTGGAACTCCACGTCAATGGCGTTGTCCTGTTCGTCGTTGTAGCCACGCACGATTCCCACCGAGTTCCACATCTAACACATGGCAGGCACCAAAGGGAATAACAGAGTTAAAACGGCAGAGTTAAATTGGCAGAGTTAAAATGGCAGAGTTAAATTGGCAGAGTTAAAATGGCAGAGTTAAATTGGCAGTGATAAAATGGCAGTGATAAAATGGCAGTGTTAAAATGGCAGAGTTAAATTGGCAGAGTTAAAATGGCAGAGTTAAAATGGCAGTTAAATTGGCAGTGTTAAAATGGCATAGTTAAATTGGCAGAGTTAAAATGGCAGTGATAAAATGGCAGAGTTAAAATGGCAGTGTTAAAATGGCAGAGTTAAATTGGCAGAGTTAAATTGGCAGTGTTAAAATGGCAGAGTTAAAATGGCAGAGTTAAAATGGCAGAGTTAAAATGGCAGAGTTAAACCTCTTCTGTTCTGCACCAGGCAGTGTTTCAACAGTTCAGATATCACTGTTGTAACCGCGCACAATACCCAGTTCCCACATCACAACACACGGCAGATGCTAAAGGATATAACACAGTCGGAGTCAAAACGTCAGTGTCAAAGTGCTTGTGTGCCAGTCAGTGTTTAAACAGATCAGACCCTGACACCAATTCCCTGCTACTTTTCAGAGCAGTCTACAGCCACAAGATAAACAGCAAGGGTGCTTTATTGATTTCTTAAAATCAATCTTGTTCTTTGATTCTTGTTTGGATACTGCAACATTACAATAAATTTGGCATTACAAGACATTTGACTCCCCCCAATAACATGCCTTTCAGACTGCAACTATATCATGATCATATGGAGACCAGTGCATTGTGCAGACAGGAAAAGACAAACAAAACAAAACATGACTTTTCCATGACTTTGAATGAAATTTCCATGACTTGTGTGTGTGTGTGCGCATGCGTGTGCGGTGTGTGTGTGCGTGTGTGCGTGTGTGCGCGTGTCCTCACCATGAAGCGGTGTGTGTGTGTGTGTGTGTGTGTGCGTGTGTGTGTGTGTGTGTGCGTGTGGTGTGCGTGTGTGCACGCGTGTGCGGTATGTGTGTGTGTGTGCGTGTGTCCTCACCATGAAGCGGTGTGAGTGTGTGTGGTGTGCGTGTGTGTGCGCGCGTGCGGTATGTGTGTGTGTGTGTGTGTGTGTGTGTGTGTGTGGTGTGCGTGTGCGCGTGCGGTATGTGTGTGTGTGGTGTGCGTGTGTGGTGTGTGTGTGTGTGTGTGGTGTGGTGTGGTGTGGTGTGGTGTGTGTGTGTGGTGTGTGTGTGTGGTGTGCGTGCGCGCGTGCGGTATGTGTGTGTGTGTGCGTGTGTGTGCGTGTGGTGTGCGTGTGCGCGTGCGGTGTGTGTGTATGTGTGTGTGTGGTGTGCGTGTGTGTGGTGTGCGTGTGTGCGTGTGCGCGCGTGCGGTATGTGTGTGTGTGTATGTGTGCGCGTGTGTCCTCACCATGAAGCGGTGTGTGTGTGTGTGTGTGTGGTGTGCGTGTGTGTGCGCGCGTGCGGTATGTGTGTGTGTGTGTGTGTGTGGTGTGCGTGTGTGTGCGCGCGTGCGGTATGTGTGTGTGTGTGTGTGTGTGTGGTGTGCGTGTGTGTGCGCGCGTGCGGTATGTGTGTGTGTGTGTGTGTGTGTGTGTGTGTGTGTGTGTGGTGTGCGTGTGTGTGCGCGCGTGCGGTATGTGTGTGTGCGCGCGTGCGTGCGGTATGTGTGTGTGTGTCCTCACCATGAAGCGGTGTGTGTGTGTGTGTGTGTGTGTGTGTGTGTGTGTGTGTGTGTGTGTGTGTGTGTGTGTGTGTGTGTGTGTGTGTGGTGTGCGTGTGTGTGTGCGCGCGTGCGGTATGTGTGTGTGTGTCCTCACCATGAAGCGGTGTGTGAGGTGGGCGGGGGTGGAGCCGGGCTGGAAGGGCCTCTGGGGGGGGGTGGGCATGGGGCCGTCATACACCGGCCTCAGCGCTGCTGCCGCGGCGACCGGCACCAAGGGCACGATGGCACTGCTGGCGTCATCGCCGCCACCAAACTTGTCCAGGTTCACCGACCCGGCGTCTGTGGAAAAAAGAGCAGGTTGAAATGACGTCAGAGAAAACGAGAGATCAAAGCCACCTTGTGCTCAATCTCAAGATGAAAGCGGCTTGGTGGAGCGCTCTTCTTCCCAAATGAGGCTGTAGCGGTCCGCACTCATTTAAAAAGACAATTTAAATATTCTACATTATACACACAGGAGAGATGTTCAATTCCTAGTGTTACAGGAAGGGGATTTCACACAGCGGCCAATCAACAAACAGGCCTACCGTAAATCCTCAAATTAATGCCGGGACTCAGATCATAGCCGGGGGCATGGTCGATTCGGACAAATGAAGGCCGGCCCCCAAATGCAAGCAGGGTAATAATTGGCTACCAGTAGGGCTATCAGTCCACAAGCACTCGACTTTCAATTTAACTCAATGAAATAAGAGCTCTTCTTAATATTTTATATTGTTGGTTGGTTTAATACTGAATGCCAATGAAGTGTCGTTGTCCTACACCAGGGATCTCCAACACGTTGCTCTCAAGCTACCAGTGGCTTGCCGACCCCTTCTGAGCTTGCCAGAGGCTGAAGCAGTTACTACATTTAAAACACAATTGTTGCCGCGAGGCATTCCAGGCTACAAATTTAATAACATATAAATCATGCATAATTACAAAATAATTAAAATTTAGGCTTCTTGGCTACAGAATAAGGTTTCCATTACAGCACAGCGCACGTTCAATGAATGATTGCGGCTTCCTTGTCTCGCAATAAACAGCGGGTGGAAATCCCGACACTCTTTCAACTACATGAAAGTTAATAGTGAACCATCAAATACCCCCCCAGATTTCAGTGCCCATCAGTCCCAACATTTAGCAATAAAATCAAACAGTCCAAAAGTAAATTAAATCCCAAACCAAACCGAAAATCTTCTGCTTTTGATAGCCTACCGGTATGACACTCCAAACTAAACGCATGTCTCACAATAAAACGCACGTAAGAAATAAAAGCCTGCCTTGAATAAAGACCTGTGCTTTGCAGCGTAAGTAAAAAGACCCCGGCCATAATCTGAGGATTTACGGTATTTACCGTTAAAAACTAAAAATCACTAACAAAGCATCCTTTGTTGACAAAAAAACATCACCAACAGAACAGCATTTAAGAGCATTTCAGTGGGGTTATCAAGCAAGCACCTTACATTATTAACTAAACCAGTAAGGTGGTGAGATTTATGATACTACTAAAGAGGCAGATGTTATTTGGCCAAATTAACACACATGTGTGTGCATGTGTCTGATTACGTGTGTGTGTGTGTGTGTGTGTGTTACACAGTACATTGAAGCATGTTTGATAATAGAAGCAGAGTAGATGGTCTCTTTCCATCAAAACTGTTTTTTCTGAATGAATAGCATGGCAGCATAGACAACATCATCCATTCAGACAATTCTCCTTCTCATCAAAACTAACAGTGCGCTTGTGGGTGCTGCTAGGTAATGAATGTGTCTCCAAGGTGACGACCTCACACCTTGCGAGTTGTCATCGTCGTCCAAGAAGGAGCTCCTGTGGCGAGGTCGGCCCGTGGCGGGCATGAGGTCATCATCATCATCGTCATCATCGGCCACAGCACTCTTCTTCACAGGCGAACGAGACTCACTCGCCTCTTCATCGAGGAACTGGTCACCATCCTCGTCAAAAAGGTCATCATAGTCCTTTGTCTCCTTGGTCTGTTTGCCCAAGATAAATAGCATTCAACCTTTGCACTCAAACTGAACACATATTATACTATATTATACACCCTGTCCATACATTAGGCATGTGGAGGTGGTCTAATGAAGAACTGGCCATTCAGGCTGCTGTTTCAAATAGGAGGCATGACATTTTTATTCACTTATAGGAAGACATACTTTAAACTGACAGTGCAAAATTATTTTATACATAATTTAACATTATTATTATTATTAATATTATTTGTATTATTATTATTATTAATATTACTATTATTATAATACATAAAACTATATATAATTAAATCACACCATTAGAGGTGAACTGATATGGGTTTTTCTATGGTCGATGCCGATCTTTAGAAATCAGGGTCAGCAAGAATGATAAGATAAGAATGGAAGTCTTCAGTCCCAGGAACAACGTTGTTGCACTCTTCCAAAAGTGTCTTTGGATGAGTCTGCTGGTCATTTGATTGACACAAGGGGCAGCGTGCGTCACACGTGTTCCACAACAACAACACTGGGTGGCCCGCAGATGGACCTGCCTGTTAATCGGCTTAATATACTGTACTCGGATATCAGGTGTGTGTGTGTGTGTGTGTGTGAGAGAGATTGGACAAAGAGGTTCCTATCCAGTATACAGTAACCTGGTGGCCCACCTCCACTGATTCCATCAGAGCAATAGCATACAACATCTAGGGCTGTGCAATTAATCGATTTTGGCTCACAAAAACAGTATAATAAAGACGATTGTTTTGCCACGTTCCGTTTAGAAAGAGTGTTTTGGAAATAGTATCAACTCGAGTCAACAATGTAACGCAACAACACAATATAAAGCTGAATATTCTAGTTGGACTGCGGAGCCTGCGGAGACTGCGGAGACTGCGGAGACTGCGGAGCCTGCGGAGACTGCGGAGCCTGCGGAGACTGCGGAGACTGCGGAGCCTGCGGAGCCTGCGGAGACTGCGGAGCCTGCGGAGCCTGCGGAGACTGCGGAGCCTGCGGAGCCTGCGGAGACTGCGGAGCCTGCGGAGACTGCGGAGACTGCGGAGCCTGCGGAGCCTGCGGAGACTGCGGAGCCTGCGGAGCCTGCGGAGACTGCGGAGCCTGCGTTAAGTTTCATTTAAACAGAATGGACGGAAGAAGGCCTTTACAGGGACCCGGGTTTGAGTCTGACCTTTCAGGCCCACCCTCACCTCTCCCGCTCACTTCCTGTCACTCTCTCTACGGTCCTGTCCAATTAAAGGCATAAAAAGCCCCACACCCAAAGCCCCACACCCAAACCCAAAGCCTCTCCCGATCACAGCCAAAGGGCAGACTGATGAAACCCAAACGCCATTTTCCCCTCACACACTCAAAAAAAGAAGGGTTTCACGAATAAGGTGGATAAAGGACGATAAAGGGCATACAGGAAGTCCAGTTGAGCTGACTGACATTGAAGGTTTTTGGTGGTGGGAGCAGCAGCAGCAGCAGCAGAGGGGGCTGTATTGTTCTCTGTTGAGTCCCTATCCAATGCTGGGTATATTCCCTATCCAATGCTGGGTATATTCCCTATCCAATGCTGGGTATAGTCCCTATCCAATGCTGGGTGTATTCCCTATCCAATGCTGGGTATATTCCCTATCTAATGCTGGGTATAGTCCCTATCCAATGCTGGGTGTATTCCCTATCCAATGCTTCCAATGCTGGGTATATTCCCTATCCAATTATGGGTATATTCCCTATCCAATGCTGGGTATATTTCCTGACTATTCCAGCTCTCTTTCCTTTCCGACACCTCTGTGAACATGTATCCATATATTCGTGAGCCAACAAATGGTGGAAAAAGGGCATACAGGAAGTCCAGTTGACCTGACTGACCTTGAGGTTTTTGTTGGTGGGAGCAGCAGCAGCAGCAGCAGAGGGGGCTGAGGCGGTGGAGAGCCCGTCCAGCAGGCCCAGACAGCCCTCTGTGTCAGTGTAAACGATCTGCCCCCCCGAGGGGTGCCAGGCCATGCCGCACACCGTGTAGCCCTTCTCGTGTTTCTGCCTGCCAGGAAAAAAAAGAAGACAGACATCGACGACGACAGCAAGTTTACACGTGAACAGCAGTGGAACAACGCACATGGAAGAAATCAATGGCATCGTCTGTCTCGAAGACACAACAACACACAGTAGCACACACAACACACAGTAGCACACACAACAACACACAGTAGCACACACAACAACACACAGTAGCACACACACAACACACAGTAGCACACACAACAACACACAGTAGCACACACAACAACACACAGTAGCACACACAACAACACACAGTAGCACACACAACAACACACAGTAGCACACACACAACACACAGTAGCACACAGTAGCACACACACAACACACAGTAGCACACACACACAACACACAGTAGCACACACAACACACAGTAGCACACACAACACACAGTAGCACACAGTAGCACACACAACAACACACAGTAGCACACACAACAACACACAGTAGCACACACAACAACACACAGTAGCACACACAACAACACACAGTAGCACACACACAACAACACACAGTAGCACACACACAACACACAGTAGCACACACAACAACACACAGTAGCACACAGTAGCACACACACAGTAGCACACAGTAGCACACACACAACACACAGTAGCACACACACAACACACAGTAGCACACACAACAACACACAGTAGCACACACACAACACACAGTAGCACACAGTAGCACACACAACAACACACACAACAACACACAGTAGCACACACAACAACACACAGTAGCACACACACAACAACACACAGTAGCACACACAACAACACACAGTAGCACACACAACAACACACAGTAGCACACACAACAACACACAGTAGCACACACAACAACACACAGTAGCACACACAACAACACACAGTAGCACACAGTAGCACACACAACACACAGTAGCACACACAACAACACACAGTAGCACACACACACAACACACAGTAGCACACACAACAACACACAGTAGCACACACACAACACACAGTAGCACACACACAACACACAGTAGCACACACACACAACACACAGTAGCACACACACACAACACACAGTAGCACACACACACAACACACAGTAGCACACACACACAACACACAGTAGCACACACACACAACACACAGTAGCACACACAAATCCCCATATCCAGAACGTCAAGTATTAAGATGCTCTAAAACATGTTTTAGTTGGTAACACTTTACTTGACAGTATCGACATAAGAGTGACATGACACTGTCATGAACACATGACACGGTCATGACGCATGAAATCTAAGCCTAACCCTATAATCCTAACCTCTAACCCCAACTCTAACCATAACTTATGACAAAAAACAAATGTCACTTAATAACAGAAGCGTTATGTCATAAACATTTATGACTTGTTTATGACACGTTCATGACAGTGTCATGTCACTCTTATGTCGACACTGTGAGAGAAAGTGGATTTGAACATTATGTCCAATATTCCAATATGTGGTTTAATGTTCTGCATTTCTCATTAGTGGGTCACTTTGATACTAAAAGTATGATTCTATGTAATGACTGTATGATATCTGTACTGTCCCTGTGTATATCTGTGTGTGACTGTATTTAGAGATAAGCGGAAATATTATGACTGCAGTGTTTCACTGTTCTACATGGCTGCGTCAGTAGCTATCTGCTCCGGATTGCCAGGTTGCCACTAATCAGGTTGCTTCAGTGTAGTCCACGTGAGATGGGATGACCAACGCCATCTCCCGTCAGCTTGGAAGGATACTTAAACCCTAACTATTTCCTTGTCTAGTTAGAGCAGCTGATGGATCTTTAGGTGAAGTCATGCTGTCTCTCCCTTGATGCGCATCATTGTAAATAAACTCTGTTCCTGATTTTTCATACTATTTGTCTGACTGGGTCTCTATTAAATCTATAGTATCAAAATGACCATCAACTGTCAAGTGTAACCTTTTAGTTTAACATGCTTAAGCATCATAGGCCTAAAAGTCATCAGGTTGAAATTAGAGGGCAAACATGCCTCAGAATATTTTCCCTGTGGTCAGATATAATCACTGATGCCCTGACGAAGGCATGCTGTGCCAGTGGAGATCCATCCATACGTACCTCTCCAAACACAGCTTAGTCTCCACGTCCCACACGGTCAGGTACCCTCCAATAGTACCCGCCGCCAAGAAGCGACCGCAGGGGGACCAGACCACCACGTTTATGGCCTGATGGAAGATGGGGAAGATGGAGAGGGGAAAGAAAGTACAAATGTCAGTGGGCACATGGGCAGCGCTCATTAAGGGTTTTCCCGTTATAAACGCCCGCGCGCTGCGGAGGCGTGTGCCCGTTAATCTGCCCGTCTAAGAGGGCGAGGGGCCGAGCAAACCTGCCCGCAGGCGGATGAGAGGAAGAAAGGAAAGAAAGAAAGAAAGAAAGAAAAACAAAAGAAAGAAAAGTGAGAACAAAAGAAGCATGACAGCTCCCCCACCCACCTGTGTGATGAAGTCATCGGAGAGGGAGCTAACGTGGCTCCAGGTGTTCCTCTCGTAAAGATGGACGCTGGTTTCCACGGGAACCGCCAGGAGCTGTGAAGGAGGAGCAGCACAAGACGGAAGGGGGGGGGGGGGGCTGAGTCACGAGGCTGACAAGTTCCAGAACCATCTGACTGACATGACATGACGCTGATATAAACTGACATCTCACTTCCTGCATTACTGCTCCCTTTAAAGCACAAGTGCCCTGAGCTGGCTCGCTGCTGCGCGGAGCCTTAACAGGCATGGATCCCACTGGCACCAGCAGAACCAGGGGGCAGACGCTCTCGAGAGCCACATCACATCAAATCAGCACATGAAAGCAGACGTTTCCTGATGCATGTTCTTGGACTCGACTAAAGAGGATTCTGTATCCCCCCAGTACTGTGAGATGATCCTCTAAACATGAATGTAATGAGTAGTATTCTCCAAAAAAAAGCAATATTACAGTATGTCTAATGTATTTTTGTTTCCAATTAGTACACCAGTTTATACATGTTTTGCTGATTATTTCAACATCTGCAATACTTTAAGGTAAGACACGCTCTCTCTCTGTAAATGTCCGCGGTCTGAAGGAAATGAATCAGCCGCACACTAATCGGCACCATTTGATGCCTTGACGCTCTCCAAACAGTGAGGTGTTTCATAGCGGTCAGCAAAAGTGGCCACAGACCTTGCCAGACGGAGGCTGCCAGGCTAGTCGACACAGAGACTTGGCATTTGTGACGTCACTAGACTTCTGCAGGATGTTCCAGCTGGTCACCTGGGCCTTTCGTGGGAAGTAAAGAGGCAGAGAGAAAATAAGTCTTTGACCAACAGAACAAGGGAACAATGCTCACAGACAAAATGGCAACATATAGTATAGTATGTGTGTGAGAAACATATGAGGATTGACTTTTATAACCACCAACATAATCACTCCTATGTTTGAGCCCATCATCTTACCTGCTCTTCAATGTTCCACACGACCACAGAGCCATCACAGCTAGATGAAGCCTGTGGAGGGGCAGAAAAGGAAATGAAAAGCAAAAACAAAGCAGCCACCTTAAAGTGCATGAAAAAAAAACATACAGCGATCGTACAGCCTTGAAGAAAAGAAACAAAACATATGTTGTGACCCTTGAGCCTAGTTACATTAAAAGGATCATAACCATCACGGCCCTAGATGCATACTGTAAATAAACAGGACTATATTTAACAGTGACCTAGCAATGTCCTACCAGGAATTCCTCTTTGGGGTCAAAGTTCACACTGAGGACAGGGGCCTCATGCCCTCTAAGGGTCTTCTGTTGACTGCTGTCTGCTACCTCCACCACCTTCACCAGGAAATCACTGCAAGGATGAGGGGGAGAGAGAGAGAGAGATAGAGAGAGAGAGAGAGAGAGAGAGAGAGATTTAACATTCCTTTATTAAACTGTTGTTGACGGTAAGTCTTTCACACAGTTGCATTACTAAAACACTTTAGCAAAAGAGGAGAAAGAAAGAAAGACAGAAAGAAAGAGTAGAGAAGGAAAGAGAGAGCTGGAGAGAGAGAGAGAGAGAGAGAGAGAGAGAGGAGAGAGAGAGAGAGAGAGAGAGAGAGAGAGAGAGAGAGAAAAGAGAGAAGACTAGTGCATTGATTTCAGATTTCCATCACTTCCTCACGGACCCAAACTCATATTGGAGATGTGCATCTCACAGGAGACGACAAAGGAAATGATAAAAACTAATTTCCGAAATATATAGAGGAGGGGAAAAAATCAAATAACCTGTTAGAGGCCTCTGCTGCGTGTGTTTTTCAAATCAATATTCAAACAGACTTTGAACGTGATCAATCCTGTGACATGGCTGAGGCAGGCTGAGGTAAGCTGACCCCCCCCCTCCCCAATTCTGTCTAGCTACAACCGTTTAAAGGGAAATCAATGCCTTGTGCAAAAAGTTGTTCACCTGCCTTCAAGATGGACAATAAAACAATCAACAGCTTTAACGAGGAGACCGGAGTACTTCCATCCAGGAAAATGGCATGGCAGTCGTCCATAGCAACCAAATCAACATGAACTAGTATTTATAGAGATGCTGCAGAGGAACATACTCAAAATATGTCATTCCTCTACAGCAGTGGTTTTCAAAGTGGGGGCCGCGAGGGGGTTTCAGGGGGGCCTCAGCAAGTTGGAAGGAAAAATAAAAGCAACAAATAAATACATTTGAAAATTTTCAAATATACCTATTACTAGGGGTGTAAAAATTAACTGATACATATCGGTATCCGTTTTTAACATGTAAGATACGGCTACATCGATACACGAAGCACCGTATCAGAATAAAACTGAAATGAACCGGTCGTTATATCGATTTACTTGTTACGAATCGGTTCACAACCTTTTCTGCTCGCTTAGACGCTCATTTACTTTGCAAGCAGCGTGTTCATCCCACGTCCGGTTTTGAAACTACACGTGGCATGGATTTGTGGGTAATGCAGTTCATTTTGGGCTACATTCATTGCCCAAAGTTGTCAAAGGACCTCATTACCCATACATCTACTGCAACATAAGCACGTGACAACTTGCACTCGAACTGTTTGACAGTTTTTACTCTTTTGTTTTTCAAAATCCAGCGCGAAATTAAACACTTAGCCTACTATAGCATTCCTAAACAGCAACGATAGTCTGTAGAGTAGCCTACTTTACGTTTGATGAAGGGATGTCCTTAATGTTAAAGAATAATTTGTCCCTTGCTGCTAAAACGATGCACAAATTATTATTATTTTGTTCATATTTCACTCAGACTTGTGGTTTCTGCATATTAGGTCTACCGTTGGAACAAAATAGGCCCAGAGAGTTCATTGATATGTAGGCCTTTATTCTTGTAGGCTATAGGAAAAGGCCAAGAGTGTCTTAGGCACTGTTTTATTTTATTTCGGTATTGTCTTACCTCAACAACAGGTTACAGCTCCTTGAAAACAATCAAATACACATAACCAGGGCATGAAATTGGCACCCGCCCACACGCCAAATGCGGGTAACTTTTGTGATTGGCGGGTGAAACTGTCAATCTACCTGCCACGTTGGCGGGTCGCCAATAAGACAACACAACACTGAGCAAGGAGATGCACTGTCGGGATTGCCCATTTTTGAGCCAATAATCTACTCTTTACTCCGCTACATTTTCAATTGCCTTTCGTTACGAGAACAAGTTTATTATTGGAGAAAGTATCTCAAGGGAGAAAAGAGCACCTCTCCCCCGGTACACAACTGTGTGAGAGAAAAGAAACAGGGCTTCAGAATGCATTGCTACGTTTCCCCGCGATTATAGAAGTAATGGCTGGCCTATGTAGCCTACTACACGGAAGTAGATGTTCTATATAGCTAACAACTCAGTTAACGCAATGACGTCCTGCCAGTTGCTGCATCTTCTGGTGAGGCTGCCAGAGTGCCAACGAGACTAGAGGTATGACATGACACGGAAACTTCCACATATATTCATTTCTGGCCAGCATCGTTCAACAATCACATTGGACAAGGAAAGTAGGCCTACAACTTAATTTACAAGCAAAGCAAATGCACTGGAAATCGAGCATACAAGTTGAGCCTAGCATTCATTTATGTAGGCTCAATGTTGAAGGACATGACATGAGACGGTCGGCTGAGAAAACAGATAGCCTGCTCTGTCACTCTGCCCGAGTGGATATGCCTAGGCTATTATAGCCTAAATATAGGTCTACCCATAATATAGCCATTGTTTTTAGGTTACATTGTCTGTATGGTGAAGTTATAACCAGACTTCTAGCAATGCAAAGCAGAAGAATCAGCTGCAATGTATTGGAAGACTGCTTTTCAATCCATAGCCACGTAGCCTAATGCTTATTCTGGCAATGACAAAGTATATTAAATAAAATATATTTGAATTGGGCTTTTAAAATATGTTTGACTTATATGATTAGCTTACAGAGGAGGAGAAAAGCAAACAGGCATAAAGGATACTTTTGTATCCCTTTAAAGGTCCATCAAAAATATAAAAATGTAGGCCTACAAAAAAGTAACTTGTTAGGCCTACTTGAGTAATTTATTAACAAAGTACTTTTTTACTTTTACTTGAGTACTGTAATGTGTATTCTGTACAAGTTCAAGAACCATTCTTATGCATTTTCTGAGTCGTTCGCCTTTATTTTGGGCACAAAATAATTTTGCCTGGTAAAAAACCACTGTGGCAGGTGGATTTCAAAATTCACCTGCCACAGTGGCTGGTGGCCAGAAAAGTTAACTTCAGGCCCTGCACATAACTCTATAAAATCTATAAAGTCTTTAAAAATGTATTTTTATGTTGTATTTGGCTGCAGTGTCTGATCTGACTGAAATGTAGACTATTCTTTTTTCATTTCAATACAGTATATGATCATCATATTCACACTTTTATACAGTGAAACACACCATGATAATTGATAATATAAAATCAATGTGCACCTTGAGCAAATGATAAAAAAATCTTTCAGAATGCTTTCCATTCTTGAACTGCATCGAATCGCATCACATCGTACTGAATCATTTTTTATTAACATGTATCTTTTCTTGTATCGAATCGTGCCCATGTATCTAGATGTGAATCGTATCGTCTTTTACATGAGAGATTCACACCCCTACCTATTACTATGAGGGTTGTTATACAATGCCATTATAATAATTTGTCGCATATCTGAACATTATATTTTCAATGATAATGACTGGGAATAATAATAGTAGAGCGATAGCTCTCATATAGCAGAAAGCCCCAAATGCCATTTTTATATTCCATCGCGAGGTGCTTGTGGCTAAAATAATTATTAGGATTAGCTTAATGTATTTTTTACATTTGCCGTAGTATTGTCGATGGGTTTAATAACACATCAAGGGGGTCCTTGGCCAAAACCTAGTGGTATTTGGGGGGCCTTGTCGTGGGAAAGTTTGGGAACCCCTGCTCCACAGTCTATATAGACTAAGCCAGAAACAGTATCAGAGAAAGTAGCATGTTGTGAAAAAATATTTTAACATATCAATGCAGCGTGAATTTCCCCTGGGGATCAATAAAGTATGTATCTATCTATCTATCGATCAGTGTGTGTTATGGACATGATCCTGCAGTTCATAATATGCAAACAGATCAAATAGAAGACCAGGCATGCAATTTAAACCCTGAGGAACCATAATCTCAAAGTTAACTAAATGTACATAGTACTGCAATATTGTTGTTTTCACAATATTACACAATACTACAGATCCATCACACAGAAGAACATGTTCAGTGGCAGACTCCTGTCGCGGTCGTGCTCAACAGACAGGTTAAATACATTTTGAAGAACTTTCTTTAGAATTTATTTATTTATTTTATGTTAATACTTGTTTATTAAGTATTGAGAATTTGTATAGTTCCTTTTCCTTTATTGGATTTTATATCAGACATAATATCCTATTCTTGCACTTGTTATACAGTATATTTATTTATATACACACATATATATATATATATATTTTTTTTTTTTTTTTTCTTTCATTGAAAACCCCCCTAATGTCATGTACTGTATTGCTTTATAGCTGTTTAAAAAAGTGTCATGGCCCGCTGTTGATTTACACTACTTTACTCACAAAAAGTTACCTGGCTTTCGGGTGAAATGTATTGTTTAGAGAAGGTCACATTAAATTCACCTGTAAAGGTTATAGTGGATTTTAGGTTCATCCTGAAATTCCACCCGAAAGCCAGATATCCCTGACTTTTTGTGAGTAGTGTAGGTCAGTCACTTTTTTTGTAAATTATTGTACAAAAGGCCAAATCAATTGATCAAGATTCCATTTATAAAAGCAGTAAAAGAGGACATATCCAAGGGAAAAGTGAATACTTTTCTATAGGCACTATATGCATATTACATCACAGTGCCCGCTTCCCTGAAAGAAATCTGAAATCTGGTGGACAGATGATCATCTCAAAATTATATTTCCATCCTCAGAGTGTTGTAAATGTTGTTGTTGTTGTTGTTCTGTATGGTCTAAATAACAGCGGTTTAATAGTCCGATTTCATTCTGATTCATTGGGCACTGCGCTTAATACATGTTTTTTTTTTTTTTAAATTGGCATAAAACACTTGTCCTGCGGTTTATAAACAATGCGGCTAATACACTGGAAATTAATGGAACGATCTATCTAGCCATCTCTGCCTGAGAGGGTGATTACGAAAAAATGAGGAGACACTGAAGTTTCCGGTACCTGGAGCCTGCTGCCACACGGGTGCCACTCTGGTTGAAAGTCACATGATTGGCGTTGCTGGTGAAACGGGTGAGAATGCCATCCGGATCCCCGTCAGGGAACGTGTGGATCTGCACTGTGTTGTTGGACACTGCGGTAACCAACTTCCCGTTCTGCAGAGGAAAAGGTCATTTACTAGGACTACTTCCCGTTCTGCAGAGGAAAAGGTCATTTACTAGGACTACTTCCCGTTCTGCAGAGGAAAAGGTCATTTACTAGGACTACTTCCCGTTCTGCAGAGGAAAAGGTCATTTACTAGGACTACTTCCCGTTCTGCAGAGGAAAAAGTCATTTACTAGGACTACTTCACGTTCTGCAGAGGAAAAGGTCATTTACTAGGACTACTTCACGTTCTGCAGAGGAAAAGGTCATTTACTAGGACTACTTCACGTTCTGCAGAGGAAAAGGTCATTTACTAGGACTACTTCACGTTCTGCAGAGGAAAAGGTCATTTACTAGGACTACTTCACGTTCTGCAGAGGAAAAGGTCATTTACTAGGACTACTTCACGTTCTGCAGAGGAAAAGGTCATTTACTAGGACTACTTCACAGTTGACTCGCGCATCAACATTATGACAAGACTATTTTTCTGCCTATTTTTCTCACTTATGTTTTGTGTATTGTAGTAATTCTCCAGGAAGACAACGCAATTCAAACAGTTCAACATTTCAATACAAACAATACAATCAGTGCATCCACAAAATATATGAAAATCAATACAAAATATTATGGGGGGGAGGAGTCATCCCTTTGATAGAATTTCATTAATAGTGCTAATAGCATTCTTGAAATTCAGCCATCCTTGCCCAGACCAAACACCAGTAACATAATGTGGCACAGTACTGACGGCATGATACAGGATTGATAGCACAGTGCTGAACTGCATACATATCCATCATCTAAAACTAGGTACTTCAAGAGTCAAGTAGGCTATACGTAAACGCATTACTATTACATGCGATATGCATGTACACAATGACTGGTTAACTTCATTACTTTGAGTGTCAAGGAGTAGGCCTTCTCCCCAACATTTATTGATTTTGGGTCGTCATCATCCAGGCTCTCCCAGATACGGACATCGCCATCACTTCCGCAGGTGAGGATGCACCTACGGGAAAGGTAAAAAACATTGATAAGACCCCGACAGAACATCCATTTCACGAGTGTGAGTGGAGGTGACGAACGGTGTCAAAAAAAAACTATCAGATATTAGGCCTACTTACTTCCCTTGTTGGTCGAAGCAGACATCGGTGTGGCCTTCCGAATGGCCATAACGCATAGGCTTTCGTTCGCAAGGCATGTCAAGTCACGTCACGTCACCGTATCAGCAGTCAAAGACTGGGGGTGAAAAACAAAGTCTTCATTCATAACAATTTATTAAAGCACTTCTTCAAGCATTGCAACAACACCACTACACGAGATATTTGACGTTAGCTAATTACTGAAGTTCCCCCTTTGTTGACATTTTCAATGTCATACTAGCTAACGTTGCTCCATGGTGTTAGCTATAACGTTATCGACCAGCTACGAACTTGACGTTAACATTAGTTCGACCACAATAGCGTCATGTCAATCGATGCAATATCCAAAATAATCTCTCTCCAACGACCAAATAAATTTTGCTGTATTAATGACATAATATAACTAGCTAACTATCTGCCAAGTTAGTGACGATAGATACATTTCAGGCTTTGGGAAATGGCAACAATATCTCACGTTAAGTAAGAACGTGTCGATAAGTTCACATAGTTTGTACTCACACTTGCAGAGTAAACAAAAGTATTTCAGGCCTACAATTACTACTCGTCTGTTGTCGTCATGTGGTATAAAAAACTAATTCTTGAAATGTTCTGGCTGTACTTACAGGGTTGGCGGCAATTCTGAAAGTCCAACTTTTGTTGAATTCGTCTCCCGCGCTGTAAGCAGTGACGTTACCGGATAGGAGGAATCCTTTGCTCTGATTGGGGGAAATGCCATAGAGGTTGTACTTGTACCGCCCATAAATGTGTCACCGTGGCCCTGGTGCATATTAACTAGCAACGGGAAAATGATACAATGTTGCAAGTGAAATGAAACAAAACATAACACAAGTGTACACAGCGTAGGCCTATAAAAGCAGCCAGTCTCAGTGTGAATGCGACCTTTCTGTATTAAAACAATACACATCGCTCTGGGGCCAGTTATAAATAGATTCTCTTCTCCTTACTCTAATATTCTATTCCTAGGTTTCCCTTCCCGTCATCCATGACAGACACTGTTCAGTCTATTTGGTGGTTGAACAGAGAGAGAAGCATGGCTCTATTTGTAATCTGATATGGGGGCAAACAGTCCTGTTTTAAATATCACTGCAAATAAATCTAATAGTACCATCCTCAGTGCACAGTCTGTCTGCAGTCCAGAGATGCAGCTAATGCAGTTACAGCTGGCGTAGACAACGGAAGTAAATTGCCTTCTCGTTGGATGTATAATAACAAATAACATCAGTGTCTAGATCTATGCCTCTCATTGCAATATGTGATGATTCTAGGCCAGATCTAACAATAATCTGACATGGATCCAGTGAGTATAGAAGTCTGTGTTCCCTTGCATAGATATTCACACCACACCACCAGTATCAGACAAACCTGAAATAAAGCTGCATGATAATCAATTTATCACGAGACACATGAATATTTAATTGATATGTTTTTATGCAGATCGATTATTATGACTGCTGTTACACTTTGAAGCATGGCTCACTGAGTAGAAATAAGTCACTGTTTCAAACCAATATTATGTCGACCTTTTTTTTTTAATAAAATGCTTGAAGTCAGACCAGGAAGCCGATGAGAGCTGATGATAGCACTGATTATAAAAGTCTGCTCATTCAAAGGCCTGCATTATCCAATGAGTATGATGAAATCATGGCGATGAGCTGAACTTGACTTCCTGCCCAGTCTTCTCCGTCCATGCTGAACCTAACAACGTCTCTCTATAGCAGCTCTAGAGTTCATGTGGGCAGCTAATTGTATCTCTTCCCCTAGCTCTTTAAATAGGATGTGTACTGATTTGACATAACACATTAATGGAAAGTCCATGATGTACAACATAATGTGTTTATATGGCAAGACTCATGACTTTAAAACTGAGCTGAACAGCATTTATTGGATGCATTTATATGGGCACAATCTCAGTGGATAATACAATGTTCTCTCTAATATGTCCAGTGCTATTGCGAGATCACAGTGTTAAATCCACCTCTATGGAAGCAGCTGTACTGGAGAGAGCGGGGAGGGGGCAGACATAAAATGCAGGGAGCTCTTTTCCAAAACGCTATAAATCCATTTTTTGAAAACATTAATAAGTCATGTTATTTAATTGTGTATTTCAGGTGATATCAATAAAAGTGCCATTTTGTTGTTTTGATCGAGTAGAGATAAACCAAATAAAATAGCAATAACCAAGTCGTGGCCTACTGGTTCGCGCTTCATACTTGTAACTGGAGGGTTGCCGGTTTGAACCCTGACCAGTAGGAACGGCTGAAGTGCCCTTGAGCAAGGCACCTAACCCCTCACTGCTCCCCGAGTGCCGCTGTTGCAGGCAGCTCACTGCGTCGGGATTAGTGTGTGCTTCACCTCACTGTGTGTTCACTGTGTGCTGAGTGTGTTTCACTAATTCACGGATTGGGATAAATGCAGAGACCAAATTTCCCTCACAGGATCAAAAGAGTATATACTCATACTCATACTTATAACCCAAACACAGTTCCAGTGAAATTATTTGGAAAACAAAATTGTAAAAAAATATTCATGAAAATGCATTAAAATGGTGGACATAGCGTTTTGGAAAAGCTCTTCATATACTCTGGAAATAATCAGAGGATACTGTATATGGAAATAATCAAGGATACTGTATATGCATATGGTGTCAAACTTTTACATGGAAAAAGAGTTAACAGCCCATATTTGAAAATTCCAAATCATAATTGAACTTCAGTGAAAGCACTGGGAAATCTTTTAAGGTTTTACCAAAAAATCAACATGAACCCCTTCGGTATCATTCACGGCAATGGCCCATCATTTGTTAGTACCGCCATCTAGTGGAATGTTGCCATGCTACACCTTCCATACATCTCGGATGAATAAACAGTATTGAGATGCAAAGTGTGGAATGTTTTGTGTGTAGAATAAGCAAGTAATTATATGTTTATGAAATATGTATGTTTAAAACATATTGGTATAGTAAATAGAAGCTAAATCACTTGAGATTTGTGCTCATTTGAAAGCATACCCATTTGCAAATACATGCTGGATAGCATGTCAGAAACAGTCTGTATTGATCAGATGCTTGTATTTGACCAAAACTGGTGTGTCATCTGTACCATTAAATCCTATAAAACTCAAAATGGATCTGAAATTTTGGCCCATTTAGTAGGAACAAATATTTGTAACATTCATAAAAAGACACAGTGAATAGTGCCTCATCACAAAACCCTTGTGTCAAAACACACTGTGTGTACATTCTGATGTCTGTCTGTCTCTCTCTTTCTTTCTCTCTTTCTCACTCTTTCTCTCATTTTTCAACATCCATTTTTCACATATCCTTATAAACAGAAAAATAAACCCCTTGAGTCTCGTGTCCCAGCACCTTAAATGGCACAGGCTCCCTGGCACTTGAAGTGGTACTGCCTGAGGTAGTCTCTGAGGGCGCAGGGCAGTGGCAGGGCCTCGATGCCCTGATAGGTGGTGCGGCTACACACCATGGCCCGGCACAGGTGCTGCAGTGAGAAGGGGAAGGTCCGGGGCAGTGGGCGGGACAGCAGCGGCTCAAAGAAGAGGCAGGTGGCCGGGTCGCTGTAGTGCCGGAGCAGGCCCGTGACGCTGGAGTCCTGGTACATGCACGGGTCGCGTCCGTCGAAGCTGAAGCGCTTGCCGCTCTGCTCGATGCGCGCGTGCAGCGAGCGGCTGTAGCGGCGGAAGCTGACCGAGAAGAGGAACTCGTCCTGGGCCGAGTCACGCAGCAGGAAGGTGCCCTCCGGCTGGCCCTCCAGGAGCTCCTCGGCCTGGAAGCGGTCCAGCACTCCCCAGTAGCACGGGCTGTTGTTGATCTGGAGCAGGTCCGGCACCAGGATGTAGTCGGTGTGGGAGCAGCAGTCGTCCGAGTCCTCGCCGGCGCGGCAGGACGGGTCCCAGTCGTCCAGGCTTTGGGTCCTCTGGGAGGAGCACTGCGAGGACATCTCCTCCCAGGAGATCAGAGCTGGGGGGGAGGAGGGGTCTGTGAGCGAGGAGGCTTTGCGCTCGGCGGACGACCCCAGTGCAAGCCTGTCGTGGGCCCCGTGCTTCTTTATGAGGTGCCAGCACTGGGCCAGCTCAGACTTGGGGGAGAAGGGGCACTTGTCTTCCATGAGCTCGGACACGTGGATCTTCCGCTTGGACCACAGCAGCACGGAGAAGGGCCGCGCGGCGCCAGGCGTGTGGTGGTGGTGGTGGTGGTGGTGGTGGTGGTGTGTGCGGAGAGGGAGACACTGACCCATGGCGTCCTGGAATTTCTGTCGCAGGGATCGCCGCGACAACACCTTTCTGCAGGGCACGTCCAGGTCGCCATCGGCCAGGAGCGAGCAGCTGCACTTCCTCTCCCTGCGCCGCCGAGAGCAGGACGCCGAGCGCGCTCCCTGGTCTTCGGGGCCCTCGGCCTCGTCTCCCCAGACGCGGTTCTCGGCCCTCGAGGCTCGGGAACGCTTCTTGCTGCTCCACACGTAGCTGTCTGCACTCCAGCTGCGCACGTTCTTGGGCCGGGTGTCAGAATTTCGGGATTTCTTTTCAGACATTCCTGCCCCTTTAGGTTGTGTGATAGAAAGACAAAAATTAGCATTTTCTTGAATATATATATATATATATATATATATATACATATATACATATATATATATTATGTATTAGATGTATTAGATGAAGTACATGATTACTGGTTATGCCTGTGAATCAACCATCTGACTAAGGCAGAGATGAGAAGGATCCCCTTACAAATTGCATTCCAAAATTAATAATTTAATCATTTGGAACCATTTTTAATAACACACTCAAGGTCATCTTACATATAACAATGCAATGAAGTAGACAGCTAAAATGTAACACAGGACTTGAAGGGACTCACTGATATCAGAGACATGCCTGGACATGCAAGTATTGAGGCTACAACATGAAGAAATGGGATGAGCATATCAATGAGGATTTATGCTTATTGTCATCATCAAGAATTTCTTCATTAATTTTAAACAATGCTCTCTAAACACATGAGCCCAAACTATATTCTGACATCACTGTATCATTTGTAAAAGTATTGAAACTTCTTCATAAACTACATTTTTGAATAGGCTAATTACTCACCTCTCAGACGATGCAATACTTGAATTTGGTTGTAAAAGGTTTAATGTACGTGGTACAGTCCTACGGGTGTAAGGATGTTGTGTCCGTTATCTCCGATAGTCCCAGACTGAAGTGAGACGCGCTCCTCCGCCTCCTCTTTATAGACTTCTCTCGTATCAGTCCCACAGAGAATTGAGCGTCTCCTCTGCATCCAGGATGTAGTCCAGTAATTTCAGGGGGCAGGCCATCCACCTCAGCAAACGGAAGGACCCGTCTGTACTCCCACAACAGTAACGAAGACCTTCAGAAGCAATGAAGACCTTCAGAATTGGGCGGGGGCGGGGGCGGGGGCGGGGGGGGGGGTATTAATTGACGACATTAGGAGTTCAGCATTTTGAAGGACTTGATGTGTCTGCTAGTGTATTGAGATAAATCACAAGCCCACACAGGCGTGGATAAGCCTTTCCATTCTTTTTATTCCTAATTTATTAAAGCTAGTAATTCCCATGGCGATTGGTGGAGTCATCAATCACCCTTCGCCCCGAATGTAATTAGTCCATAATAATAGACTCTTCTGTTTAGCCGGACAGGCTCGTCGGAAAGGAAACGGACTAAGCTTTTAGATAGCATTGAGCGCTTGATTTATCGATTCCTTGATCGATACGGCTCTTCCTTCGTTGTGTCTGCATCCGGCGATTTCTGTGTCGCTCAACACAGAATAAAGACGTTCTGACACGGGACCTTCTTCAGACCCATATGTCGTTGTCAGCCACCTCCTTAAAATCTAGTGTCAAATGTCAAGGGAAAAAAAGATTGTGGATGCTTCGCATCCGGCAGGCTAAAAGGATTACAGCCCAAAATCCAATAACTCGTTAGCACTGCTTACACATAGTCATTAAAGGTTGATGTCATGTCCATTTTTTTTTTACAAACGAGTAACGACTGGCCTGTTTGAATCCCTTGACAACTTGTTCACTGTGCTCTAATATATTATTCATTATTGAAGAACTATTTTACATTTATGAAACTGAAGAGGTGGTGGGTGAGATAGAGAGGGCAATTTTATAGCTGAGACACACCTCTTTCTCTGAACATGTTATTAAATATTCAGTAAGTGACTCTTGTCCAAATAAGTCTATGACTATGCCTGCCACCTGTCACCAATGAAAAGCTGTCCAATGTGTTGAAAATGTTTTTTTTTTGTGTACATTCTATTAGATTAAGAGTACTCTCTAATACATTCTTGTACCAATAAACTCGGCCTGCATACAAACTGTTTTCCCACGACCTTGGACAGAGGTCACCACCACCAGATTACCATTATCCCATATAAATTAGATGTGTGTTTGCAGTTGGGATGCTAATGGCACCTTGACACCGCAGTGACCCAATAGAGAATATCTTTCATTTAGTCATGTTGAAATGTCCTTAATATGTATTTGATGACTGAGTTTTATTTGATTGTGCATTTGTGTCTGAATTCTTCAATGATCATTGGTAACTGAGAAATGCGAGTAATCTTCAATCAGTAATTAGCCCCATTGTATCCAAATATGTAATTCATTTTAAAGGAAAACTGAAAGGAATGTAAATAAGTATTTTATTGAGCAATACCAATGTGGGTACCCATCTGTCAGTAATAACCTGGTTCAAACAGTGTGTATAAGGTGTGTATGTGACAGATGTATGGTCATTGGACAAATATTTGTGTAAAAGTGATGACCAAGGCTACCACATTTGTTGTATATCCCTGTTGCTCCACTGTACAGTAAAGATCAGGTGATCAGTAAAGCACCTCATGTGTCACTCAAGAAATGCTACTTTTAGTGGAATACACAACCGAATAAGGGTTGCTCACTCTTTCTTCCTTTCCAAGGAACAGTCATGTTAATGTTCTGTGTGATGTGATGTCGCCCATTCAGGAAGTGGGCAGAAACAAATTGTGCCCATTACCGTGGCACAGCTCCTCACGACAGCACAGGGACCAAGCCTGGGGTGGAGAGGTCTCAGATATGCCTGATATTACTGCTCCATCGATCTGACCAGCAGTGGAGCGGCACGGGGCATCATGAATATTTGATAACATACTGTGTATCCAGTTCGGAAACGCAAAACGGCCTCCCATGTTCCTCTGCTGCTTTAAGAGCACCTCCCCTCCAAAGCTGCATCGGGCCGACATTTACACACTTCCCCTCCAAAGCTGCATCGGGCCGACATTTACACACTTCCCACTAGGGCAGTTAATCAGACATCAAACAACTCGCAAAGGTGGCAAAGATGTGTGCAGACATGACATCCTGGCCAACTATACAGCACCTGCATGCACAGCTGAAATACTGCCTTCCTGTGTTTCCTACGGTACAGCATGGCACCAGCATGTGCAGCTGAAAAACAGACGTTGTGTGTTTTGGACAGTGCGGTGCCTGCTGACAGCACAGCCGCCTCTTGCTGTGTGTTGTTTGCCGTGCTCCAGCTTCCGCCTGATAAGATCATGGTGCTGCTGTCATTAGTGCAGCTCGTCCGCTCCTGGAACTGCTGGTGAGGAGGAGATGAAAGGATGGTAAGGTGTCCCTCTCTCTCTCTCTCTCTCTCTCCCTCTCTCTCTCTCTCTCTCTCTCTCCCTGAGTTATGCAGAAAGCCTAATCTAATCATGAGGGAAGTCTCTGGCTCCAGTGATCTGTTCTATACACGCTCCCTCTCTCTTTACCTCTCTCTCCCTCCCTCTTTCCTTCTCTCTCTCTCTCTATCCCTCTTTCCTTCTCTCTCTCTCTCTATCCCTCATTCTCTCTCTCTATCTCTGTATCCCTCATTCTCTCTCTCTATCTCTGTATTGATCTGTATGTGGGCAGGGGCAACACAACAGCTGGAGCCATAGGGAGTGTGTGGCAGCTCTGGGGAGGGGCAACACATAGGGAGTGTGTGGCAGCTCTGGGCAGAGGCAACACATAGGGAGTGTGTGGCAGCTCTGGGCAGTGTGTGGCAGCTCTGGGCAGTGTGTGGCAGCTCTGGGCAGAGGTGCGCTGCAGGCCTGTAGTGTGTCTGGCTTTCTTTTTTTTAAATCTCAAGACTGACTGCAGGCGTCTGGTTCGGTGAATGAGTATGGAAAAGCAGCATGTCCATTCACATATTCAAGATGTACAGTATACGTCAGTTAAAAATTATGCTGAAAGTTTAAGAGTGACAAAACACGTTGTAGGTGCAGTTAATAAGATGTCATGGCACACAGGGGTATCACATCATGTTGAAATTGATATTGAGCCATTGATAACCGATTGAACAAACAGAGACCATAGTTAAAACACAACAAATAATAATAATACAAATACTTCCATAATGTTGTCCCCAAAGTCAACGTGTAAAAACAGGGTGCATTTCATACTTCAAGTCCCAACATGCCCATGGCTTAGCAGGCAGGCCATATCTCCCAGATTTGTATCATCACTGCATCAATGCATGATCCATGCTGGAGTCATGTGAACCAGTAGATCAGCTTTCTGCAGGCCATTCTTATGGCCGCTGCCTCCCCGTTTCCCGAATGTACCATTCAATACTTGCTGCATCTCACTTTCCCTTTTCAGAGACTGCAGGGGAGGATGTGAATGGTCTCTCTAACATCAGGAACAGTTCACTTCCTGGGCTGGAGCTACACAGTTGTATCATAGGCGCTATATTAAACAGTAAATGTTGGATTTTACTGTATTACATAGACCCTATGTTAAACACTAAATAGTTTTTACTTTTTGATTTTATAGTATTAACCCATTCGTGCTGGATGCTGCATGACGCAACATTGACCCTCCCGCTGGATGCTGCGTAGCGCAACATTGACCCTCCCGCTGGATGCTGCGTAGCTGGATGCTGCGTAGCGCAGCATGCTTTTTATTTCATGTTTCTAGGTGCTACAGAGGCTTAGATATTACATTTTGGTAGACGTTGACAATTTTTAGTATGTTTTCAGAAAACCCTCAGGAAATAAGGTTATTTAGTCTAGAATGCCATAGGATTCTATAGGCGTTTTTAGCAGGCATTTTAGGAGTAAATGGGTTAAATAGGCTCTATGTTAAACAGTAAAAAGATGATGATTTATAAGCATGCATGCATACATAATTATATGCATCAATAAATACGCATACAAACACACACACACAGAGACACACACACACACACACACACACACACACAGAGGGACACACAAAGTACAGTGCACAGTGCATGTTTCATATTATATTCCACAAGCTGTAAGCAGTTTGAGTCATTAACATAACATAGAGTGCCATTTGAAACTGTAATCTGATGCATAATGTCAGTAATCGTATGTGCGTCGTTAATCCTTTATCATTCCTGGACAGGCCGCACTTCAGTTGAACTGGCGGGATACAGGCTTGTCTGTTATCTCTGCAACATCACAAGTCCAAACATAATGGTCCACTCCTAAAAAATACTGATTAAAAATAGATAATAAATACCACAACGTCAAACAATTATGCAAATTGACCGGCATTGGACTTTGATTACTGCCAGTGAGCACTGAGGTATGCTTTGAAGCGGGAATCAGTTTGGACCAGCTCCACAAAAGTGCATGTATGACATATTCTCCAAGTCTCCCCCTACCACTTAATGACTCAAAGCTGTCAATATGTGGAAAAAAGGGGCCTGTCTGGTTTTTCCATCTCTGACATCCTGAAAAGGCTTTTTGTGCAGGCTCACGCCCTGGTGCCTGCTGGTCCTGACATGCCCTGCATTTAGCCTGAAATCCCTGGGAAGGACTAGCGTGCTGTGTGTATTTGTCTTAATGTGGGGCTAAACAAGAGGGAGGAAATCAATATGAGAGACATAGAGGTTCCAGTAACTGTGTGCCTGTATGCAGCCAGCATAAGCATGCTTCTTTACAACAGTGATCAACATGCAGCTGTGTGCCTGTATGCAGCCAGCATAAGCATGCTTCTTTACAACAGTGATCAACATGCAGCTGTGTGCCTGTATGCAGCCAGCATAAGCATGCTTCTTTACAACAGTGATCAACATGCAGCTGTGTGCCTGTATGCAGCCAGCATAAGCATGCTTCTTTACAACAGTGATCAACATGCAGCTGTGATACTACCAGCCAGGAGACCAAAATAAAAAATCTGTACAACCTCGCAAATTAAACTTTGAGGTGCCACAAAATTAATTGCATTTTCAATCCTTTCTTTCAGTCATACTTGTTACCAAGAAAAGCACAGAAATGCAAATAGGAAGCCAGCCATGCAGGGGTACCGCTAATGAAAGCAACTATGGGATATTACACTGCAGATCAGCTGGTGTTTATATACAACATGAGAAATCGCCCTCCCCTCCCTTTGGGACATAGCTTCAACAGAAGAGGTGTGCAAACACTCACTTCAACAGAGAAGAGGAACACCAGGGATCCTGGAACACCCTCGTAGATGGCCATTCTATCCACATGGGTAAATTGTGCTCCAAAAATCCATACTCTGTGATTCCTGGGGACTAATGACAAGGCGTAATTAAGAATTTAAAAAGTGATTAATGAGAGAAAAAACAAAAAGCAATTAATTAGCTAAAAGGATTTTCCTGTTTTTATTTTATTTTATTTATTGTGTCTCATATCAGCATTACTGTTTAACACAGAACAAAAACAAGTGAGTTTACGATAAAAAAAAAAAAAACTCTTAGATAAATATAGTGTTAATCAATATAATTCTTTATTAATCCTAACAACAGACAGGGAAAAAAACAGCAAGTTTGTAATTGAAAATCCTGATCAAAGTCAAGCCTCACTGAACAACATGATTTGACAGCAGACATGATTTGACTTGTGATCACCACTCTGACTGTCCTCTTACAGGTACCGTCAGATGTCCAATAAACAAAGGCCATCTTCTACTTCAACATCATCCATCATCGTTCCAATGTTTGGCTTTACAGCATCTGGCATGTGAACCCCCAGCTCTCTAATGGCTCTCTTGGGTTACTGTAGCTATTGTCTCCGCCCAATGACTATGGACCATCAATCTGACTGGGGCCTCATGGTCGATCTATCCCTAATTATGGATTGAAGCTGAGCCATAGCGTAATTACCATTAGGTTCTTACAGTATCAGATGTTGGAGTCAAGTGACATGACCTAAACTTGATGACCTCAAGGATTTCTGCATAGAGTATGCATGATATGGACTTGAAAGGTTGAGACAGTTTTTTTCCTCATCTACATACCAGGCCTTTAGACAATGACAAAACTAAATGTATTATTTTATTATGTTCATGGAATTATTACCATGGCTATGCAACTGTTTTGATGGAACTGTCTCCAAACCTGTGCTTTTCAGGCAAAACAATAAAAACGCAAACCTTACACTTACAGTGAAAAGTGGTGTGGGATATTTCGGACCAGTAAGCAGCCATTCACTCAGGTTCCCAGAATCTGAATGAAGACTAACAAACTCATGGCTGAACACTGTACCTTATCAATAGGCCACTTCCCATCAAAGGCCACTTCCCATCCATACAAAATAGCAAACGACTGCAGTTATACGGCAGTTTTTCTTAAGTACAACACAGTTACATGTCCAAAATACTGCATTACTGCATATGGACTGCAAGGAATATACAGTACATCAAAAGTCATTAGTGATAATGAGATCTATGATTGTCTTTACTCTCTTCCTGTAAATGGATGTACACTGGGGCCTTAGTCATTAAAAACGGTTAAAATAGATCATTCAACATATAAGCTAGTGATTTTGTTTTACATTACCTTTTAAATGAGAAGCAAACAGCAACTGTTCAGACTAGATGTACCGCAGAGCGGTACAAAATATGACCGCCGCCCAGTCCAGCAAATGTTTTCCACAAAAATAAGTCACGCTGAAAGGCATATATGATTCTAACTGTCTCACTGAATTGCATTATGCACACTCAATTCTCACTGGTATCTGCTAGACAACAAGTACCAAAACATGATTAGGTCATACATTTCACATGTAATATACATTTTATACAACCCCACCCACCATGCGTATATATGTCTACTGTGTTGTAACGTGACTAATCTGAATCTTATTTTTTTAAATGTAGAGAAAAAATAAAATCTGACTAAACCTCGCTTCGCTGCGGTCATAATAAATGACAAATTGGCAGACCCAATACCTTTTTCGCTCCACAAAATAAATGTCTGTTTTCTTTCTATCTTACTGATAAACAACACCACCTAATGAAGAAAACATTTCCCAATAGTTAGTACCTTACACAGGAGATTTTATTATTTATTATTTTTATAATTTATAATAATTCAAACAATTGTTTATTACATTGAAATGATCAGTACTTTTTTCATGTTGCAACATATTCACATAACAAGGTTTTGTGTAAGGACATGTCATACCAAAACATATAACATCTGGTATTGTATGAAGAATCATATTCACCAATCAAACTCAAATATCACACAAGTGACTGTGGAAAAAACTTGACATCTACTGAAAATGAAACCGTAATGTCAATGTCAGTATAAAAATGTGTATTAGTATACATTCTTACACTTTGGGCAGTGCAATAGACATGTCGTATTCCTGGGATAGTATACTGGGATAGAAAGTTATCTGCTTGCATAGGCCATAATCTGCTCTTTCAAGAGAGGTAAGGAGTTAGTAGCCTGTAGACCAAACATTCGCAACAGCACAACAGGGACATTGTTGACTGAATATAGCCTTTTTAATAGGTCAATTGCAGTCATCATAGGTAGATTGTGTCGTTGTCGGTCTGTTTCATACTCCAGCAAGTGCTGCATATCTCCCACGTCTTTTCCATCGAAAGCTGCTTGACTGAGGATTTGTGTTAGACTGGCCACGTCCCCAAAACCAAGATTGGCACCTTGACCAGCCAATGGGTGTACGCGGTGTGCGGCGTCTCCCACCAGGGCCGTACGGTGGCGGATGTATTCAGAGGCGTGGCCCAGGCCCAGTGGGAACATGACACGGCTCTTAGGGCTTACACCTGCCACGCTCGGGGGCAACTGCCGCGTAGGTGCCCCGGAGGGCATCAGAACTGAAAGAGCAGTCTGGAACATGGACCCCGCCGTCTCAGTCAGCTCTGTGTGGTTGTCATTGTTCCAAAATGCAGAGTTGATGGCGTCTACGAAGCTCTCTTCGTCCTGCGCTAGAAGATCTTCTGCATGCTGATGGCTGGTGGACCAGACCAGGGAACTCTCAGTGTTGGAAAGGGGAAGCAAGGCTATAGGTCCGGTTGGCAAGAACCTCTGCCAAGCAACATTGTTTTCTGTTGGCTCTGACAGTTGAAGTACGGCCACAACTGCAGACTGATCGTAATTCCACTTTACTTTAGGGATCCCAGCCTCTCGGCACACCATGGAGTTTGGTCCATCAGCCCCGATTAGAAGCTTCGTTTGCAGAACCTCTCCACTGGCCAGTGAGACCTGCACCCAGGGGTTGGAGTCAGCCATTTGATAACACTTTGGCCAATTATACTTTACCACCTTGGTTTTGTATCTCACATCAACATTATCTGTCAGGGTCTGCAGCTGTTTAGTAAGGGCAGCCACAATTATGTCATTCTCCACAATGTAAGCCATCTCTTCTTGCAAGTTCTCCTTCTCAAATGTGATGAGGGCATCTGAGCATGCATCCCAAACCTGCATTCTCTGATAGGGCTTGCATCTCATGTTCATGACATGATCCCATGCCCCAAGACCACTGAGGAGTGTGGCTGAACCAGGACTGATTGAGCTGACTCTTGTGCTGTAAGTCTCAGGGGGCTTATCCATTTCTTTCTTGTGGCCCGCCTCAAGCAGGAGAATCTTTTTCCCTTCCAAATTTGCATCCATACCTAGGGAGCAGGCCATTGCAGTTCCCACCATTCCTCCTCCTGATATGATTATATCATAAACCTCTTCCCTAGCGCTGCTTGATTCTAGTCTCCGTGATAGGGTCATTCCTGCTAGTCTTTTAACATTGAATTGAGTTGTTGTGGCTCCACAGCATTGCCACGACACGTTTAGTGCCTTGGACTTAATCAAGTTGAACATTGTAACGTTACCACACGTAACTCGTCCAGCTATATTTACGTTTAAAGTTAAACTAACGTTATAGCCACTCCTGTAACACCTGTACCCTTTAGCCTCCTTCGATACTACCTCGCTGCCTGCTAGCGTGAGGCTAACGTCAACACATATCCACAGGAGAAATGTTTGACGTCATTGAACCGCGCCCTGTCTCCTAGTCTGTGTGCCACGTCATTACCGTGCAGGCAGGCAGTGGGAGGGAGAAATGTGTCACGTTGAAATACTTTTCTGTCTTTGGGGTTTGGTTGGGTACTCATTCATTTAAGAAGGCTTCTGCCGACGTCTCAAACTTTCGTTTTCTGTGAGTAAGTAAAGTCCCTCTAAATACTTTTTGAAACAACTCTTATTGCTGCACAATCTAGAAGATGTTAGCTGTTCAGTTAGCCAGCTAGCAAATAACTATTTTCCTTGTTGGATTTCGTTGCCATGGGCTTGATCCAGAAAATGTGCACTGTTCCTGATGGTTTCAGTCAGGCATTCGCTGTTGTGTGACGCTAACCGCCATGGCCAGTATGTTACTAATGTTCTCTAGTTATCCTGTGTCTGTCACTCAAGGGAAGGGTAAACAAAAATCAGTGTATATCACGGATGTATCTCGTTTTCACATCAGTGTCAAGTATGATTTAAGACATTAAAACTGTTTAAAGTTCATTCTCTTGACGATGAAAATATTACCTTTTCTAACAGACATTTGGTGTGACATAAGCTAGGTTTTACAGGAAGTTTTTTAAACTAAAGTTAACGTTGCTGTCTTAAAGTGATAGCGAAACAGAACAAATGAGTTATTGGTCTAGCAAAGAGGATTGTTGTCTAGTTACTAAAATTAACTACTTACATAGTAGGTTTGTATGTATGAATCAGTGTATGAATGAAAGCAGTCTTTATTCTGTAGTTTGACAGGTGCCAAATTCCATATCCTGGTTAGCAGGAAACCATAAAAAAAAAACAGTTACGCACACAGAAGTGTTTGTAAAGAAGATTGAGTGAGCACATGCCATTAAATTAAATTGCCTCACTTAAAAAGATAAGCTTAATAATTTATGATTGATGCCTTAAAGTATGAAATTACCATTTCTGTTCCTGGAAATGTAATCCTCAAAGCCTCTAAATGTAGTATTCCAACAATTATTACATAGCACATATTTGCTTTATCAAAATGCACAGGGGGCAATGAACTACCAACTAGCTAGTTCTAACTTTCCAGATGTTGAATAGACATTATTCAGGCTAAATGATCAGTCAGGAGGAGTAATGTGGATGTAGTCTTCAAGCTCTTACAGGAGGACGTTATTTGCTTCTTAGCTCCTTGTGCTAATGACTCCGTTGTACTATGTGCAGGTGGCTTTGTGTGTGCCCCCCAGACTGCTGGAATGTTGCTGGACGAGACACCCCTATTCGAACCCTCCCTTCTGGAGGAACTGGACTTGGAGGCCAGTGCCGTGTCCTTCTCTCCCCCCATCACCCCCACTCAGCCTGGGGAGGGTCTGGTCCTACGGCCCCTCTGCACAGCTGATTTTAACAGAGGTACAATTTGCACTGCCCCTTCCAGCTCTGTAAAAGTTACTTGGTCAACTACACACAGATCTTATTTGTTGACATCTTTTTTACAATTAACAATAATGGCACTGAACAGAAGTCATAGACATACCATTATCACAAATCTGTGGTAAAAGCAATGTTCATTGCTCTATGAATGGTGGTTGTCAAGTAGTGGTTGAGTCAAAGTGAAGATGCTCTCCCCAAAATGTGACATGACATTTATAGTTTTGTATGTTTCAGGATACTACAAAGTGTTATCTGAGCTCACAGTGGCAGGAGAGGTGACCCCTGAGCAGTTTATCAGTAAGTTTTTTTGTGGTCATAATATTCTGTACGATATTGCATACTGTGAATATGTGGTGCAGACGTAAACCTCACAATATTTAATTATATGTAAGCAATCTACTACTGTGAATTTGTTCTGTGTTGTAGTTTTGTGTAAGTTGCTGTGATTTGACAAATTACAGAGAACTTTGAGCACATGAAAAGGTCTGGCGATTATTACGTCGTAGTGGTAGAGGACACACAAGTCGGACAAATTGTTGCCACGGCAACTTTGATCATAGAACACAAATTCATCCACAGCTGTGCAAAGGTACCCCATGCTTCCATCTGTATCCATTGAAGTAGTCGTTATTTAGTTTTTGTTTTGATGTATTGAAAGGACATGTCCTGAATACCTTGTGAAGTGAGCTATCTCTTCACATATGTGTCTGTGTGTTGTCAGAGAGGACGAGTTGAGGAGGTGGTTGTAAGCAGCACGTGTCGAGGAAAACAGCTAGGCAAACTGTAAGTACTGTATCGCTAAAAACATTATGAAGCCCACAACACAGAACTCACATAGAGCGAGGCTGTGTGTCTGTAGCTCCTTAAGAGGGTATGACTTAAAACCCATTTAGACTGTATAAAGCTTAAATGTGGTTGTGTACTTGGAAGATGGCAGGCAACGTAATTTACTTGGAGGGAAAAAGCTACTAATACATTACGTTAACATCTATCAGAATAAATTGATGAGCATAAACCTCATCTACAGATTTATGTGTCTGAAAAAGAAAGGATTTTAAAGATGTTTGTGGCCACTTTGCCATCTCTCTCATTTAAACGTACTATTTGCAAGCCACAGCCTTCAATTTCTCTTTACTGTGAAAAGTAATGCTTTAACTTCACTTGTGGCACCGCGTTCAAAATGATTTTTTTTTTTTATTTATTGCAGGTTAGTGTCGACCCTCACCCTCCTCAGTAAGAAACTGCAGTGCTACAAAATAACACTGGAATGTGCCAAAACCAATGTGGAGTTTTACAAAAAGTTTGGCTACTCTGTTTCTGAGGAGTCTTACATGCAGTGTCGCTTCTTCGACTGAACTCTGAGGTCATCACTGTGGAGAATCGGCTTTGTGTGTGTGTGTGTGTGTGTGTGTGTGTGTGTGTGTGTGGCACGGCGCGGTCCCCTGAAAGCCCCCTCTTCATCATGCCCATAATGCACTGGTGGAACTAGCCTACCTTGGCCATGAGAGTGTCTCTACCTACCCTCATCATCCTCATCCTCAGGGTTCAGGACCTGGTGAAAGAAGGCATTTCTGCCATAGCAGGAAAATCGTGAAGTGGACACTCACTGGCATGCATGCGTAGGCAGCCGTGTATTTAATGTCTTGAAATTGGGCCAAAAGTCAATCCCTAAATGGAAAGACAAACAGAGATACTATCAGTCTGCATGTGGGTTGGTATTCACTCATGCACAACAATGTGGATAGACTTGTTTGGGACAGTTTACGTTTGAATGAAAACAGATAAGGCCCTACTGTTAATTGCCTTGAATGTAATTTATGTCATGAACATTTTGTAACTTTTCTCAGTTGAAGTATCCAAAGATTTTTGCAATTGAAACAGATATCTTAATATATATTGAAACAAAAAAAAAATCAAGTTTGGGTTTTTCTCCTTACTTTTATATTTTGTTCTCGGATTTGTGGCATAAGGTGTTGTAATGGATGAGACCAGATGAGTTGATCACTGGTCTAAATGTGTTTCTTATTGAACCTCTGGTTGAACATCTATCAAAAAGATATTATTCTGAGCAATGGATTTTTTGTTTCCTTTTAAAAACTATTTTATTAGAAAAAAAAAACATGGGGTGTAAAAGAGCTATAATTTATTAACATGGTGAGAGGTATTTGGGATTGTTATGGTAATGGAGACAGACAGCTCAAATAAGATGAACATGTCAACATGTTATGGAAGAAGCACTTGAAAGATTTTATTTTGATGTCCAGGTGTTATTAAAGTCTTATTTATTCAACTTAAGCAGTTTCTCTATTTTTTTTACTGAGGCTAAACAATGTATAGTATCCAGTCATTAGTTGCTGTGCATAACACAAATTAAGCAGTGCAGTAAATTGTTTCTTAAATGATTGTCTTTTATACTTCAACAATTGAAATGCTACAGGTTATGACCATGTCTGTATTTCAGTATAAGTCAGAGGTGGGACCAAGTCACTGTTTGGCAAGTCACAAGTAAGTCCCAAGTCTTAGCAGTCAAGTCCAAGTCAAGTCCCAAGTAAATACAGAGAAGGGCAAGTCAAGTCCAAGTCACATGAAAGCCAAGTCGAGTCCAAGTCCAAGTCCCAATCTTTTTCAAGTCCTGAACAAGTCATCAGGTACTCTTCACTTAATAATGCCAATATCAGACTATCGATCATAATTTTAACACATCAATCTAATCTACAGTATTTTTTTTATAAATACAGATTAAAATATGTTCAATGGTTTTGTCTTGAAAGCTTTTACGATATAGGCATGCGCATACCTGTGAAATATACGCATGAGCATACCTGAGTAATCTGTACGAAACAGATAGCTATAACACAGCACAGCAGCAAATATATATTGTTTTTCCAAATTGCAGCGTCCACTGTAAGGATGAGTAATAATTTGACTGATGGCATTTCACTGTGCTAGGCCACAGATTTGCCTGCTAAATTAGTAAATTGCTGCGGTTAAATATTTTACGTTTTTGTTAGGGCTGTCAAACGATTAAAAAACAAATGAATCTCATTTTGAAATGAATTAATCTAGATTAATTGCGATTAAAAAGTAAAGTTTCTCCCTAAAGACTAAGCTTCTTATATGGCATATTAAATACAGCATAAATCACAAAATTACTGAGTAACCACAAAGGTAAAAGTAAAACACTTCTATATTATTTAAATGATAATAATGACACAGTAATTTTGTTTTAAAGTATTCATTTCTTAAATACTACACATGTGATGCTGTTTAACTCGTTTGTAAATGGTGCACTGTCACTTTAAGTCCATTGTGTGCCACTGTCCACACGTTCTCCTAATGATCTTTTTTACCAGCTCCATTTAAATATAGCTATATGGCCAGAGCTAGTCCACAAACTCTAACATTGTTTGTGCCACATGTATAGCACAATATTAACAATGATAAGCATGATATTTAGTTGGCACAAACAGCTTTCATTCCTTTGGAAATAAAAGCATGTAATGACATGATGCTTGATAGACATTTTCTGTTTGCAATTAAAAGTGAATTATGAGCCTGGTAGCCAGTAGCCACCTAGCTACGTGGAATGCGTTTCAATCGGCATAATATCATGTGCTTCATGTAAACGAATTATTGAAGACTTCAAGACTAACCAGTTCCATTACACAAAGGCAAAGACAACTCTTCATATTCTTGTCCATTTTCCAAATCACAGTGAGCGCAGCTTATGTCAAAGTACCCTGGCTCTCACAGTTTATAACAGGGTGATTCTCCAACTATGGTACTTTTTGGACCTGAACATTTTCAGAAAATGAAACATTTTTAATTAAAATATTACTGGCATAATTTGTTTCCCCAGTATGCCTAGATACCTGCCCTGAAGTTGGCTGTGCTGATTTTTATGGAATAATATGTATTTTTTGAATTTTTTCCAGACAATGGCAAAAGCAATGGTCATTTCCACAACCGAACAAAAACAAGCCAACCTGTCTACCTATCACTACCATGGAGACAGATGTGGAAAAGACGGTCGTGGAAATGACATTTTCCCACTTTCCCTCTAATATCTGATGTTTGACTAGCCTGTTAGTGTTAGTTTTAGAGTTAGCATTAAATAATCTCAAATTACACCTAATGAAATGGTAAAAATCCAGAATTTTTCCCATCGGAATGAATTATGAGCGGTTCAGAAATGACGTACAATAAACATACTCGCGGTATTTCTCATATTTACCTTGATATATCTCCTATGTATTAACCTCTGCTGGGATCATTCTTTCATTCAGCCATGTGGATCCCTCTGGAGTGTCAGTTGCTATGGTTAATGAGTATACAAATCTAGAATACTGAGCCTGGGATTGCATTTTATGCAGAGGTGTGGAAATGACGGTGAACCCAAGGGACAAGTGTTTAACATGTTTAAAATATGCCAAATCGAAAAGAAATATAAAAACAAATAGTACACTGAAAAAAGTGATTTTGACATGTAGTAATTTTTTCTTAAATGAAACTGTATTTATATACTCAATTTGTTTGTGTTTTGCAAAAACTCATTTCAGATAAGTAATATCTGCAAGAAAAAAAGGGGTTTGCTTCAGATTTGTTTGTGTTTTACAAAAAACTAATTTCAGTTAAGTAATATCTGCAAGAAAAAAAGGGGTTTGCTTCAGAGGCGGTGCTGCGCATGCGTTTATTTGGCTGCCAATAGATGATTGTCCTCCATTTTGCAAACGGTTCCGTTGGCTTGAAGAGATCTGCACTTGAAATCTTCGCTTTTGACTTAACGGTAAGTGGTATATTATTAAACGTCATTTGACAGTCAGTTTACCATTAGAAATTTGGAGTGTCTTTAATTGCCTTATTTGACACGATAGAGCTGTTTTCTTGAATATTTAAGAAATCGTCTAGCAAGCTAGCTAAAGTTAACTTTACCTAGCAGTTCTACTCCAATATAATGTTAACTGGGCTAACAAGTTCATCTTAAAGTTTACTTTTATTACCTCCTCGACGTAATTGATTGAATAACTTCAAAATGAATATATATCTTAATGTTAGACAATTTAGGTCGTTGAAACTCAGTGGACCCATTAAAGTTTGTACAATTAACATTAGCTGCTAGCAGCTAACTGAATTGGAACACAGATCTTGCCTGAAATATGGTTGACCTTAACGTTGCTAGTTAGCTAACCGAACACGTTATGCAGCAGACCAAACACGTTTTCACCGATCCCTGTGGAGTCAACTGACATTTAACTTGAGCAATGCCGAGTTTGCAAAATACATTTGTTTGGAGACTCAGAATGCAGGCCAAGGTACATGTAAAAAGGAAAGAAATAGGACGCGTGTTTTGTGAGTGATTAGGTCAGGTCATAACTCGGACAATGTTGGGCAAAAGCCACATTTACGCTAGGTTTAGAAACGTGTTTATTTATTCTGTCAGTAATGGAGTACCACTATTTTCTCAATAATGTCATCGCCAGCGCTGAATATGCATGGTGGTGGTGGTGGCATTTCTCAAACTCAACAGCAGTGCAAGATCTGGACAGGCTGATGCTACGCACCTGTTAAGCCGATATTGGTTGAACATTTTATTTGTTCCATGGTGTTGAAATTCGAAATGTTTTCCCTTCAAGGGGACAGTCAGACCAACAAGCAGGGCTGTGTAGCTATTGTTGGTAGATTGTAAGATAATGTGTCAAATGTCAATTAAATGAAGTGTCAAAATCGTTTGATTAACTAGTACCATTTGTGTATGTATTAAATAAGTATATTTCATAAATGTATACTTTATATTTATATTATAAATGTGTTTCTATCCTCTTTAGTTACAGGTATTGAGAAATGTCCTTGCTTGATGACTGGATCAGGAAATGCCTGTGATGCTTGGGTATTCAGGCAAGCTACAGGTCAAAGATGCGTAACCTTGGATGTCCAGTGACCGCCGTTTTCCAGAAGAAGAAGGTCATAAGTTCCAGAAGAAGGTTTAAAGGACATAAAATGACCAAACATTTGAGGATTTTGGAAGGTGTAAGTTTGTATTACTATTATTGTTTACTTCTCTTACATATTACATACAATGATCACATTGGATCTGTTTCTGCTATTTGCAACTGCCATCACTTATAGTCACCCTACTCACACACTGCTCTTATGTTCCTTATTACAACATAGCGACAGATAGAGGCATTATAATTTTGTGTCTAACTATAACTGGACTCCTCAGGGTTGATACGACTACATGAGTCGTCATACATTTACCCACTCACTCATTTTCCCGTTGCTCACATTGTTCCTTCCCCAACTGGTACACTCACTTATTAGCCTGATGTCGTTATACTCAATTCCTGTCAGAATTTAAGTCTGGTGCTGCTTCGTTGGGACGTGATTATGGGGTGTGTTTCAACCAATACAGGGGAAAGAAATGCTTGCCAAATGCCTGTTATCTGTTGCAAAGCACTCTGAACTGAATCTTCCGTATTAAAAGTGCTTTATAAATAGAGGTTATTATTATTTAGAGTATTGATTGTACTTTCACAAAATAATATCCCTGTATCTGAACAGACAGAGACTGTACATCTGAGGAGGGAGGCAGCCATCAAGACCCCGTGCCTTTATTTTGGTGAAGATGATGATTCTCTCATACATGTACATAGTAAGTAACACTAACCAAGGGCATGTTGAAATTGCAATAAAAATTGCATTTTTATGCCAATTTTTAAGCCAAAAACCTTTAAGCCAGCTCCTAGCTCGTACCTTTTCTCAAGCGTCAACCTAAAGCAGCTTTTTAAATTTTGTACAGGATATCCATGGCAAGGAGGTGTCAAGAGAAAACCACCCCTTGGAACATGAGGACATCGGCATCGTTGTGGATGGAGGCATCATTTTGGAGGAACCTTGGTCTGTTGCACAAGGCTGTTCAGTGAAGCCAGAGACTTTCTAATGAGGAGACACAGCACTCAAAAAATCCTCCAATCATGTGTTGTGAACTCGGTGCTGGAGTAAGGTTGGTGTCGTGAAGCCTTGTGCACGCGCATTTCTGCCAAATAGGATGCCCGATGAGTGCCAAAAAAGCATTGCATTATGGCTGCCGAGTGCAGGGACTTGCCTAAAAGGACTTTGGTGAAGCTAGGGGTCATATACACATTGAATCAATGTTGAACTCTTCAATACTATTACAAATTCATACAAAAAGTTGTCATTCAGATGGATGGTGATAAGCTCCTACCCAAGGTTCTCAATCTTAAAGGAGAATTCCGGTGTGATTTTGACCTAAAGTGTTTTGAAACATGATACCGAGTGTGAACGTATGTCTCATAGCCCATCTCGGCTTGTCCCCTGCACTCCGAAATCTGGCGCTAGTTAGCCGATGCTACCAACAAGGCGGTCAATGGTGGTGCCTCGGCATCGGCATAGCCATGCAAATAAATCACTGTTTTACACCATTTACGAGGCTCAATGTATCTCCACACTTCATTGGTAGACTTCCGAGGGCCCCGACATTTAAAACGAGACATTGAGAACTTTGAAAAAGCACTGGTAGTTTACTTACAAGACGATTTATACAGACAGTATCTTCACGAAGTTTAGCGTTTGCAGCCATCTTGAATTTAGTCACGATAAGTCGAGCGACGAGTAAGAATGAACAGGTATGATAAGGGATCAGATTCCTCCTGGAAGAAACTGTAATCCATGCATTTCCACAGAATTATTTTTGGAATCTGATCCCTTATCATTCCTGTTCATTCTTACTCGTCGCTCGACTTATCGTGACTAAATTCAAGATGGCTGCAAACGCTAAACTTCGTGAAGATACTGTCTGTATAAATCGTCTTGTAAGTAAACTACCAGTGCTTTTTCAAAGTTCTCAATGTCTCGTTTTAAATGTCGGGGCCCTCGGAAGTCTACCAATGAAGTGTGGAGATACATTGAGCCTCGTAAATGGTGTAAAACAGTGATTTATTTGCATGGCTATGCCGATGCCGAGGCACCACCATTGACCACCTTGTTGGTAGCATCGGCTAACTAGCGCCAGATTTCGGTGTGCAGGGGACAAGCCGAGATGGGCTATGAGACATACGTTCACACTCGGTATCATGTTTCAAAACACTTTAGGTCAAAATCACACCGGAATTCTCCTTTAAGAACCAAATCATTAGATGGGCAAGTGGGCCTCTTCTTTCTCTTCCCTGCTGTCTCTCTCTTTCTCTCTCTGTCTTTATCGTTCGTCCTCTCTCTTGGCACACTTTTACACACACACACAGTCATGATTGACTTGATTTGAAAGATTCAATAAATGGTTGTGAACCTTTCTTTCTTTCTCACTGTCTTTCTCTCATTCTTTCTTTCTCACTGTCTTTCTCTCATTCTATCTCGGCACATTTACTTACGCACGCACGCACGCACACACACACACACACACAATCACTCACTGGTAAGGTGTTTGGCTTTGGTCAAAGGTTCACAACCATTTATTGAATCTTTCTTTCTCTCTTTTGGTGCACACACTCTCTCTCTTTGGCACTACTGCCTTTGCTTTTGCTTTGGTTTGAGAGCGTGAAAATTATTATTTTTTAAAGCAAAGGGTCCCAATGTGTGTTCATATGTGTGTTTCTGTGTTGAACATTTGTTTTAATAAAGACCGTTATACCATTTCTGTTTGAGATTTAAGTTAATACTATTTAACCTGAATTTGAAGTTTAACTTAATTTTTACCAATTAAATTATATACAAATATTAAGCAAATTCAACTAAATCTATATGGCTGGATGTAGCTAAATTAAATTGAGTGCAAATGGTTACCTAAAAAAAATTAAGTAATTCTTGCATTAGAGAATATTAAGCAAATTCAACTAAATCTATATGGCTGGATGTAGCTAAATTAAATTGAGTGCAAATGGTTACCTAAAAAAAATTAAGTAATTCTTGCATTAGAGAATATTAAGCAAATTCAACTAAATCTATATGGCTGGATGTAGCTAAATTAAATTGTGTGCAAATGGTTACCTAATACTAATATTTACTCAAAATATTTGATTGGAGTTTGCTTGGCTTGATTTAGTTGTAACTACTCAATTTAGTTTAGCTTTAATTGCAAGAAAATATTAAGCAAATTCAACTAAATCTATATGGCTGGATGTAGCTAAATTAAATTGAGTGCAAATGGTTACCTAAATAAAATTAAGTAATTCTTGCATGTCATTTTTTTTCAGTGTAGATTTGAATGAATTGGGTTATAATGCATACTTTCTGTTTGAATTTAAAATTATATCAGTATTAGATTTTAAGTGAGATAAGGTCGAAGACCCAAAGTCTGGCCTAGGGACAGAGGCAAAATAGTAAAAAACGCATATAAAATGTCTTATATTTTATAAAAAACAACATAATTGAACAATGATTTTTTATATATAGGTTCCCCTAAATATGTAGTAAGTGTGAAAAAAATAAAAAAGTAGAAATGTTTTTTATTTTTTTAAATATATGTCAAGGACAGAAAAAGTACCATAGTTGGAGAATCACCCAACAGTAGCCTAGTGAGAACCAGATAAATCCGCAATTTCCTCTAATCTCGTCTTTGTTTCCTTCATGATTTCCCTTTATACGTTTCTTATATTTAAAAGGAGATATCAATCATCATCAACAATGAAGCCAGCTGGAACCTGCCACTTGTTTTCTCTCCCTTCTGTGCGCGCGCTGTAACGCATTCTTAATTAAATTAAGTAGGCTAGCATACGTTGAAGTTGGATCTTAATGGGGGGGACCCGAAAAGTATCATCTTTATGTAACATGCCGTTAGTGCATTTTGACATTGTAAACGTTGTCTAATGCAAATCAGTTTGCAGTAAAGCTAATATTTATTTGATATTGGTCCTTCCTCTGTCTCTTAGTGCCCTACACTAGGGTGACCAGATTTGGGTTTGTGAAAAAGAGGACACTTCAGTGAGGGGGGGCTGGGGCTGGCATCAAAAGACTATTTTGAAAACATTAAAGTTTTAAATGTGCAAAAACAATAATTACAATAACAGCAGGGCTGTTGAGCTCTATACTCGCAAGATACATTTGGATGGCGACCCATCTTTAATGTTGCATAGCCTATCTCTAAATTTGATCCAAGGTGTTTCTGAAAATACATGAATCTTTTACAGTAGCTCTATAATTTTGAACAATCTGTTTTAGAGCTTAATAGTCCTGACCTATGAAAACAGTTGTGTTGATGGGGACTGTTGTGGATATGTTTCATTTCATTTTCAATCTATCTATCAAACCATCTATTCAATCATGTCTGGTCTATTATTAGGCCTACCTCTTTTCAATCCATTATTATTAGATATTTATTTTGTAAAGAAATAGGCCTACATCTATCCCTCATGTTATGCCAACATATTTAATTCACCTGAATATAGGCTGCAGTAGGCTAGATAGAGGATTATTGACATCTGCTGTTGTCAGTGTGCAGGCTATCCCTTAAAGGCAGTTTAAAGGTTCAGCTAAATAAATAGCTCAGACAATGGCAGAAGTGCCGTTCGTCATGTTACAGTCTATGGTTATGAGGTTATGTGCCATCAAAATGATTTTGGAGACGTAATGTTAAGGTCGAAAAACTCTGTCACTTTAGCTGATGAGCTCTCACCCCTCGCTGCCGTTCGATGCTTTGCTGAACATTGTGTAGCCTACCTGTAGGTCGTTTTGGCACCTTTATTTGCGACCGACGCGTAAGTGCCTGCTTTGCAGGTCCGGCACTCAGCTTCATGTTGATATCGACCGAGACAAAAACATGGAAATTTACGTTTTAATTCGTCCGTGAACTTACACTAAACAAGGAAGTTTGCGCTATTGAGGTGACTGACTGACCAATTAAATGTTTGAGATTAGGCTACTATCGACCAATGACGGTAGCTAAGGTCAGGCTCTACACCCTACACCAGGGGTGGGCAAACTTTTTGGCTCAAGGGCCACACTGGGTTTTGAAAATTGGCCTGCGGGCCGCACAACACCCCCCCCCCCCCCCCCACGACACACACATAAAAAAATACATTTTTATAGCCTATAATTTAGTATGAAAAGTATTTCTTTGGAAATATTAATGGCTTAAAAATACTGCTAATTTTATGCTGTTTAACAAATGTATCAATTGTGCACTGTCGCTTTAATTCACGTTTATTTCTCAATGATCTTCTGCCTGCTACGGTATGGCCCTCTCACACTTTTTAAATGGTCAATAGTGGGTACTACTGGTGCCTTCATGATTTCATTTTAAAAGTTTATTATAAGAAGGAGATATCAATTATCAACAATGACAAGCCAGCTGGAACCTGCGGCTCTGATCTGATCTGGGGTGCAGACGCGTTCCCAATTAAATGGATCGCATGTTCACGTTAGATCTGCTGCAAAGGAGATACCTAAGAGTTAACTTAGTTTAACATGATGTTATCTCTATTTAACATGATGTTTTGACATTGACATTGTAAACGTTCTCTAAGGAGAGTGAAAAGCAGTTTGCAGTAAAGCTAACCAACGTCGTCTCTATTGCAGGAAAAAAAATAGCGAGCAGCCTGATAACCAAATGAAATGCTCAGCGGGCCGGATGAAAGTGCGTGGCGGATCCGGCCCGCGGGCCGCAGTTTGCCCACCCCTGCCCTACACTTTCCACTCAATGCAAAGCGAACTGTATTGGGAGGCCGTGACTAGTATGTGAACGAAAGACATAGATATATCCATGAATGAAAGAGAGAGCAATGCAAATTCGCTGTAAACATGTTTGAGGCTAGAATAACAAAATCCCGGACGACTTTGAAATTCCGCCCGGACACATTTTTAGGTTTCAAAAAGAGGACATGTCCGGGCAAAAGAGGACGTCTGATCACCCTACACACAGGTGATGCGTGTGGTGGTAACAGTAGCACTGATCACTGTGCTCTGCCTGTTTGTGTCCACTGTGTGTTTTGTTTTTTTCGTCGCGGAAGTGAAAGCATCTCTGGGGTGACTGGTCCACGATCAGGAAATGTATTTTTTGACTCGAGACATGTCAAGATCATTACAAGTCAAAGAGGCAAAGTCCGAGTCAAGTCTCGAGTGAATAGTATTCAAGTCCAAGTCGAGTCGCAAGTCATGCCTAATTTTATCAAGTCGAGTCTGAAGTCATTAAAATCACGACTAGAGTCTGACTCGAGTCCAAGTCATGTGACTCGAGTCCACATGTCTGGTATAAGTAGCCTACACTCTTTTGATCCTGTGAGGGAAATGTGGTCTCTGCATTTATCCCAATCCCTGAATTAGTGAAACACACTCAGCACACAGTAAGGTGAAGCACACACTAATCCCGACGCAGTGAGGCTGCTACAGCGGTGCTCGGGGAGCAGTGAGGGGTTAGGTGCCTTGCTCAAGGGCACTTCAGCTATTCCTACTGGTCGGGGTTTGAACCGGTAACCCTCCGGTCACAAGTCTGAAGCGCTAACTAGCCACGGCTGTCTATGGCTTCATGACATAATAGAACTGTCCAGTCACCTTGTCCTGTGTCGGTGTGTGTGGTGAATACCAAGTATCTTGCATAACTTTTAGCCAGAGACATGTTCACTAGCGTTACTTAATAGCGTACAACAGGGTCCCTGGGGGCGCGGCAGTTGAAACCACCTGTCGCTGTTGCGCATGTAAAAAGATCATAGGGGAGAGAGAAGAGACACAACTGGAACCAGCTTACCCTGGGGCTCGAAATGAAAATCAGAGGTAAACGAAGGTTAACTCCCCTGAAAAGGTCACTGTCCACTGCCTGGGGTTCCACTCTTCCCAAGTGCTATGCTGGCGTGATGACCCTTTAAATACCAGCAGTTATCCTTTCACCCCTTACTAGCCTCGTGTCTGCGTTGAAATAAATGTTGGTGGAAAAGAAGTGTAAGCACCCAGGGGCAGATGCACAGAGGAAGCGCAATAACCACCTTGTCAGTCCGCAGCGCACTGTGCCTTACCATATTACGTAGCATTTACTAAGCTTTCACTTCAGGTGAACAGTGCTAGTGAATACCCTCCAACCTTAATTTGCAACTCAAAGTGCACTATAAGGGTATGAGCAACAGGGCAAAGCTACTTTTCTGTGTAGCAGGAGTTAGAAAATCATACATCATGAGCACTAACTGTTCTTTAAAATAAAGTGACTTCTATCTAGGGAATATTGCATGTGACCAGTCAACAAGTATCACAGTAGGGCCCAATATGAGAGTAGCAATGTACCTGCCATGACAGTGAAACACACAAGTTTTGAATAACTTAGTTAAAGCTCTGCAAATGCTAAACCAGTGTCTAGGTAGCAGTGATGCCAGTAACGCGTTACTTAGTCTATTTTGACCACTTTTTTCGGTAACAGTAATCTACGCGCTACTATTTACAAACCAGTAATCAGATTAAAGTTACTTATCTAAATCACTGTGCGTTACTATTTTTGTCATTTTCCTTAGTAAAAAGATATATTCTTTGCTTTCTTCTTGTCTCGGGGATTAATGTCATGTAGGCTATGCCAACCTTTTCAGCATGAGGACAACTCACGTGTAAAACCAGACATAAAACCCTCTATGGTAAAACGACGCAGCGACCCAAACGTAAACAACAATGGAGGGATGAGAGAGATGCACGTTTTATCTATGCAGTCATTATTTTGAGTTTGTGTCAGCTAAACATGACAACATTAAGGTACGTTGTAGGCTACATTCTGCGCTGGTGACAAAGTGCTGTCTAGCTAGACATCCCAAGTCTCCTGAAGTTTTGGGAGTCTCCCATATTGATATCCTGACGCCCGCAAATTACATAAAATCTCCCGGAACCTAGAGCGAACAAGAGCACGCAAGCCAGACCGGACGGCGAGTGCATCTAAATGTAACGCGCACACAACGGAGAGGAAGAGAGAGAGGAGTGGTGCGTGTGTGCCTGCAAGCGCATCCAAGACAGAGAAACTGGTCTGTTTTGCTAAATTAACCAATCAGTTTTCAGTGTAGGTGGGCTTATATCTCTTTTCTCCTGAACTTAATTAATCAGTTCAGTTCATAATACCTCCATGGTTCAGTTAGTGTATCTAGGAACAGGAGCGTCATGGCAGAGTCAGTGTCCCTCAAAAAGGAACATTTAAGACCCATTTCACATCAGACTATCATTATGAGTACTTTTGTGTAGTGTTGCACACTGCACTGTTTGTAACAGTGACTTTAGCATTGCTCACAGCGGTTAAATGATTGCAAAAGACTTGAGGTGAGTTTAACAAGTGTAATTTCATTTGCATATTACTCAGGCCTATAGCCTACTAGATGGCTAGTTGCCAAGGCTACATGAAAACCAAACTACCAAAATCTACATATTTTACTATCACAATTTCTATCAATAGGCCTCCCTTATTTGGTGTACTGAACAAACATCTGCAATACAGTATCTAAGTAGGTTAGGTTGGGATGTCTGCTATACATTGTTAAAATGCACTTCCAGTATAGTGAGTATTGGCAAAACCGGTTATCATTTTTATGTTGAGGCGGTGGGGGTGTTGTCAGCAGCTGCTGAAAGTAACTAATAAAGTAACTTGTAATCTAACTTAGTTACTTTTAAAATCAAGTAATCAGTAAAGTAACTAAATTACTTTTTAAAGGAGTAATCAGTAATCAGATTACTTTTTCAAGGTAACTGTGGCAACACTGCTAGGTAGCACCGATTTTTTCCGTACTGACAGTACTCAGTGTCCTCAAAAGAGATCTATGTGAAATGGCTATGTGAAAACTCCTTTAAGCAATCATCCTTGAGATGAATGTATGCATAAATGAAAAAAAGAAAAGTAACTAACAGCAGCACAGTGCCACTAACTACACCCATCACATAAAAAATTTAAATGGATGTCAAAACTAGTTGCCTATAAAAACATATCGCAATAGGCAGCATTGTGTTGCTATAAATAAGACAAAAGCAATGAGTTAGCCATTTGTTTTTTTTTTGTTTGTTTAATTGAGCAGTGGGTTAAATCCTGGGAAGCGCGTTTCCTCTTTAGCGGAGCGTCAGCTCCCACAGAGACGCCTCCTCAAAGCCCTAAAGTGCCCAGTCTCACCGGGCAGGCCTAAGACCGCACCCACCCACCCCTTACAAAGGCAGCGGCTGACTTTACCTTCCCTTTTGCCAACCTGCCCCAGACCTGCTAAATGACAAGAATTCAAGTATCAAAAGTGCATTATTGCAATACCGTCCCGCTGCAAATGCAATATGCCTTAAATACTATAAAACTGCAAAAAACCTCATCAGTGCATATACAGCTGCAGGAAGAAAAACAAAAACAAAAACAAAAAAAATGATCAAAGTTAGCCCAATCCCCTCAGCTTCATGGGTCCCCTTGACCCCAATTCCCACCCCTTAGAAAAGTTCAAATATTTACATTTTTAATCTCAATAAAAATGTAACAAAAAAGAAACTAACAAAACAAAACAAAACAAAAACTAATGAACACTCATTAAAGCTTATCCATTCTGTGCAGCCGTCACTTGCATACTCCCAAAGTCGTCATCCTCCTCGAGTGACCTTTTCAAACTTCCTGTGAGAGAGAAGCAGAAAAGTATGGCTTACAGAACAGAAGACACACAAAACAAGAGCACCAATGACAACGGGGGAAAACATTAGCCTGGGTCCGCCCGGCTACGTACTTCTGTTCAATTTCATTTTCCTTCAGTACTCTTTGCCCAAGAGCAGTGTAGCGGAATATAGTCAAGAGTATGGTTTTCGAGGCTAGGAAAACATAGCATGAGAGAGGTCAGACAGGCAAAGAAACGTGCCTGTGTGTTGCCATCAGCTGAGCTATGTGAATTAAGAGAATGCTTGTGAACAGCTGTGAGTTCGAACCCTGAGGTTGTTTGTTTGTTTAATTTAAGGCCATTTCCGCAACTACGGCTATTTAATGGCCAGAGCACTGTGTGTTATAGAAACTACTAATATGTTAGTAAGATCTATGCTAGTAAGATATTCTAAAACCTTCAAAGGTGGGACCTTACTAAAAACATCAGCCCCCGAGGTTGTCTAAGGTAGCTTTGCCGAAACACATATGGCAAGGAACCTCACCTGTTAGTACACCAGTTTCCAGCTTGGTCATATGACATATTACATTACATTACATTAGATTACATTTGGCTGATGCATTTTTAACCAAAGCGACTAACAACATGGTAAACAGTTTAAGTTTTAAAGCAATTCTCTCAACAATTTTAGGACAATTTAAAAAAGGTAGAGTACAGTAAGAATAAGTGCATCAGTGAGTGCTGTTTTTAAACAGTTGAGTGTCAGTTCAAGACAGGTGGTAAGTGCTTGTAAGTAGTGCTAGAGGAGATGTTCTCTGAAGACATATACCAAGTGGGTGTCAATCCACCCACATGCAGCTTTTTTTTAATTAATTTGTATACAGCATTTGCATTCTGGACTTGAAATGAAAGCCCAGAATTGGTCTGAAACAGTTAGATGGAAACCTAGTTTCCAGACAAAGCAGATGGAGCCAGCAGTTAGCACAGCTAAACTACACAGCGGCCTCACCTGGCATGCCAGCCTGGATAGAAAAAGGCCGCCCCAGCTGGACAGGAGACATCATCTTAATGGTTAGCCTGGCTAGGTAGATCGCTTCATATTCCTGGTATATTGAAAAGATTAAAGGAAAATCAATAATCACTAATCTTATGTTGTCACAATGTTACGGACATGACATAGAATTATTATAGAGTGGGTTGCATAAGTTTACACCCCCATGCTAAAGTTGACTGAAAAGAGGAATAAAAAATAATCTTTTGGAAATTGATCTTAATGCCTTAATTAAAAATTAAAAAAATCCAACCTTTAAAGGACACTAATTTTCTTTGTGAATTAATAATGTATCGTAAATAAATAAATGTTCTTCATTAAAATACAGGGGGCACATCATCACATACCTAGAGATTGGCATGGTTTTATTTCAGTTAGCCTAATAGCTGGTTTGATTTGCATTGAGAGATGATCTTATAGCCCGTGCCAATTTCTAGGTATAGTGAAGGGTATGTGATGATGTGGGGCTATTTTAATTCCAAAGGCCAAGGGAACTTTATCAGGGTGCATAGTATCCTGGATCCATGAAATAACGGGCCTTTAAAAATAAAAATCTGCCTGCTTCTATGGGAATGTAACATAGGGGGGTGTATACTTATGCCCCCTGTATTTTAATCAGGAACATTTATTAATTTACGACACATTATTCATTTACAAAGACAATTGGTGTCCTTAAAGGTTGGATTTTCCCCATTTTTTTTAATTAAGGCATTAAGATCAATTTCCAAAAGATGACATTGTTATTCCTCTTTTTAGTCAACTTGTAAACGGGGTGTAAACTTACGCAACCCACTGTATATGTGGTGGTGGTTAGGAGTTTGTTTTAGGCCCATACCTGTAGCTGATGCACGAAGCCCATATTGGGATTAATGCAGAACCTTCTCTCCTGCACGTGGCTAAATGCAACCCTGTTTGACAAAGCACAGGACACACCCTTATGTTGATATCCTTTCAAAATTAGGTATCACAAAAGCCATGTTGTTCTAAGTTTAGTCAGTTAGTTGCGGATCTGATTCATAGTGGCACTAAAACACGGAATAAAGAACTCTGGCTGGGTTCCACTGACCGTAGGAAACAAATCTGGAGTTACTCAGGCTGCTCTGAACATTGTAGTAATATAGAATCACTTTAAGTCCAAACTAACTTTATTTTCTGTACCTTCTGTGTGATTGTTTTTGAATGATACATTCTGATTTTTTTGTCCAATATAATGTAACAACAAGCCTTAAAGGAGAGCTTTGGCTATTTTCAAGGACTCTGTTGTTCGAGGGGGGGTGGGGGGGGGGCTACACAGACATAATATTATGTCTATGGGGCTACATAGCTTGAGTTATCCTGCTAGAGGCTAGCAAAGCCAGGCGGCAACAGAGCTACAGTATGCTATGAGGGCAGATTTTAGACTGTGTCTGTGCCTCTTAACAGACTGAAATCTTGTCATAACAAGTGCTGTGCAATGTGAACAGGACCCTTACTAGGAGTATGGGCTACAAAGTATGCTCATCAGGGCACTGTTTCTTTTAATTCACACTAATGAATTTCAAACTATGGGACTTAATGTAAGTGACCGACAAAGTTCTCTCTCTAGCATGAAGTTTTCTCAATAAAAGCGTTTTGTGACATGAAGCACAGTCTATAGGATGAAAAGTGAAAAAAACCAAACATGTAGTAGTATATTTTCATTGAAGATGAATTATCATTATGAAGAACTAATCTGATGAGCTAAATATAACCGCAAAAGCTTTTCAGTCGCGATATCCCCCATAGTTATCGTGTGGCATGTGGGAGTATGGTGGCGACTCCTCAATGTTTGGGCCTCAATGACTTATCTGTGGTGTTGAATTAGCTAAACGATTTTGCCTAGTTATTAAATTAGCTTTAGTTAGACTTAAGACTGTGCACTTTGCTTGTCATTGAAATTAAGGCCCAACATGTTTATGTCTAACTGGCTAGCATTTTTCTTTCACATAAGAGACTGATTATTTAGCAAATACATTCTCAACTATTCACTACTGAAAAACATACCTGTATTTAACGCCAAACTATTCACTACTGAAAAAAATACCTGTATTTAACGCCAAACTATTCACTACTGAAAAACATACCTGTATTTAACGCCAAACGTTTCCATAAGGTAGGCAATAACTAAGGCAGCACTAAAAGAAAAACAAGATACAATTCCACTGACATTAATCTCAAGTCACATGACTGGAATTACCCAATTAAATTAAGTCTTATGGCGGAACATACCTTCTTGAAATCCCTGCATTCCCATGAACGAGGAGCTTTCCTGTGAAGCAAAAGTAACGTACATTTATATAGTTTATTCAGAGGAATGTAAACCTATCAAGAAAAATGGACGCGGACAACTACTGTTCCACTTAACCACCCACTGTTCCACTTAAAAATATTACCTCCAGCCTCTAAACATCCATCAATAAATTCTTTTGTCTGGGGAGAGCAGAGAAAGATATTTGAGCAAACATTTTTAGCGGAACTTGATCCAACCACTTAAAGACAACCCTATGTCTACTATGCCGTCAATGCTGTCACTCAAACTTACCGATGGGAAATACCTAATAATGTTCTCCACAGGACTGTCGGCTATATCTAAAACGAGGTATCTGGAAACAAACAAACAAAACAAAATCACACACACAAAAACAAACATGTTACACTAATCCTTTTCATATTGTCCTGGTTAAAGGTGCAGTCTGTATTTCTAGTTAAAGTTAGTTGACGTTTGAGTGCAACAGCCAATCAAGTTACACCCCTCCTCTCTCTTTCTCCTGAAGCAACATAATTGGCTGGATTAGCGTACAGGACTGAATACAGAAAGGCTGTGAACTATACGGTACACAGTACGGAGATCTGTGATGAGACATCTTCATAATTTAACAAAAATGATATTGGCACAGACTACTGTCCTTTAAGGTCCCATACATCCTATTACCTCTGGTCAATTTGTGTTTATTTTAATGTTTCTTAGCAGACACTTTTGTCCAAAGTGACTTACAACAATAACAATAAACATTTCACTGGCATTCAAAATTACTAGTATAACGTAAAATAAATAATATATATATATATATATATATTTATAATAACTTCTGTCATGCAATACCTAAATTTTAGTGGGAAGTTTGGCTTGATGAAGTTGGCCTCAATGTCTTGTCTCACGCATACAATGTGCGTTATTCCATGCTTCTCCAGTACAGAAAGCTGAAACAGCAGAGGGCATAATTACGTCGGGTCTATATGAAGCGTGACCAATCAACAACTGTGGGCGTGGCCCGGACGGGGACGGAACCTACTTTGCTTTTCATGGCGGCTGAGTACGGACCTAAAAACAGGCCTGGGAGAATTTCCTTAGGGAAAATGAGAGGACAGTGATAGTTAATACGTTAATGCCGTGGGTTTGAATAGATCAACTCTGTGTTGCATTACATTGCATTTTGCATGTCGTGGCAATTTCACTCTCACTGTATGGAAGTTCAATGCTCCATTGTTAGTTCTCGGATAGCCCATCTATTGCATTTTAAAAGTTCAAGCTGAGGTGATTTGTTGCGTACCTGCATATCTCGTCTCATCGGATAGGCCCAGTCCTACGAAACAGATTTAATAAAGATAAAAACATGCAAAAGATATCAGAGTCATATCATGACTGTGCATTCTGAATTGCAGCGTCACTTCATGACTGGCAATGGGCTGCCTAAACCTTCAGTGAAGTAGCCTATCCTGAGTTAACAAAGTACTCGTTTAAAGCTATTTAACATCGAAGACAAGTAATCAACAAGTTAACAACAATGCACCTCTGCTAGTCAGATATTGTCTACTTACAGACGTTATGACCCTGTGGGTATATAGCCCTTTCACCAAGCAACTATGTGTGGTTCAACAGATAAACAGCTAGGCTTGCCAAAGTGTCACTGCGGTTAGATGACAGTATGATAGACGACGAGTTTTTCTAGGCTTTCTTTTCTAGGCTTTGAGTTAATTCAAAATGCATATTCATTTATTTATGATTATTATTATTATAAGATCTTGCTATTTCTCGACCCATGTTAGCAATCTTGCTTAGATAACTGGCTGGCTGTCCGGCTAGGTAGCTATTTTGATGTTTGTTAGCATCATAGCTACCAATTGATCCTCCTTGGACGCAGGCAGTGAGGGGAATTCTAGCTTATTCCCCTCGTCCATGTTGTTATACTGTGGGACGTCCAACGCAGTCAACGTTGATGCTGTCACGATCGTTGGATATTATTTTAAAATACAACTAACTGAAAAAAATCAGGAGTTTGTTTTGGAGCTCCGCATGCATGTCCGCCATGCTTCTTCTAACCCAGTGAGTCACGTGGCAGTTAGGGAACGTCGTGAAATTCTAAATTCTTAAACGATCCAAACAACCGGCTCCAGTCCTCTCTGATCCAAGTAAGCAGACGAGCGGATCCTCACCCAGTTTATGGTAATTTCTCAGTGAGGAACCTGAATCTTCAACATTGTACTTTAACTTAACCATTGTTTCCCTGCATGTAGCATAATTTAAAATATATTTCTAAGCACCTCTTGACATCGACAAACTGAAGATAAATAGAATAGGCCTAGGCCTAGATACGAACCTTTCCTTTTTGATAGATAGATAGATAGATAGATAGATAGGACTACTTTATTGATCCTCAAGGGGAAATTCAAGAAGCTTTTGAAGGAACATGTAATAGGCTATAGCCTAACAACATATTAGCCTAAGTAAAATATTGTTATAAAAATCCAAATATTTAGTTTTCTTTTTTTAACAAGAGCTTATTCATATTTCTGATAAAAAAGGTTTTGAAACTATTACTTGAACGGCTCTGTGACTGTGACTGTGACTGAACAGACTTGTAATTTCATCAGCTCACCAGCAGAGTGTAGTATTTCCACATGATGTGGGGTCGTTGCGCTCTACCCCCATTGCAAAAAGTGGATTTCGTGGTTGACATGTGTCTGCCTTAGGTCATTGTGATCGTAGTAGGCTACTAGGAGTAGGCCTACCAGTAAACACCTCAATTAGAATTCATTTTAGCATTCATAGCCAATGTCATCTGCTGCTTCGTTTATCTCAAATGTTCTGTCACAGTGGAATGTGGACAGTATAGACTTGCAGGCCTGTGTACCCTACTGCAAAAAAAACCCCAGCGCCACCTGGAACTGTTCAAGGGCCAAGACCAGCGCTGTCACCTGTCTGAACTCGGCTTGATTAGAGACTATAGGAACCACATTTATCTACATGCTTGTTAGGTAATCCTCCTGTGTTTTCAATAAGACCGCGTCTGCGTGGTATTACTGTACCATGAAACAATTGGATCCGTTTACATGCAGGACGTAAAAAATGGAAGAAGAAGAAAAAAAATGCACTTGTAAATTGTAGACTTATGTTTTACCCAAGTGGGCTTTCTGTTGTCAGCAAAGGTTACATCTTTTGAAGATTAAAACGGACATACATACATAAAATACATACATAGCTTTATTGAAAACTAAAATGTAAACATATATAACACACAGGTTTTTATTACAAATGTATTATCCATATTGCAAATGTGTCCTTTTGTAGTGGGCTTCTACTGAACATTCTATGACAGTTCAAAGCGTTAAAGGTTTCTACACTTAAGTTACTGGAGCACTACTAGAGGTATTTGTCTACATTATTATTATTATTATTATTATTATTATTATTATTATTATTATTATTATTATTGTATTGTAATGCAATGGATGTCAGACTTTAAACACCTTGTCCAAAACAAAAAACGTTTTGAACAGAATGTCAGTTGAAAAGTGTTTTGTTTAAGAATGTAAAGGTATCTGTGATTTTGTGTTTACAATTGACTGAGTTTACTACATTTGGATAGTGTGTGGCAGTTTTTAATAAAAAAAAAATCTCCTACTTCAGATGAGAGCTAGTCTTTTCATCTGAGTAAAACAGGCTACAGGCTGCAAAGATTTCTGCACTATGCAAGACTTTTATTTGGGTCCACCATATGGCTTTTATATAAGAATTAGTCAAATTCCTCCTTCCTGGCTGAGCAAAACTCAAACAGGTTGCGTTGTTTTCCTTCCTTCCTCGTCTCTCTCTCTCTCCCCCCCCCCCTCTCTCCCCCCCCCTCTCTCTCTCTCTCTCTGTGCCAGAGTGTTGCAACGGGTCCCACCACCTGGACGAGCTTGAGATGAACAAACTGCAAATTTCCCTTCCAGTAACTGACCAAATAGATATTTCTAAGCAGCTGTCACCTCCCCCTCCCGCTGTGCTCTCCCCTGTAAAGAGTGCTTGTGTCACTCCTGGCTTTGTTCTCCCACAATGAGATGTGCCCCTCATTGCTCCGTAATTGGACCAGCCCTTGGAATGTGCTTGATGTCTCCGGCACGGCCATTACCTCGCCACCGGGGACGCTGGGAGATGGAGTGGAAATCCCGCCAGTGGAGGAGGCACGGCAGGGAGGGGAGAGGAGGTGAGGAAAGGAGAAAGGAGGAGAGGGGAGGAGAAGAGAGGAGAGGAAAGGAGAAAGGAGGAGAGGGGAGGAGAAGAGAGGAGAGGGGAGGAGAAGAGAGGAGAGGGGAGGAGAAAGGAGGAGAGGGGAGGAGAAGAGAGGAGAGGGGAGGGCCACAAGAGGGAGGGGAGAGGAGAGGAGAGGAGAGGAGGGGAAAGAAGTGGAGAGGAGGAGGCCATGGTGTAAGAACCAAAGCCAGGAAAGCTGAAGTGATGAACTGAACATAGGCTGCCCGGGCCAAAGCTCTGACTCGGAGAGCTCTCTCTCACATGGTTCCAACCCGCGCCCACACCCACCATCTCAAACACACAAGCACACTGCCAACGATACAGCCCTGCTCCTGCTCCTGCCTCTGATCCCCATCATCTTCATGTCATTTAGCTGAGCAACGTCTGCCAAGCTTTTGAAAGACGGGATATTAGGCCTTTTTATCTCTCTCTCTGTTGGAGTTACTCCTTTTTGTAGTCTGACAAAGGGTCAAAGCTAATGACTAGCACAGATAATCAGCATATATCATGGAGGATCATGGAACTAGCATGGCTATTGATATTGAAATCCAGCCATCAGCCTAGACAGTATTCATTATTAAGGCACCTTGTGTGTTAGGTGGTAATTACTCAAAGTGATAAAAATGAAAAACAAGTCTAAATGGATCATCACCCTATGAGATGTCTTTATCTGATACACCTTTCTCTCTCTCTCTCTCTCTCTCCTCCAGCAGGTATGCTCAGTGTCAGGGTGGAGGTGTGGTGGTCATGGGGGGGGTGTTATGGGGGGGTTCGTAGACGGGGTGGCGGTAGGGCGGGGGGCAGTAGTGTGGGCCGGCACCAGTCTACAGCAGTGGCTGTGTGACCACCCGTCTCAACCGCCTTTTTTATTCGGATTCTTCTGGATTCTTCTGGAGTCTTCTCCACCTCCTCGTCCTTCTCCGCTGTCCCCGTCTGGACGTCTGAGGCCCAGGAACTCCAGGAGCCGGGGCCCAGGCTGGGCCGGTCATTTCGGCACGTTGAGGCCCCTCTGCTTTAATGGCCACCTCCAGGGGCGGCAGGGCTTTGTGATTCAACCCCCCCAGACTGCCCCTCTCCACCCTACCCACAATTCACATGTCTAAAACTCCACCACTCCGGAGACGCTAGCTGTAGGTGTGTGTGTGTGTGTGTGTGTGTGTGTGTGTGTGTGTGTGTGTGTGTGTGTGTGTGTGTGTGTGTGTGTGTGTGTGTGTGTGTGTGTGTGTGTGTGTGTGTGTGTGCGTGCGTGTATGTGTGTATGTCTATGTCTATGTCTATGTGTCTGTGTGTCTGTGTGTGTGTGTGTGTGTGTGTTTGTGTGTGGGTGTGGTGGTG
>NW_027468663.1:56523189-56525689 GCF_046254945.1 Alosa pseudoharengus | reverse complement strand
CTCTCACACACACATATTTTCTCTTTCTCTGTCACACACATACACACACACACATGCACATTTCTCTCATTCTGTCTCACCTCCTCTCTCTTTCTGTCACACCCCGACTCTTCACTCTTTCTCTGTCACCCCCTCCCTCCCTCCCTCTCTCCCTCCATCCTTGTTCTCCTTTTATCATCTGTTTTATGTCTCTGTTTACTGTGCACTAAGTTTAAGCCCCGACCCCCCCCCCCCGCCATCGCCACATTGTTGTTGTTGTTTTTTATTTTATTTTGTGAAACATGTCATTCAGTTCTGCAAATGAAGTCATTGTAATGGGTCTGCTAAGCGGGCAGGATAATGACCTCCAAACAGCTTGTCCCAGTGGGTCAGTCTCGTGGAGCCCTTCGCTTCGCGGTCTGCTCTGGTTGCTGTGTGTGTGTGTGTGTGTGTGTGTGTGTGTGTGTGTGTGTGTGTGTGTGTGTGTGTGCGTATAGTGTGTGTGTGTGTTTGCTGCAGGTGCATGCTAAACTCACACTGATTAGGGCGGCTCTTTTGAAGAGGCACTTGTGAGTGAGTGAGTGAGTGAGTGAGTGAGTGAGTGTGTGTGTGTGTGTGTGTGTGTGTGGGTGTGTGGGAGGGGCGGGCTTAGTGTGTATGCATGTGTGTAAGGTGGGAGTGTCTGTCTGTGTGTGTGTGTGTGTGTGTGTGTGTGTGTGTGTGTGTGTGTGTGTGATTTTGTCAGGGTGGGGTGTGTGTGTGTGTGTGGGAGGGGGGGCGGGCTTAGTGTGTATGCATGTGTGTAAGGTGGGAGTGTCTGTCTGTGTGTGTGTGTGCATGTTTGTCAGGGTGGGGTGTGTGTGTGTGTGGGGGGGGGGTAAACCTTCACCAACACCAGCCCCCCCACCGTGTCAGAGCGGGTGTGCCGTGTTCCGGCGACGTGCGCTAATCAGAAGTGAGCGTGTGCAGCGTGGTGTGTGTGTGTGTGTGTGTGTGTGTGTGTGTGTGTGTGTGTGTGTGTGTGTGTGTGTTTGTGTGCGCTAATCAGAAGTGAGCGTGTGCAGCGTGGTGTGTGTGTGTTTGTGTGCGCTAATCAGAAGTGAGCGTGTGCAGCGTGGTGTGTGTGTGTTTGTGTGCGATAATCAGAAGTGAGCGTGTGCAGCGTGGTGTGTGTGTGTGTTTGTGTGCGCTAATCAGAAGTGAGCGTGTGCAGCGTGGTGTGTGTGTGTGTGTGTGTGTGTTTGTGTGCGCTAATCAGAAGTGAGCGTGTGCAGCGTGGGCCCACAGGAAGCTGCAGCAGATTAGCACTCTCCTGGACTGCACCACACAGAACTGGAGCACCCTGGTTCCGCTGCCATGTGTGTGTGTGTGTGTGTGTGTGTGTGTGTGTTGTGTGTGTGTGTGTGTGTGTGTGTTTGTGTGTGTGTTTGTGTGTGTGTGTGTGTGTGTTTGTGTGTGTGTGTTAGTGTGCATGTGCATGCGTGCGTGCGTGTGTGTGTGTGTGTGTGTGTGTGTGTGTGTGTGTGTCTGTGTGTGTGTGTGTGTGTGTGTGTGCGTGCGCGTATAGTTTGTGTGTGTGTGTGTGTGCGCATATAGTTTGTGCGTGTGTGTGTGTGTGTGTGTGTGTGTGTGCGCGTATAGTTTGTGTGTGTGTGTGTGTGTGTGTGTGTGTGTGTGTGTGTGTGTGTGTGTGTGTGTGTGTGTGTGTGCGCGTATAGTTTATGCGTGTGTGTGTGTGTGTGTGTGTGTGTGTGTGTGTGTGTGTGTGTGTGTGTGTGTGTGTGCGCGCGTATAGTTTGTGTGTGTGCGTGTGTGCATGTGTGTGTGTGCGTATAGTGTGTGTGTGTGTGTCAGGCTTGTGCAAAATTCCAGAATTGAATTGAAACTGGCTCTTAAATTCCAATTCAATTCTTGAATTTCACTTGCATTTCAATTGAGGTAGCAAACTAGCCTGGCGGGCCATCCTATATCATTGAAATGTATAGTCTGGAATCGAACCATTCACCTCGCTTAATCCAAGGGGCGGGCAGAGAATTGTCTTTCAAACTGCCTAGGCATGCAATAGGCCAGCGCTACGACCATATCCGTATCCGGTCGGCAAAACGGCAAATACATCCTTCTTCGCATTGTGTTGCTCAACTTTCAAAGAAAAGCACAAATCCAACTCCTCCAAAGTTGACGCCAACGCCGATTCAAACAACCGCTCTTCGTTCGCCATAGCCACCTTCCTTGTTGTTCACCGTCGCAGGACTGTCGTTATCCTGTTAAGCCCGCCTTAAGACTCTCTAACAAAATAGAGCGCTGTGATTGGATGAAGTCCACGGCGTCAGCCAATAGAAATCCCTATGGTTTGATACTAGACGTACAGGCTGAGCAAATAAATTTTCCGCCGCTAGGGTGCGTCTAGATTTCTAGGCTAGTAGCAGACAGGAAGCAGAATTGCAATTCGAATTGTGCACAACCCTGGTGTGTGTGTGTGTGTGTGTGTGTGTGTGTGTGTGTGTGTGTATGTGTGTGCGCA
>NW_027468663.1:56520787-56522990 GCF_046254945.1 Alosa pseudoharengus | reverse complement strand
CACACACACACACACACACACACACACACACACACACACACACACACAGACTAATTACTGTAGGTCTTTATTGATCTATTTGAACCGCCCCCATTATGGGCAATTACATGATCCAACAGGCGGGCCAAATCCATTCCCTTTCTTCCATTATTAACTCATAGGAAGAATTAGCAAACCGTTTAATCTTAAGCGCGATGTTTCCGGGATATTCCGGTGTGAACCCCTTCTCAAAGTTGAAATCTGGTCTCTCAAGTTTCCGTCTGGGCTTCGCTGCTCGTTTGCCACATTTTTCCCCTGCTTAGAACACGGAAAAAAAGGAAAAAATCAGGGACAAGACCCTGAGAAGTGAAGTGAAACAGAGGGCAGAGCGGCGATGGCTAAAAAAGTGAAGAAGATAAGAAGACTATCAAGCAACCCAGATCACCTGAGCACTGCTAGATTCAGTATCAGTCATCCTAAAGTGTTTATGCTGGCTAGTGGCAGAGTCAGCCCCAATACGGGTCTTTAAATGCCCGTCAACAGTGATGGCTTCCAACAAGGAGACATGCAATAAAGCAAAACAATCACCAAACAGCCTCCTTGTTAAACCACACCTCCCAACCTTTAACACACACACACACACACACACACACACACACATACACACAGAGGCAGTAGCTCACACACATACGTACACGATGAACACGCACACACACACACACACTCGCACGCATCGCTCTCTGTGCACCAAAGGCAGAGCAGCCCATTACGGTGTTCATCTTCTCAACGTTTGACAGGTGGAAGTAGAAGTTTGGGGCTTACGTTTTAATTATAAAGAATTCCAGATGTGGAGAGAGGCTCGTAAATTAGAAGCAGCGCTACTCAAATGTCTTTTTTTTTTCAAGGAGGCCCCACGGGCCTGCATCTGCTTCTCATTGCTGTGAATGTTATTAAGGGTTCGGCCCCAAGAAAGCCTCCACTACCCCTGTCTGGCCTCTGTAGTAATTGACACTATTTAATGTGCCCAAACAGATTTAGAGTGCGCCGAAAAGTTACATTTGTCTTGCAGAATGACGCTCATTCTTGAGAAGTGGCAACTGAGCCGGTAACTTTTGTGGAGGGGGGCTTTTCTACGGGGTCTTCTACAGGGGCTTTTCTACAGGGTCTTTTTTAGAGGGAGGCTTTTCTACAGGGCCTTTTCTAGAGGGGAGCTTTTCTACAGGGTCTTTTCTAGATGGGCCTTTTCTAGAGGGGGGGCTTTTCTACAGGGTCTTTTTTAGAGGTGGGCTTTTCTACACAGGCTTTTCTAGAGGGGCCTTTTCTAGAGGGGGGGCTTTTCTACAGGGTCTTTTCTAGAGGGGGGTTTTCTACAGGGTCTTTTCTAGAGGGGGGGCTTTTCTACAGGGTCTTTTCTAGATAGAATAAGGGAGTGAGGGTGGTGAGAGAGTGAATGAGGGAGTGAACAAGCGAGAAGGAAAAGTACATGTATACACACACACACACACACACACACACACACACACACACACACACAAACACTATTGTACACATACTGTACTTACATTCTGAACACAAAAAGTTTCACAAGTACAGTATGTTGGTCAGCTGAAAATGTCTAAAAGAGAAGAGGGAACGATGTTGGCGCATCAGGAGACCTGCTGTTTGAATTGGGAATTCAGATAGTGACAGACTAACATGCAACAGATCAGGGCCGGCGCAGGGCCGGACTCCAACCAGACCCGGCTGCTGTGATCTTGAGAGAAGCGGAAACACATGAGAAACTGCAGTTCGAACACAAGACAGAAAGGGAAAGATGAGAAGAAAAGAGAAAAAAGAAAAGAAAGAAAGAAAGAAAGAAAGAAAGAAAGAAAGAAAGAAAGAAAGAAAGAAAAGCTGAAAACAGCCACAGAGCCCCATCTGGTTCATCTTTCCGCTGGTCTTTTAAATCAGGGCTAATGGAGTTCCTCCTCTGGACACAGCTCTGGGTAGCTCTGCTGGACAGCCTCTCTGCGCTCTGGGCATGTTTAGTATGGATGTGTTGGGCACATGGACACATAGTGAAGAATGTAGTTGAACTTGCCGCATGCTGTGAGTATATGTGTGTGTGTGTGTGTGTGTGTGTGTGTGTCTCAACGTGTGTGTGTGTGTGTGTGTGTGTGTGTGTGTGTGTGTGTGTGTCTGTGTGTCTGTGTGTGTGTGTGTGCATCACTGCATGTTTGTTTTA
>NW_027468663.1:56495787-56503287 GCF_046254945.1 Alosa pseudoharengus | reverse complement strand
GGGATCAATAAAGTATCTATCTATCTATCTATCTATCTATCTATCTATCTATCTATTTACATTGATTTGCATTCATACACTATCTAGGATAGTTTTCAGTTAGGTTTAGAAGGATAGAGAATCCTATTTAAGTTGAAAGTTCTGGATTATTATTTCTACATTTGGACGTGCGTCAAGCATTCCCCTCGTCTGGCTCGCGTGGCGGCCAGAAAAGGAAGGTAAGACAAGCTGCCGATACAAAGTCAAAAAACTCTGTGAAGGATTCTTGGCAAAAAGTCAACAAAATACGTTAAGGATTCTTGACAAAAAGGTCAAACAACGTCCGTTAAGGATTATCGACACAGTCAAGAATACACCGGAGAAGAAAGCACACGGATTACACGCTGTTTCCTGGACACCTGCGGTACTATAGGAGGGATGCTGACGGTGAACGATTCGACGGGTTGTGAGTAACCCACCCGAACTCTGAGTGCTTTATTTGGACAAACAAATAGGAATGTTTGATAAGCGTCGGAGGGAATTGTTGAAACAGCTTTGCTGCAGTCTGTGCTTTGAATGGAAGAGTAGCATGAAACATTATTTGTTTGTTAATGGAATTGTGTCGCTAATTCTGTGTTTGGAAAACGTGTAGGCCTAGATTAAACAGCTCGCGCAGTGAAGTGCGAATGAAATGTAGTGGTGGCCATGATCTTGTGCTAGTAGTAGCCTATTTAAGTAAGGAAAACTAAACGAAATTCGAATGCATTCTTCACTTGTGCTGCGTGAACCACGACGCATTTAAAGGCATATCACTAAGATAATACTGTTAAAAAACGAACTCAAACATTGTCAATGGAAACTATGGACACCTCTGCAGAAAGAGAGCAGTGTGTAAAGGAACTAAGGAATGCCAGAAAGGGCAAACTGGCAACATGCACACGCAAAATGAATGAACTGAAAAAGGTTTAAAAGCATTTTAATCACTTTGTGCAGAATTTAGCCATGCTCATGAATCTGTGCAAAATGTACTTAATGAGAAAGAAAAGAAAACAGATAAAGTTGAATGAACCAAGAGTGAAACCGAAGATTTCTTGAAAGAGGTAGAGGAATGGGAGGCTTCCACTGAAACAGACAGATATAGTGGGCCTACAAGAGTCACCCACAGAAGGAAATCTAGAGCCGGTTGAATCAGTTGCATCCGAATCTGTACCTGTTCAGATACCAGAACCAACAGATCCACAAATGCTGATTAATCCACAGGACAGCATCTCTAATGCAAGCTCATCAAACTCATCTTCAGTGTCATCAGCGCACCGGAAAGCTCTGGCAGACAGAGCCGCACTGCGCTCACGTAAGGAAGCGCTGAGATCAAAGCACGCCCTTGAGCAAGAGAGATTGATTTTGGATTCAAAGATTGAGCATACAGAACTTGAAGCAAATATAGCAGCATCCAATGCAAGAATAAAAGTCCTAGAAAGCTTTAAGGCAACATCAGGTTTACCTTCCCAATCAGAAGATGGTTTACCTTCCCAATCAGAAGATGGCATGAACTCCTATTTGGAAAGCCATAGACCAGCGTTTCTCAAACTGTGGGTCGCGACCCACTACTGGGTCGTGGAGACATGCCAGGTGGGGTGCGAACTGACGTGAAAAACAGGAGTTTTATTTTTTATCTGTAGCCTGGGCCCAGGTAGCACCCGATGCACAATGGACGCACTGTGTTATTCACAGGGAAACGCTCGTGTCAAGGCAGCTTAGTTAGTCCCGACCTACATGAGATTTTGAACGTTGTTGTGAGAGTGGTGAATTTCAATTAAAACCCGGCCCTTAAAAACGTGTCTATTCTCCACATTTTGCGAAGAGATGGTAGCTGACCAAAAGGCTGTACTGTTTCACAGCGAGGCAAGGTGGCTTTCCCGAGGTAAAGTGCTGTCGCGCATGTTTGAGCTCCGAGTCGCCTCTTCTTGGAGGAAGAGCGCATGTTTGAATCTGCAAGCACGTTCACTAATGAACATTTCTTGACGAAGCTGGCCTATCTTAGCGATATATTTGATATATCTTAGCGATACATTTGAGTTAAATGTCCAGTTACAAGGCAAAGACAAGCACCTACCTCACCTAGCAAATAAGATTACTGCATTCACCAAAAAAACTTGAGTATGGGACAGGCGCCTTGATCGCGACAGTATTATGCCTTTAAGATTTCTGAGAGAAATCGCTGAAACGTCTGATTGGGAGGCACTCTTGTGATCCCATGTATTAAACAGTAGGCCTACATCACATCCCTGCAAAGTTTATTTCAAAAATATTTCCCAACCAGCAGTGCTCAGTATGACTGGATTATGGATCCATTTAATGCAGCATGTTGGCATTTCATTATATTGTACAATGCTGTATAATGGCCTATGCTTTCTAATATGTTGCTGGAAAACAGAAATATGTGTGTTATGTATTTATTATGACCGCCGCGCAGCTTGCCTAGATTGTTCGTTAGTTCGTTAGTAGGCAATATGGAAGGGAACATTTTCATAGAACTCCCTAAGGTCTACACTCAGGATACTATCCCAGTGACGAAAGAGAACATGGCAACACAGAAGGACATCTCTAGGTGGTCATACTTAAAAGAAGTAAAGCTGCATGAAATTGATCCCAACATAGACCTAACGCCCCAACATAGACCCAACGCCCCAAGAGTCCTTGAACCATGGCAGATCATCAACAGTGAAGACAACGGACCTTATGCAGTCAAGACAGTTTTTGGATGATTGATTAATGGACCACTCAACCCTTGCACAGCTGAGGAGACATTCAAAGTGCCAACTCTTACAGCAAACCGCTGTCTCCATGACAGAGCTGAAAGACCTCTTGGTACAGCAGTACAACTTTGATTTTCCGGAATGTCTGTCGAAGATCATAGATTTATGCAGATTGCCCAAAGCTCTGTAACACACAAGGATGGGCATTACTACATGTCACTACCACTGCGTGAAAGACAGGTTGTTATGCTGAGCAACCCGACATAGCAAAGCAGCGTGCTCTGAACCTGATCAGGAAGTTTAAGTCAGACCCATCTTATAAACTGGAATACAAGAACTTCATGAATGATGTGATCCAGAAAGGCTATGCTGAGATGGTACCACGAGACAGGCTTCAGACACAAGATGGCAGAGTGTGGTACATACCCCATCATGCTGTGCAAGGGCGTAGGTTTGGTCTCAGCTTTGGTGGGGACATCCAACCCCCCGGCTGAAAAGTTAACTTTTACTGACAAGAGTCAGACTGTCAATAGACAATAGCCTCTTTCATTATTTATAGTACTCTAAAGTTAATCTCATTATCTCACATCTCATTATATTGTACAGCAATGCTGCTGACAATTGACAATTTGACATAGGCTAATAATTAGAACCTCACCTGAAGCCCTGATGCTGTTTCCTCAACCTGCCATCCATCTGTAGTGGTTTGATGCTGTCTTGTATGCCTGCATAAAAAGTGGTTCATTCATTTTGTAGCCTATCCTTTGGCTAGCGAGTTTAACCCTCCTACCATATTGTATATTATAGTGTTATTTGGATATTATTTATCAAATAATGATTAATTATATTTGAATAACCAACAGTGTTAACTTATTCACATTACCAACACGTTTTACAGCATGTGTCATAACAATGCAATGACAGTCCTTCAAACGAATTTGGGTCTCCCTTTTATTTCTCTGCATTGTGTAGGCTACACTCAGAAATACATAACATAACAGAATAGAAACGAAAAATGTCCAGATCCAATGTTTATTGTGATTTCCAAGATTCTAACTTAAGGTAGGCTAATTAACATTCAGTGACTTGGTAATAACATCTATTGTGATAGCGCTACTTCTATGCGACCGTGTTGCGCACCCCTAATCAATACTCCTGACCTTGGTTGAAAGATTCCAGAAGCTAGGTTTATCTTTAACAATATCCTGGGTAACATATGCTATCACCAGTTAATACTATTTTTCCACATAATAGAATCTGCATAATTTGAAAGCCTGGTCACTACCACTGCTAGCTTGTGTGGCTAGTTATTTTGCTTACTTACACTCTGCTTTATGAAAAAGCTTCGTATGTCCCCTTTCTTCTTCTTGGGTGGCATAGCTGATCTACACACCACAAAAAGGGGTTTGTATGTATGCTGAAGGTAAAAGGGAATATCAAAATGTTTCACTCTGGCCTTTTATGGGGTAGGCCTATGTATTGACAGACAGCCCTGGTAACTTACCGTTGTCGTTGACACACCCGCTCGCTTGACTACCAGTGCAAGAATAAAGCAATGTGTGTGCAGCATGCGTGTCAGATAACCCTTCCCCCTCCCCCTCGGTTTTTCAGCCAATCAAATGACGACGTTTCTTGTACTGTCGTGCTGGCTGTCGGAATGATCAGCAGCACAAATGAGTTCGCTAAAATATTGGTGGGGACAATTTTGTCATCTTAAAATATTGGTTAGGACTAGTCATGAGTGTCCCACCCTAAATCTACGCCCATGATGCTGTGTATCACAAACGAAAGAAAACCCTCAGAGTCGTATTTGATTGCTTATCAACTTACAAGCATGCATCACTCAACGGTGAACTCCTACAAGGACCTGACTTGGCAAACTCTCTCCTTGCCGTTCTACTAAGATTCCGTCAGGAGCCCATTGCTATGATGGCAGATATTGAGGGGATGTTTCATCAAGTGCATGTTCACCAGGATGAAAGAGATCTGCTGAGATTCCTGTGGTGGCCAGATGGCGATACAACAGAGAACCTAGAAGAGTACCGAATGACTGTCCACTTGTTTGGCGCAATATCCTCTCCTACATGTGCGAACTTTGCACTTCGCAAGACAGCAGACGACTACAGTCATGAATATGATGCGGAGGTGAGCAGAACTGTTAAAAACTATTTTTATGTCGATGATTGTCTCAAGTCAGTGGCAACAGACAAACAAGCCATAACCCTCTGCAAAGACCTCAGACACCTATGCTCTCAGGGTGGATTCAAGCTTACAAAGTGGATTTCCAACAGCCGCTCTGTAATTGCTTCCATTCCTGATGAGTACAAGGCAAAGCAAATAAAAGAACTTGACCTGGACAGAGAGGAGCTTCCGCTAGAAAGAGCCCTAGGAGTCCAGTGGAACATTGAAAGGGACACATTCACATTCCGAGTCGCTGTTAAGGACAGACCCCTGACACGCAGAAGTATACTTCCCATCGTCAGTTCAGTTTATGACCCCGTAGGATTCCTGTCACCATTTGTCTTAAAAGTGTGGATGGGATGACCGCATACCCGAGCTGTTCCTCACACCATGGCAGAAGTGGCTTGCGAACTTGGAACAACTGTCTGAATTCCAGATCGATAGATGCCTGAAGCCTAAGAATTTTGGCCGGATTGAAAAGGCACAGTTACACCACTGCTGTGATGCAAGTGAACATGGTTATGGCAGTGCAAGCTATCTTAGACTTACCAATAGAGTAGGAAATATCCATGTTACATTCATCCTGGGTAAATCCAGAGTAATACCATTGAAGCAAATGACAATCCCCAGATTGGAGCTTGCCTCAGTGACGCTAGCTGCCAGGATGGATAAACTATTAAAGTCAGAGTTGGAGATGGAGGTCTCAATATTTTGGACTGACAGCATGTCTGTGCTGAAATATATCAAAAATGAAACCAGAAGAGCTGTAGCTTGGATGCTTAGATTAAGGGCACTTCTACAAGAACTTAGATTGAAACCAATCAAGATTGACTCGGAGCAGAAACAAACCTCAAACAAACTATCTAAAGACAAACAAAGTCGTCTCACTCAGACTATGACAAAAACACTGTAGAAGACTTGCAGGAAGCAGAAAAGTGCATTATTCGCTTTGAAGAGGAAAGAGCCTTCCAGCAGGAAATGAAATCACTTCGACATGGACGACCATGTGCCAAAACCAGTTCTCTCCGTAAGCTGGACCCAATCCTGGATAAGGATATCCTAAGAGTAGGTGGTAGGCTCAACAAAATGGCCTTGAAGAACCCAATAATTTTACCGAAAGAGCTGATCCTCCAACAAATTCATCAGCAGGTTGGCCACTCTGGGAGAAATCACATGCTCTCCAAGCTTCATGAAAGATTCTGGCTAGGAAGATAATAAAAAGGTGCATTTTCTGTCGTCAATATCAGGCCAAAGTTGAACAGCAAAAGATGGCCGATTTGCCTCAGGATCGTTTATCTCCAGACGAACCACCATTCACTCACATGGGGGTTGATTACTTCGGTCCTATCGAAGTGAAGAGGGGCCGGTCCCAGGTAAAGCGCTATGGAGTAATATTCACCTGTCTTGTTTGCAGAGCAGTACACCTAGAAGTGGCGAGCTACCTGAAAACAGACTCTTGTATCAACGCCTTGCGTAGACTCCTCTGCCATAGAGGACCAGTGTCGAGCGTCAAATCTGACCATGGCACCAACTTTATTGGAGCCAACCAAGAGTTACTGGAAGCCTTGAAGGGAATTGATCACACCAAAATTCAGCATATGCTACTGAAGGATGGCGTGACGTGGTCTTTCAATCCTCCCTCGGGCGCACATCATGGTGGAGTTTAGGAGAGATTGATTCGTCTAGTCAAGAAGATTCTCTATTCAGTTTTGAAAGAACAACAGTTAGATGACGAAGCTCTCCAAACAGCCCTGTGTGAGGTCGAGGCCATCATGAATGACCGACCCATCACCACGGTGATTAATGACCTCCTCCAGTTGAAAGCAAAACCACTCATGCCACCAGGACTCTTCCAGAAAGGAGACTTATATTCCCAATGGAGATGGAGACAAGTGCAATACCTAGTTGACCTTTTCTGGCAGAGATGGATGAAAGAATACTTACCCCTCATGCAAGAGAGAAACAAAGGGAACAGACCAAGGAGAAACCTTACTGTTGGAGACCTGGTTATGATTGTTGATGACACTGCCCCTAGGAACTCATGGCAGCTGGTGCGAGTAGTTAAAGCCTTGCCCGGATCGAAAGGTCTTGTGAGAACCAAGACAAACACCCTTGAAAGACCAGTGAGTAAGCTGTGTCTCCTTATGGAAGCAGAACGTTGAAGAAATAAATCTACAAGGACAGGAAATAGCATAACTTTAATTGGCTCCTTTTCGTTGGAAGTAATTGTTCTCCAAGAAGGCTCACAATTAGGGGCCGGTATGTTAGGGCCAATTGATCTTTTTGTTTTAGTTTACTTAATGTCGTCTCCCCCTGCTGGTTCTGACAACACAAGCCACGACACACCTGCAGGAAGACTATAAAGACTGACAGGAAGTGCGGCTTAGGCAGGTGCTTGATTAGGAAAACGCTAGTCAGCGGGAGAACGAACAGTTTTTTGACCACGCTATTTCACGCTATTTGAGATTGATATTAAGAATATAGGATAAAGAACCTTAATTTGCATTGATTTGCATTCATACACTATCTAGGATAGTTTTCAGTTAGGTTTAGAAGAAAAGAGAATACTATTTAAGTTGAAAGT
>NW_027468663.1:56473287-56490787 GCF_046254945.1 Alosa pseudoharengus | reverse complement strand
TTGCAACAATTATTAGTTAACACTAAGTTGTAAACACTTCTGAAAAAAATAATTAAAAACTTTGGATATTCTCTTTTTCTCATGTATCCTCTCCTAATATTATGCTCCTGTGTCTCCTGTGTCTCCTGTGTCTCCTGCGTCTCCTGTGTCTCCTGTGTCTCCTGCGTCTCCTGTGTCTCCTGTGTCTCCTGTGTCTCCTGCGTCTCCTGTGTCTCCTGTGTCTCCTGTGTCTCATGTGTCTCCTGTGTCTCCTGTGTCTCATGTGTCTCCTGTGTCTCCTGTGCCTCTCCTTCCTTTCAACTACACATGTGTCTCTCTTTCCTTCTTTGTTCTCCTAATACAATACTCTCTCTCTCCTAATACAATACTCTCTCTCTCTCCTAATACAATACTCTCTCTCTCTCCTAATACAATACTCTCTCTCTCCTAATACAATACTCTCTCTCTCTCCTAATACAATACTCTCTCTCTCTCCTAATACAATACTCTCTCTCTCCTAATACAATACTCTCTCTCTCTCCTAATACAATACTCTCTCTCTCCTAATACAATACTCTCTCTCTCTCCTAATACAATACTCTCTCTCTCTCCTAATACAATACTCTCTCTCTCCTAATACAATACTCTCTCTCTCTCCTAATACAATACTCTCTCTCTCCTAATACAATACTCTCTCTCTCTCTCCTAATACAATACTCTCTCTCTCTCCTAATACAATACTCTCTCTCTCTCCTAATACAATACTCTCTCTCTCCTAATACAATACTCTCTCTCTCTCTCCCCCAATATAATATCATAGAGGCCCCTCCCAGCACTCCTTCCTCAGTATCTCTCAATATGTCCCCCCTCAGTCTTTATCTGAATATGTGTATTATGAACTGGTCAGTTTGGGGGTTGGGATGGAGAGGATGGGAAGTTTTTAAAATATGAAGTAGATAGATAGATAGATGGATATATCCTTTATTGATCCCCCAGGGGGAAGTAGCATAGTCGTCTGGATTATATTTGGTATGTATGTTTGTATGGTCTGTATGTTTGAGTCTTAGGCTGTAATACTTGTGGATGTCACCTTTCTTGCAATATTTAAATGCATAAATATTGATTTAAAAAAGGTGTGTGTGTGTGTGTGTGTGTGTGTGTGTGTGTGTGTGTGTGTGTGTGTGTGTGTGTTTGTGTGCACGCGCAACAGTGGAAGAAGTGATGCTGAGACCCTCCAATTGACCCATCGATAAGTCCCGCCCCTCGAACGCAGATGAGCCAATTAGCAGGCTCACACTCGGACAACTTCAGCCTAAAACGCTGAACAGTTGCATTAGAAGCTGTGATTACTGTTCTGTTTTATAGATGTGCAGCAAAATGAAAACAATGACCAAACGACACGCATGGGATTAATGCAACACTGACACGTGGACTACATGCTTTCAGTGTTGAATGATCTCTGTAAATGATGTTAAATTAAGTTCGACCTCCTGTAATAGGTCAATTGGCTGGACAGTTTGGAACGTCTTGTTGTTATTGGTCAAAGGCTTGGCCAGGCAGAGGGGTCCGTTCATTTCACTGACGCTGGAATCTCTCTCTCCTGTTCCACTGGTATTTGCATGGGGAGGCCCACGCTCTTCTCTCTTCCTCTCTCTCTCTCTCTCTTTCCCTCTCTCTCTCTCCTGTTCCACTGGTATAGACTTTGCATGGGGAGGCCCACGCTCTTCTCTCTTCCTCTCTCTCTCTCTCTCTCTCTCTCTCTCTCTCTTTCCCTCTCTCTCTCTCTCCTGTTCCACTGGTATAGACTTTGCATGGGGAGGCCCACGCTCTTCTCTCTTCCTCTCTCTCTCTCTCTCTTTCCCTCTCTCTCTCTCCTGTTCCACTGGTATAGACTTTGCATGGGGAGGCCCACGCTCTTCTCTCTTCCTCTCTCTCTCTCTCTCTCTCTCTCTCTCTCTCTCTCCCTCTCTCTCTCTCTCCTGTTCCACTGGTATAGACTTTGCATGGGGAGGCCCACGCTCTTCTCTCTTCCTCTCTCTCTCTCTCTCTTTCCCTCTCTCTCTCTCCTGTTCCACTGGTATAGACTTTGCATGGGGAGGCCCATGCTCTTCTCTCTTCCTCTCTCTCTCTCTCTCTCTCTCTCTCTTTCCCTCTCTCTCTCTCCTGTTCCACTGGTATAGACTTTGCATGGGGAGGCCCACGCTCTTCTCTCTTCCTCTCTCTCTCGCTCTCTCTCTCTCTCTTCCCCCCCCCCTCTCTCTCTTCCCCTCTCTCAAATTCAAATTCAAATTCAAATGTGCTTTATTGGCATGACTCAGAAACCAGTGTTGCCAAAGCAGTAGCATGACAATACAAACAGATACAATATTTGTTTTAAGGGGGGTCAAATAAAGGAAACTTATAATACTAAACTAAAAGAAAGAAAACTTATGTTTAAGAAAAATACTAACTAAATCCAGGTTTAAAGGAAACATAAACATGTATTCTTAAATCTGAATCTAAAGGAAACAAAAAAAAAAAAGAAAAAAAAACTGTATCTAAAGTAATTTACGATTTTCTCTCTCTCCTGGTCCACTGGTATAGACTTCGCATGGGGAAGCCTCAGCTCTTCTGCCAGATGGGAGAGAGTTCAGAAGCCTGTGGAAAGCCTGCAGCATTACCTGTTGATTTGTGATGTGGGACCCAGCTGAAGCACTGTAAAGTTCATGCATGGTGCAATCCCTCAACCTAAGCCAGAGCAGTTGCTGGCTTTTGGCTAATGTGTCTGCACCTGTGTGCGGAGAAGCCAGAAAACAGCCGTTTAGTATTTCATTAGAAAAATGAAACGATCGCTAGCAAAACTGAAACTATCTGTAAAATCAGCATGTGGACATACCAGACCCCGCTAACAAAATCATGTGCTCGTCCTCCTCCTCCATCAAAGAGATGAGATTGTCAGTCTGTTTGGTTGGCGCTGTCACATGTTTTTCACTCTATGTCAGTCAGCAGGTTTATACGGAAAACTACCACTATAGAGGTGGACTTTAGCATGGGCAAAAGAACAGGCGGGTTTTCTGGATGGAGGTGGACTTGTTAAAAAAAAAGTGTTAAGAGTTGGATCCCGAGCAGTATATATATATATATTGTAGTATCTGTATCTTTAACCTTGAGTAGCTTTGATGGAGGTCTGCACTTACAAAATATAGTAATGTTCTTAAACATATTTTGGGTAATACTTTACTTGACAGTATCGACATAAGAGTGACATGACACTGTCACAACACATGAACCCTAACCCTAACCATAATCCTAACCTCTCTTCTGTAGCCACCAATCCATTAAACTTAGACACTCCCAATTTAGTATATGTCATCACCTGCACTCACTGCCACATGTTGTACATCGGGGAAACTGGACATACACTACGCATACGCCTCAAACAACATCTGCACAACATACACAAAAATACACGCAACACTTACCTCGTCACACACTTCCAGACGCACAACATCACACATTTGAGGGTCTGTGGCCTTGAAGGGAACCCAGGCTGGACTATTTTACAGAGGAAAAGAGCAGAGAGATTGTGGATTTTAAAACTTCAAACATTACACCCAACAGGTTTTAATGAAAAATTAAATTAAAGTTTTAAACCACTCTGTGTCTTTTTTACAGCTCCTCTCTTTTTATCTTCTTTTTAACTTGTATTTTATTCTTATTTATTTTATTTTATTTTATTTGACTTTTAGATGGGATTAGTGGGGCGGGGACAACTGGCCAGTGCATAATGGTCCAAACAACCACTCACCAAAGTAAATTTTAATTCTAATTTTCTAACCCTAACCCTAACCCTAAACCTAAACCTAACCCTAACCCTAACCCTAACCCTAACTTGTTATGACAAAAAACGAATGTCACTTAACAACATAAACATTATGTCATAAACGTTTATGACTTGTTTGTGACACGTTAATGACAGTGTCATGTCACTTTTTTGTCATGTCATGTCGATACTGTCAAGTAAAGTGTAACCATATTTTGTCTCATGTCTTCTCTCTCTCTCTCCTCTCCTCCCTCTCTTATCTCTCACTCTCTCCTCCCCCCTCCCTCTCTCTCCCAATCTCCTCTCCTTTCTCTCTTCTCCCTCCCTCTCTTCTCTCCCCTCTTTCTCTCTCCTCTCCTCCCTCTCTCTCCTCTCCTGTCTCTTCCTCTCTCTCTCCTCCCCCCCACTCTCTGCCTCTCTTTCCTTCCCTCTCTCCCTCTTTCTCTCCTCTCTCCCTCTCTCTCCCTCCCTCTCTTCTGAGCAGCAAGGTGCAGTGCAGTGCAGAGGGCTTATTAACATGGTCTGGAGTAGCTCTGGTTAATGAGGTAGGTCTGTGGGGATAATCACCCTCCGGCTCCACAGTCTGCCCTCTCTTCTCAATGGTGGTCTAGTCTGGGGAGAAGGAGTTAAGTCATTCAGAGACCAGAGACGAACTAGAGACGAGTCCAGGAAGTGTGTCATAAAAAAAAGGACACCAGACCCCAACAACTGTAAGCAGGAGAGGAAGTGCGTCATAACAAAGGGACACCTGACCATAGACAGTAAAAGAAATGGACGAACAGACTCCGTCGTTTTCAATGGGAGGGCACTGAGTCAAATAGAACGATTTTTCAGTTGGTCCCCCCAGTACTGCGCAGACTCACACTTAACTTTGTGACGTTAGCCATAGAACTGAATCTTGTAACTCATATGATATACACAGACATTCTTCTCACACTTCCTTCGCCCTCAAAGTCATCAAAGTTAAACATTTATTTATGTATTATTATTAATATCATCCTCACCAAGTTGTGTTAATGTTGAAGCTACCATACATGATCATCTTCAAAAACAGTCATCCTAAAACAAAACAAAAAAGTTATAGCCTTGAAGCTAATCTTCTTTCCACTTTTCTGACCTACGGTCAATCCATCGAAAACCTCTGAAATGATTAGTGCCGTTTTAAAAAAAATTAGGTTTACTTTTTTATTATTATTATTAGGTTGCCTCTGTGTAATGCTTTACCTTAACATACGGTCGTGTATGCTAGGTTTTGCTTATGAGTTACCAGGAGTACAGTAAGGTGGACTGAGCTTCTTATCCAAACAATACGGTTATCTCCCTACGGCGCGAAAGAGAGATTACGTCAAAGCTAGCTTCCCTCTAACCGAACAAGCTAACCATTCTTCTTACGGGTAACCAACGTTACGGACGAGGTAGTGGAGTCTGTTTTGCCTTTGTAGTGTTTATGTGGATTACACAGAAGCTACAATATCGGCACAGGATATATGTTATATGAAGTTATGGTATTTCAAAAAAATCCTAGAATGAATGGGCTTCTATGGGAGTTAGCAGAGGTGGTCCCTCCAGCCTACGTCGATTCTTCTACTTCCGGGAATTCGCCTGCCCCCTTGCACCTGACCCAACAGCTGTAAGCAGGAGAGGAAGTGTGTCATAACAAAGGGACACCTGACCCCAACAGCTGTAAGCAACATTGGAGAGGATATAGATTTAAGAAAGCGGTGGCATATGTAAACGCGTCACATGCTCGTCCATTGGCCTCCAGTGATTGTTCAGTGTTTCCCACAGAATTAAATTATATTTGTAGTGGTAGGTTTGCAGAATTAACTTGAATGCAACAGTTTTTAACAAATTAGCGCAGCGTGGTTATGATGCTAACCAGATTTAAATACAATTTAGTACAACCTGGAAAATCATTGTGTGGTGGTCAATGTTGATATTGTGGTGGGCCGCCACAAATAAGTCAATGTATGGGAAACACTGTTGTTGCCCCCACCAAGATGGTAACACTATTTACGTACGTTCTGGAGCCCGATGCGGTATCTAGTGTTCTAATATCTATGGGAGAGGAGGGAAGTTACGCCAAGTACTTTCCCATATTTCCCATATACTTTCAAATTCAAATTTCCAAATACTTTCTCCCCGTTGTATTCCCCATAGACAGTAAAGGTATTCCCCATAGACAGTAAAGGTATTCCCCATAGACAGTAAAGGTATTCCCCATAGACAGTAAAGGTATTCCCCATAGACAGTAAAGGTATTCCCGTTCTGACGGAATCACACATTTCACGCCACTTCCTGGACTCGTCACTCGTTCATCTTTCGTCTCTGAAAGACTTATAACCCACAACCACAACCGGCCCCTTCCCTGTCCCCCCTCAGGCCCAGTGCTGCCCCCCTCCTCACACACACCCCTTCTACCTCCCTCAGCAACACACACATTAAAAACACACACACACACACCCCTTCTACCTCCCTCAGCAACACACACATTAAAAACACACACACACACACCCCTTCTACCTCCCTCAGCAACACACACATTAAAAACACACACACACACACCCCTTCTACCTCCCTCAGCAACACACACATTAAAAACACACACACACACACACACCCCTTCTACCTCCCTCAGCAACACACACATTAAAACACACACACACACACACACACCCCATCTACCTCCCTCAGCAACACACACATTAAAACATGCACACACACACACACACCCCTTCTACCTCCCTCAGCAACACACACATTAAAACATGCACACACACACACACACCCCTTCTACCTCCCTCAGCAACACACACATTAAAACACGCACACACACACGCACACACACACACACCCCTTCTACCTCCCTCAGCAACACACACATTAAAACACACACACTCACACTTTTCCTGAGTTTAGTTCTCTTCAAGCGTGATCAGAGTCAGCTGCTGTTGGTTGCTCTGCTACCCCACGTTTATGTGTATGTGTGTGTGTGTGTGTGTGTGCGCGCGCGTGTGTGGTTGGGTATGTGTATGTGTAGGGTGCGATTTGTAGGGGGGGATGGTGAGGATTCCCCCCCCTCTGGTTTTCCTATCCCTACCTCTGCTAAATTATTTTTATCGTCGGGGGGGACAACATTTATCCCCCTCTGCCCCTCATATTGATTAATGCTACTTCATATAAGTAAAGCGCTGCAATGTGAGAACAGTCTAGTAGGCTAGCCTACATAATAATCTGACATCAGAAACGCACACGTCACCGTCAGCACTGATGCTGCTGACACAGTGGCTGCGTGATAACTTAATTTGGCCTTGATCGTGCAGGACATTTCAGAATGTCGAGTGTGTAATCCATCATAAATGGCTAGGTTCAATGGAAAAGTTAGCTGGACAAATGAAAGAAAACGATAAGGATTCAGTGAAGCATAATAATGTTTTAGAACCTTTAAAATTAGAAAACTGATGCAACTGAGATGGAGGACAACTGCACGTAGAGTAGAACGTAGGCCTATTGTCTGAAGGAACTTACATTAAATGAGGAGATATTTGCTGAATGTCACAAAAAGTGTTACAGAAATTGCTTGGCATCGCTTATTCAATGGCTCTCTACCGAAACACCTGTAGTTTGCGGAGGACGAACGAGAAAGCACTCGTTTGATAAATCAGCCAGTAGTAGACAAATAACTTTTAGAAATAATCTGTACTGCAAAAACGAATGTTGGTGGGTATTTAAACTATCTAGCGGGTGTTTTAACAGCTGCAAGAAATAGAAGCTTCATGGTCTTTATGTTCTGGTTCGTAAATTATTTTCATAAAACTTCCAAGTTGCCCTATAACTTTACTCTCCAAACTCTTCACTGCACTGTAGGCAATTAACTGACAGTATGATAGGCTATTTATTTTCTGTAGGCTACAATAAACACATTTATTTTTTCAACTTTTGCAATATTACGCACTTGGCTACTGAACGCAAATCAGTAGGAGAGAGAATGCACGTAGCCTACGCAGCGTGTAGCGCAATGTATAGGCTATTTGGTTACCAACTAACACTGTTAGCCAATTAACTAAGACTTCAGTGCCATCATATACAATGTTTTTTTTTACACAACAAATACAGAAAGGATGGAGGCAGCAAAAGTAGAGAAGTCATTTCAGATGGGGCAAGAACAAGGTGAATTTGTATGCTTGTCAAAACGTAGTCCTACCCTGCATTAGAGGAGCTGATCATCATACCAAGCACACTCGCTGTTTAAAGTCATACACCACGGTAAACTAAAACTAAAATGTTACAATGGTGGCAAAAACAATATAGGGTATTATTAGCCATGACATTACTAGGCTATGAATCGTTTGTAATTTTTTTTTTTTTTTTTTGGGGTGGGGGGGTGGGGGGGGTTTACAAACTTATTTAAAATCTTCCCCCCCTCTGGTTTTTACACAAATCGCACCCTGTGTGTGTGTGTATGTGTGTGTGTGTGTGTATGTGTGTATGTGTGTGTGTGTGCCTGTGTGAGTGTGTTTTAATGGCCTATCCCTCCTATGGACTGTTCCCAGCATCTCCCCCATGTCTCCCCTTCCCACACACTTGTGTTTGTCCGCATGAGTGTGTTGGCCTTGCCTCTGTTTAACAGTGAAGACACGCCAGCTGTAGCATTAGCTCTCTCTCTTCCTCTCTCTCTCTCTCTTCCCCTCTCTCTCTCTCTTCCCCTCTCTCTCTCTCTCATGTTTTTGTCTGTGTGTGTTTATATCAGGCCTACATCAACTATAACGCCACTTCAAGTGATCCTTCTGACTCTGTGTGTTTCTCTCCATCCTCCGCTCACTTCCTGTGTCCATCCTCCGCTCACTTCCTGTGTCCACATGTGTAGTGGCCCAGTTAAGGATCTTCCTCGTCTTCTCTTCTTCTTGTCTTTTTTATCTTTCTCTCCTCTTTTCCTCTTCTGTCTATCCCCCTCTCCTCCAATCTGTGCTCTGCTCCTCAACTGTAGCTGATGTCTAGAGGTCATCTAGAGGTCATCAGCTAATCAGAAAATACCACGTGCTGTGAGAGAAGACGAGAGAAACACGCAGCAAGCCAACGTCACTAAACATCACATAAGTATAGGTACAAAACATCACATAAGTATAGGTACAAAACATCACATAAGTATAGGTACAAAACATCACATAAGTAAAGGTACAAAACATCACATAAGTATAGGTACAAAACATCCCATAAGTAAAGGTACAAAACATCACGTCAAGTATAGGTAGATATGATGTACTTTATTGCTACACAACTATGTTGGTGGTCATGGTTACAGAATGAGCTAACTCAATCCAGCAAAGGAGGAAAGAAAAACGCGAAAACGTAAATAAATCAGCTGTTCAGATCAATTCTGCAGCTCCTGTTCAGGAGTCTGATTCTGTAGCTCCTGTTCAGGAGTCTGATTCTGTAGCTCCTGTTCAGGAGTCTGATTCTGTAGCTCCTGTTCAGGAGTCTGATTCTGTAGCTCCTGTTCAGGAGTCTGATTCTGTAGCTCCTGTTCAGGAGTCTGATTCTGTAGCTCCTGTTCAGCCTGTTCAGGAGTCTGATTCTGTAGCAGCCTGTTCAGGAGTCTGATTCTGTAGCTCCTGTTCAGCCTGTTCAGGAGTCTGATTCTGTAGCAGCCTGTTCAGGAGTCTGATTCTGTAGCTCCTGTTCAGCCTGTTCAGGAGTCTGATTCTGTAGCAGCCTGTTCAGGAGTCTGATTCTGTAGCTCCTGTTCAGGAGTCTGATTCTGTAGCAGCCTGTTCAGGAGTCTGATTCTGTAGCAGCCTGTTCAGGAGTCTGATTCTGTAGCTCCTGTTCAGGAGTCTGATTCTGTAGCTCCTGTTCAGGAGTCTGATTCTGTAGCTCCTGTTCAGGAGTCTGATTCTGTAGCTCCTGTTCAGGAGTCTGATTCTGTAGCAGCCTGTTCAGGAGTCTGATTCTGTAGCAGCCTGTTCAGGAGTCTGATTCTGTAGCTCCTGTTCAGGAGTCTGATTCTGTAGCTCCTGTTCAGGAGTCTGATTCTGTAGCTCCTGTTCAGGAGTCTGATTCTGTAGCTCCTGTTCAGGAGTCTGATTCTGTAGCTCCTGTTCAGGAGTCTGATTCTGTAGCTCCTGTTCAGGAGTCTGATTCTGTAGCTCCTGTTCAGGAGTCTGATTCTGTAGCTCCTGTTCAGGAGTCTGATTCTGTAGCTCCTGTTCAGGAGTCTGATTCTGTAGCAGCCTGTTCAGGAGTCTGATTCTGTAGCTCCTGTTCAGGAGTCTGATTCTGTAGCTCCTGTTCAGGAGTCTGATTCTGTAGCTCCTGTTCAGGAGTCTGATTCTGTAGCTCCTGTTCAGGAGTCTGATTCTGTAGCAGCCTGTTCAGGAGTCTGATTCTGTAGCTCCTGTTCAGGAGTCTGATTCTGTAGCAGCCTGTTCAGGAGTCTGATTCTGTAGCTCCTGTTCAGGAGTCTGATTCTGTAGCAGCCTGTTCAGGAGTCTGATTCTGTAGCTCCTGTTCAGGAGTCTGATTCTGTAGCTCCTGTTCAGGAGTCTGATTCTGCAGCTCCTGTTCAGGAGTCTGATTCTGTAGCTCCTGTTCAGCCTGTTCAGGAGTCTGATTCTGTAGCCTGTTCAGGAGTCTGATTCTGTAGCTCCTGTTCAGCCTGTTCAGGAGTCTGATTCTGTAGCAGCCTGTTCAGGAGTCTGATTCTGTAGCAGCCTGTTCAGGAGTCTGATTCTGTAGCAGCCTGTTCAGGAGTCTGATTCTGTAGCTCCTGTTCAGGAGTCTGATTCTGTAGCTCCTGTTCAGGAGTCTGATTCTGTAGCAGCCTGTTCAGGAGTCTGATTCTGTAGCTCCTGTTCAGGAGTCTGATTCTGTAGCAGCCTGTTCAGGAGTCTGATTCTGTAGCTCCTGTTCAGGAGTCTGATTCTGTAGCAGCCTGTTCAGGAGTCTGATTCTGTAGCTCCTGTTCAGGAGTCTGATTCTGTAGCTCCTGTTCAGGAGTCTGATTCTGTAGCTCCTGTTCAGGAGTCTGATTCTGTAGCTCCTGTTCAGGAGTCTGATTCTGTAGCAGCCTGTTCAGGAGTCTGATTCTGTAGCTCCTGTTCAGGAGTCTGATTCTGTAGCAGCCTGTTCAGGAGTCTGATTCTGTAGCAGCCTGTTCAGGAGTCTGATTCTGTAGCAGCCTGTTCAGGAGTCTGATTCTGTAGCAGCCTGTTCAGTCTGATTCTGTAGCTCCTGTTCAGGAGTCTGATTCTGTAGCAGCCTGTTCAGGAGTCTGATTCTGTAGCAGCCTGTTCAGGAGTCTGATTCTGTAGCAGCCTGTTCAGGAGTCTGATTCTGTAGCAGCCTGTTCAGGAGTCTGATTCTGTAGCTCCTGTTCAGGAGTCTGATTCTGTAGCAGCCTGTTCAGGAGTCTGATTCTGTAGCAGCCTGTTCAGGAGTCTGATTCTGTAGCTCCTGTTCAGGAGTCTGATTCTGTAGCAGCCTGTTCAGGAGTCTGATTCTGTAGCTCCTGTTCAGGAGTCTGATTCTGTAGCAGCCTGTTCAGGAGTCTGATTCTGTAGCAGCCTGTTCAGGAGTCTGATTCTGTAGCAGCCTGTTCAGGAGTCTGATTCTGTAGCTCCTGTTCAGGAGTCTGATTCTGTAGCAGCCTGTTCAGGAGTCTGATTCTGTAGCAGCCTGTTCAGGAGTCTGATTCTGTAGCAGCCTGTTCAGGAGTCTGATTCTGTAGCTCCTGTTCAGGAGTCTGATTCTGTAGCTCCTGTTCAGGAGTCTGATTCTGTAGCAGCCTGTTCAGGAGTCTGATTCTGTAGCTCCTGTTCAGGAGTCTGATTCTGTAGCAGCCTGTTCAGGAGTCTGATTCTGTAGCAGCCTGTTCAGGAGTCTGATTCTGTAGCAGCCTGTCAGGAGTCTGATTCTGTAGCAGCCTGTTCAGGAGTCTGATTCTGTAGCAGCCTGTTCAGGAGTATTCTGTAGCAGCCTGTTCAGGAGTCTGATTCTGTAGCTCCTGTTCAGGAGTCTGATTCTGTAGCAGCCTGTTCAGGAGTCTGATTCTGTAGCAGCCTGTTCAGGAGTCTGATTCTGTAGCAGCCTGTTCAGGAGTCTGATTCTGTAGCAGCCTGTTCAGGAGTCTGATTCTGTAGCTCCTGTTCAGGAGTCTGATTCTGTAGCAGCCTGTTCAGGAGTCTGATTCTGTAGCAGCCTATTCAGGAGTCTGATTCTGTAGCAGCCTGTTCAGGAGTCTGATTCTGTAGCAGCCTGTTCAGGAGTCTGATTCTGTAGCAGCCTGTTCAGGAGTCTGATTCTGTAGCAGCCTGTTCAGGAGTCTGATTCTGTAGCTCCTGTTCAGGAGTCTGATTCTGTAGCAGCCTGTTCAGGAGTCTGATTCTGTAGCTCCTGTTCAGGAGTCTGATTCTGTAGCAGCCTGTTCAGGAGTCTGATTCTGTAGCTCCTGTTCAGGAGTCTGATTCTGTAGCAGCCTGTTCAGGAGTCTGATTCTGTAGCTCCTGTTCAGGAGTCTGATTCTGTAGCTCCTGTTCAGGAGTCTGATTCTGTAGCTCCTGTTCAGGAGTCTGATTCTGTAGCAGCCTGTTCAGGAGTCTGATTCTGTAGCTCCTGTTCAGGAGTCTGATTCTGTAGCAGCCTGTTCAGGAGTCTGATTCTGTAGCAGCCTGTTCAGGAGTCTGATTCTGTAGCAGCCTGTTCAGGAGTCTGATTCTGTAGCAGCCTGTTCAGTCTGATTCTGTAGCTCCTGTTCAGGAGTCTGATTCTGTAGCAGCCTGTTCAGGAGTCTGATTCTGTAGCAGCCTGTTCAGGAGTCTGATTCTGTAGCAGCCTGTTCAGGAGTCTGATTCTGTAGCAGCCTGTTCAGGAGTCTGATTCTGTAGCAGCCTGTTCAGGAGTCTGATTCTGTAGCTCCTGTTCAGGAGTCTGATTCTGTAGCAGCCTGTTCAGGAGTCTGATTCTGTAGCAGCCTGTTCAGGAGTCTGATTCTGTAGCTCCTGTTCAGGAGTCTGATTCTGTAGCAGCCTGTTCAGGAGTCTGATTCTGCAGCAGCCTGTTCAGGAGTCTGATTCTGTAGCTCCTGTTCAGGAGTCTGATTCTGTAGCAGCCTGTTCAGGAGTCTGATTCTGTAGCAGCCTGTTCAGGAGTCTGATTCTGTAGCAGCCTGTTCAGGAGTCTGATTCTGTAGCTCCTGTTCAGGAGTCTGATTCTGTAGCAGCCTGTTCAGGAGTCTGATTCTGTAGCAGCCTGTTCAGGAGTCTGATTCTGTAGCTCCTGTTCAGGAGTCTGATTCTGTAGCAGCCTGTTCAGGAGTCTGATTCTGTAGCAGCCTGTTCAGGAGTCTGATTCTGTAGCAGCCTGTTCAGGAGTCTGATTCTGTAGCAGCCTGTTCAGGAGTCTGATTCTGTAGCTCCTGTTCAGGAGTCTGATTCTGTAGCAGCCTGTTCAGGAGTCTGATTCTGTAGCAGCCTGTTCAGGAGTCTGATTCTGTAGCAGCCTATTCAGGAGTCTGATTCTGTAGCAGCCTGTTCAGGAGTCTGATTCTGTAGCAGCCTGTTCAGGAGTCTGCTTTCTGAAGGGAACGTATGGTTTCAGTGTGTTTGGACCTGTAGCGTCTTCCAGAAGGGAGAAGCTGGAAGTGGAGAGTGGAGAGAGAGGAAGAGACGAGTACAAACACACAAGTAAACACACACTCACACACTCACACACACACACACACACACACACACCAAGTAAACACAGCTGATTCTGCAGGTGCTGATGCAGCTACGCAACAAAGCCATTTTAGTAAGTGCCAGTGTGGTCACTCAACAAGCACAGATGTTGCCAATCAAAACACGGAATAGATGCAACAGTCAGAGATGTGGCCAATCAAAACACACAGTCAACACAGCATACACAGATGTAGCCAATCAACACAGACAGCCAATTGAGCCCATAGTTGGATACGTATCTATGTGTGTCACATGCCAAAACTTCCAGCCAGAAGATGGGCCGCTGGCTAATGTAATGTGTATGGTCCGTGTCATGTAAGTAGCTTCATGATGATGATTTATGAAGTAGCAGTTGTAAAGCCGATTCCTGACAGAGCACAGGTGAGCAGGGTAAAGCGCACACTACGGAGAACTCTCACCTTCTCCTCCTCTTTAACGGAGCGCACACTACGGAGAACTCTCACCTTCTCCTCTTTAACGGAGCGCACACTACGGAGAACTCTCACCTTCTTCTCCTCTTTAACGGAGCGAGGTGGCAGTGCTGAACGGATGTTCCTTCAGAGATTGGAAGTGTGTTTAAGAATGTTCAGTGGGCCGCTGTATGTGTGTGTGAGAGAGGGGGTGAAAGTGTGTGTTGTGTGTGTGTGTGTGTTGTGTGTGTGTGTGTGTGTCTGTGTGTGTGTGTGTGTGTGTGTGTGTGTGTGTGTGTGTGTGTGAGGGGGGGTGGAAGCCTATCTCTGAGCAGATGTTTACGCCACAGGCCAGAGGCCACAAACTGTTTACATCAGGGGCTGGGGGGCAGAGGAAACTTGTTTAGAATTGAGAATGTTGCTGTAGGCAATTACCATAATCAAATTACTCTTTTGCTCTTATCCTCTCTCTCTCTCTCTCTCTTCCTCCCTCCCTTTTTCTCTCTCCGTGTAGTTTTTTTGTTCCCTGAAATACTTGGCCAGATTCAAAACAACTGCTGTTCAGTGTCTCTGAGTGATGTCACGTCCTGCTGTTCAGTAGGCGTGTTCGACTTAAGGCAGATCTGTGCATATCTGACTTGATGTGATGCATGCTGGGTTGAACACAATGCATACTGGGATGGACGCAATGCTTGCTGGTTAGAAATTCTGTCCGACTTCTGTCAGCCGGGGAGGGACTTACCACCGTGACACCATGTCACATGACCTTAAAATATCGCGGGAGTCTTAGCCTGCAGACAGATCTTGCAGTTGCCTTCCACGAGATGCACGAGCTAAAACACGCCCTCATGACGTCAGTTCAAAGACTTGATAGGGCCATTTGGGAGGAATGTCCTCATGACGAATTTGACGGGAGTCTCATGCTGCTTCCTTATGTTGGAGTATGCGAAAATAAACAGAAATCGAAGGGATACCTTCTTATACGTGATTTCTTCAACAATGGTAGGCTAGCCTACTGAAAACGTTTGGATATTCTGTTATTTTCTGCTGTTGGCCAAATAGATAGACACACATATAGGGGAAACACTTGATATTGAATTTATGTGCTACAATGCAGGCCTGTTAACTGTATGACAACAGTGGTTTATTTAAACTACATCATACGAATTTATTTCGTCAGTCATCATGCTCATTTTAATGAGTAAGAATGAAAGTTCTGTGTATTTATTGCAAACAAAATTCCGCGATATCTCCCGCGATGTCTCCCGCGAGTCACGTCAGGCAGACTGTAGCCTGTCTGTCCGGGATGAGCTGCCCTCTGTTGTAGCTCCTCCCGGCTAGCCTCTGAAGATCACGTTTACGTAGAAAGCCAGACCAAGTCAGATCTGCCTCAAGTCGAATACGCCTAGTGTCTCTGAGTGATGTCACGTCCTGTCAAGGCCCTACTCCAGCCTAACAGCTTCCTCCATTATCATTCATTTGATTCCACCATGCAGAAAACACACATATACACACACATACACATACACACACACACACACACACACACACACACACACACAAACACACAGGCACATATAGATGCAAACACACACAACTAAACAGTGTCTCACACACACACACACACACACACACACACACACCTCCCTCCACCCCCCCACCCTCCCCAAACTCACACCCACAAAATATCCAAAAAAAAGAAAAACAAAAGAAAAAACAAAGGAAAACTATCAACCAGACAGACAGACCAACCAGCTATCAGCCACCCATCATACGGCTCAAAACTAGCTATCAGCCACCCATCATACGGCTCAAAACTAGCTATCAGCCACCCATCATACGGCTCAAAACTTCCCTTCCCCAAAAAATCCCCTCCTTCATCCAGTGCACAAATACAACCCCCATGTTCCATTAAAAGTCTCAAGATCACCAATTAACTGATAATACTTGTACTCAATCCTCAGCCTTGTGGCCAAGGATAGTTTTAACTAAGGCACCGGCTCTGTTAAGCCTGTCCCCTCCACTCTGTTCCTCCACAGCCACACAGCCATCTTAAGGCTTCAACATACTCGCCACTCCCGACCGGTAGCGCGACAATGTGACGTCACGGGAGCGCCGGTAACCATTTATACTCGCGCGTGGTGGTCGCGACACTAGTTGCAATATTCTCCTGAATTGGCGTTGGCCTCAATGGCAGTAAAAACTACCCTCTGTGATGATACTTCAGACTTCGGTTGCTGCTATTCACAACTATCATCTAGTTTCCAAGGTGTGTGCAGCTAGATAGATAGATAGATAGATAGATAGATAGATAGATAGATAGATACTTTATTCATCCCGAGGGAAATTTTAGCAAGTAAGCTAGCTGGCTGGCACTGAGAAATGAGTTTGTGTAATTTCCTGAGGTGGAATGAGATTTTTTTCAGGTCTTAGATATCCTTTGGTTGAAAATAAATATCTTTGTTACCTTTTGCTGGATTATTGGCATGTCCCTGGGTCCTAGGTCTTTCATCTTAATTCCCTCTCTCTGGTAGCTTCATTAACTTATCCAGCAGACTATTTAAAAATCACCAACTCTCGCTGGTAACCTAGCCAGTTTAATTTCCCTCTCTTCTCAAACTGACTATTCAAACATGTTTATTTAAGATGTGGGCTAGGCTATATGAAATGCCTGAATGTGGTTGATGTCTGTATAGAGGCACGCATGCTCCCTGATCTTGGCTTCAAGCTCATCCTGCTTGTCGCGCGCATCTGAAAAAAATCTCCGGTGCACAACCTGCCTGCGGGGGCTGAAATGTCTCGTGCGACAGAGGAAATTACGCAATTTTGACGTCACATTGTCGTGCTACCGGTCGGGTGCGGCGAGTATGCTGGACGTTTTAGCCTGTCCGAAAAGAAAATCCATAAGAACCACATGAGCCTTCCTAGCCACAGAGTATTTGGGACCAAAAACAAACAAACCCCACAAAAAAAACTTCCCCAATCTCCCACACCACTCCTTCACTAAATCAAACAACCCCCTCAGCCTAGAGCATTCTACAAACAAATGTGGCAAAGTTTCATTCTCCCCACAGAAAACGCACCCTTCCCCTACCCCTGGCTCTAAGTGTGCTCTGTGTCTGTTCGTAGCTATTGCACCGTGTACAACTCTCCACTGGAGATCACCTATTCTTTTTTGAATGGGACACTTGTACATAGACCGCCAACTGCCTTTCGGAGAAGAACCCGGCCCCAAAAAACCCCATCACCTGACTCCCTTAAACCAGAGAGGGCCTGAAGATTCCTGACTTTCACCCGCAGCTCCGGGAACCAGTCCAGCTCACCCGTGAACTCCATCGGGGACTGGAGACAATGTTTTGCATCCTCAGGGATAATCCTGTGAATGTCCGTCATCACCCTTGAAACGAGCCGGACTGAAAAAGTCCCCGTAAGTCCTGCCACCTCCTCTGCAGAGCGCCAGGTGTCCGCCAGCACTAAATCCTTGATCATGATGCCAGCCCGAAGAAAACCAGCCCTCAAAGTGGGGGACTGCAATGCCACCACTGGTAGAGCTGCATTGTGGAAAAGTGGTTCCTCTCCCACCCACATACATGGGT
>NW_027468663.1:56440787-56458287 GCF_046254945.1 Alosa pseudoharengus | reverse complement strand
GCGGTGTCTACCCTTTTCTATTGCAAGGGAATGATCACTCAGTCGATACTTTGACAGGAGTTTTCTATGACGATGGTTTTTAATTTCATTTAAATATGGTGCCAATTTGTAATCAATTCGAATAGTTCTGTAGCAGTGTAGCTTATTTACTTGTTTGATTTTGCATTTCCATGTGTTAATGTAGTTTTGTTTTGCTGTGTTCTCTACTTCTTTTGCTATTGAAGCAATACTTGAGCTGCAGTTTTTCAGGTCGTGTTTTTGTATTATGAAGTTTAAGGGGTCACTCTCTGGGTGTTCACTCCTCAGCTGGGCAGCAGTGTGGTGATATTGCTCTGAATTGCTAGTCTGAAGATGATGCCAGAATTTGGTTGCTCTTTTTTGTATGTCTACAAGGAGGGGAAATCTTCCAAGCTCAGCTCTGCAGCCTAGATTAGGTGCACATCTGTTTAAACCTAGAATATTTTTACAGAATTCCAAATGTAATAATTCGGTTTGGCTTTTGTCCCATGTTTAAAAATTTTCTTTATATTTTATGCCCCAAATTTCGCTCCCATATAGTAATATTGGTTTTACTAAGGAATCAATGATCTTTTTCCATAATTTGATGGAAGGATTATATTGAAATAGAGATTTTCTTAACATGTAGTATGTTTTGCGTGCTTTTTCGGATAGGTCTTTGATTGCGTTATCAAATTGCCCTGATGAAGAAATGGTCAGTCCTAAGTAGTTGTATTTTCTTACTTGTTCTAGTTGTTTTCCGCCAATGGTAAAATTATATTTATTTATGTTTGAATGTTTTCTCTGGAAAGTCATTATTTTTGTTTTTTCCATATTGATTGGAAGGGCCCAAGTTATGCTGTATTCGTTCAAAAGAGAAAGGCTCTCTTGTAGTCCCTGTGCCGTTGACGATAGCAGGAGAAGATCATCTGCGTAAAGCAGGCATTTCATTTCTTTCCCCAAAAGATTGAGACCAGGCGAGGATGAATTTGGAATTTTATTAGCTAATTCATTGATATAAATGTTAAATAATGTAGGACTCAGGCAACAGTCCTGCCTCACTCCTTTTGTTTGAGGAAAGTAATCAGTTTGTTTGTTATTTATTTTTACACAACATTTGATGTTTTCATACATGTCTTTAATGATGTTATATGTTTTACCACCAATTTCACAATCAAGTAGTTTCAGCAAGAGACCTTCATGCCAAACGGAGTCGAAGGCTTTGCTGAAATCCACAAAGCATCCATATATTTTTCCGTTTTTGACCTTTGTAACGTTTTCTTGTATCAGTGTCTGTAAAGTATAAATATGATCTGTTGTTCTATTTTTTTGTATGAAACCAATTTGAGAGGGGCTTAATATATTGTTTTTTTGGATTAAGTTTGAAATTCGGTTATTGATTATACTACAGAATAATTTACCTAAATTGCTGCCTTGTGATATGCCTCTATAATTGTTTGGGTTAAATTTGTCACCATTTTTGTATATGGGGGTGATCTGACTAATTTTCCATTGGTCAGGAAAGTGGCCTGAGGATAATATTAAATTAAATAGTTTCAGGATTACTTGTTTAATTTTGGGGGTGCTATGTTTCAACATTTCATTATAAATTCCATCAGTGCCGCATGATTTTCTATTTTTCAGTTTTTTTTATTTTAGTGTTCAATTCAGATAATGTTATAGCTGAGTCTAATTCATTTAATTTATCTTTTTGTGTTTTTTCAAGTGTTTTTAAATGGGTTGTTAGGTTTTTTTGTGCCAGGTTTAGTTCATCTCTTTTGTATAAATTTTCAAAATGGTCAACCCATGTTTTTCCATTTGCTATTGGGATACAAATTTTTTTTTTTTGGGGGGGGGGGGGTTGTTAAGGTTTTTCCACAGGTCCCAAAAAGTGTTTTGGTCTAACGCATCATCAATTTCTACTAACTGGTTATGTATATGATTGGCTTTTTTGTGTTTTAGAAGTGATTTGTATTTGCGTAGGGTGTTATGATATTTTATTTGAAGTTCCTGATTTGCTGGTTCTCTGTGTTTTTGGTTTGAATAAGATCTTAATTCTTTTCTTAGTAATAGGCAGTCTTTGTCAAACCATTTTTTTTTTTTTTTTTTCTTGCTATTAACTATTCCTTGTCTTTTTAAAGATTTTTTGGCTATTGTAGAAAATAATGTTGTTAATGTTTTGGTGGCTACATTGATGTTATCTTTAGACTTTTTAAATTTGGTGAACAGGAAGGAGTAGATCATGTTTTCGACCTCGATGCAATTTGACTGGGATGTGTATTGCTCTAATCTGTCATCGCTCCATTTGTATTGAACTGGAAGTGGGTGTAGTGTACTCATAGGTTTTTGATGTTCTATACTGGAATTTTTCTTTAAGCTAATTATAATGTGGCAGTGATCTGACAAAGGCAACTGTGGCATTACTGTGAAATAATTTATTTGGTTGTGATCTACAGTAAATCTGTTATAGCATAATCCACCACACTGCTGCCCAGGGTTGAGCAATAAGTGAATTTACCCAGAGAGTCCCCCCTTGTTCTGCCATTAACAATAAACAGACCAAGAGATTTGCAAAGTTGTAAAACCTCCTTGCCATGTTTATTTATGATGTTATCAAAATTGTTCCTGTGACTACTTATATTGATGTTTTGTTCTAGTGAAGAAACATGTTTAAATCCAGATATGTCAATGTAATCTAAATCGGTTCCTACTCTTGCATTAAGGTCGCCCATAATTAGAATCTTCCCAAATGACTGGAGTTCAATGATGTCAGATTTTAACGTTTCAAATATGTTTTCACTGTAATATGGAGATTCAAGAGGAGGAATGTATATGGCACATAAATAAGTGTCCTGTGTTGAGTTTGTGAGTTCTTTTGATAGTTTCAACCATATGTGTGATGATCCTTTTCTTACTACATATATGTATTTATTAATGGCTTCTTTAAACCAGACAACAATTCCCCCAGAGTTCCTGCCGCATTTTATATTGGGATGTTTAATAGAAGGGACATTTATATCTCTGTAGGAAGGTAATGAATAATTTCCCTGTCCATTTTTACTCCACGTTTCCAGTGCTATGAATATATCTGAATTATTTACAGTATTTACAAAATCGCTATCTTTGATTTTCTCTCCGAAAGAAGAAGAGTGCATTCCTTGAACATTATAACAAATGATTTTAAGAAATGTCATTATAAAGGTGTAGTTTGCCAGAAATAAGAATGTTTGTTTACTCAAGTGCAATAATGATCCAATTGAAAAAGTGTTATTATCCATTATTGATAAAGTGTTATTTTTACCAGATAAATTACTAAACCTACAGAGAGATAAATATCCTATAGGTAGGTAAAGTATATCTACGAAGACAAACAGACTTGTGAACACTCAACACAGAGACACAGACAAATACATACATGTTTAAGTTCACTGACATATACAGACGCAGACATATTCTAACATACATACACAAACACCCACTTGCACACACATGCACAGAAACACAGACACACAGATACATATATATATACACACACACACAGAAACAGGTATGTAATGTTGATTATGAATGTTATGCATAAGACAGACATATAGTATACAATAAGATAGACTAACAAGTAGACATTTTTAAGTTTCTATACACATATTTACACACTCAGACACTCATACCCCCCTCCCCATCCCTCCCCCCACACACTCCAACCATGCATATTGATATTTCTGTGCAGATAGGTAATGATTATGTCTATATGCAAACATAAGAATACTGTATGTCTGAGCGTAGTCTACACACTTAAACCCACATATATAATTAAAAAAAAGAAAGAAAGCAAAAACAAAACAAAACTCTAGGTTATTAAAAAAAGAGAGAAAATAAATGAAAAAGAATAAAAGTAATTGTGCACACACACACACACAAACACACACACACACACACACACACACACACACACACACACACACACTTACTTACACATACACAAAGTCCTATGTCTTTTCACATTTACAAAATGAATATTCATACAAAGTTTTTTTTTTTTTCACTAATGCAAGAGACTATCATATATAAGTTGCACTAATGCAAGAGACTATCATATATAAGTTGAAGCATTGTTGTTATCTGAGTGAGATCTCTACAAGTACCTTTGTTCGAGACGGCTGCTGCATAGGTAGGCCTATGCGTCTCAACTGGTTTTTGGCTGTCTTTGATGATGTTTGGCCTGCTGCTTTCAGAGCATGGTATTCTCACTCTATTTAATGCTGTGTCTTTGAGTTTTTTAGCAAATATTTTCATGCCCTCCTTATGTATGTGGACATTGTCATATAAATGTCTGATGGTAATGTCTGTATGGTGTGCAACCTTTACGTTTGGTATATCAGCACAGAAGGACACAACTTTGCTGTTGATTCTTTCAGTGACACTTACAGAAATATCCTGTCGTGGAAGTATAGATGAGATGATTACCTTTGCATCTGGATGTTTTTGTGCGGCAATTTGGATGGTGCTGATTAAGGCTTCTGCCACATCAGTTCTCCTGTCTTTAAGGTCATTAGTCCCTGTATGGATAATTATGTGAGATGGATTATTGAGTAAGCCTTTTTGTATTATGTCCTTAGCTGTGTGTGTCGTTGGACACCAAAACTTCTTGACTTGTCTTCTAGGGAAAAGTCGTCTGGGATTCAGATGATTCCCATTACAGTCGCACAGGATGATGATGTTATCCTTTTCCTTGCTTTGAGACTTTGTCCCTTGTTGTCCCTGACTGATGTTTGCTGAAGAGGAGGGTGGTCTGCTTTGGCAGATGCGTTGCTGGGATTTGGGAGGTTGGTCATGAGGTGAAGCTGGAGCTACAGGCACATTGACAGAGATTGTGGCACTTTCAGACAAGATGGGATTTTTGACTGATGGCTCACTGTTCCTGCTTTCCAGGGTATGATCCCTTGGATTCTCTCTGTGCCGTGCCATCCTCACTCTCTCTCTTCATCCCTCCCTCTCTCTCTCTTCATCCCTCCCTCTCTCTCTCTCTTCATCCCTCCCTCTCTCTCTCGTGCTGCAGCTGGGCAGCTCATCAGGCAGGCCTGGCTACTCAACACAAATCAATGGTGAAATAGAAACTGGTTCACTGTCACTCTCTGCTTTCCGCAACCACAAATCCCTTTGATATACTGCATGAGAAATATACAGTATCTGTCACAAGTGTGTGTGTGTGTGTGTCTGTGTGTGTGTGTGTGTGTGTGTCCCTGTGTGGGAGTGTGTGGGGGCGTGTGTGAGTGTGTGTGTGAGTGTGAGTGTGTGTGTGAGTGTGTGTGTGTGTGTGTCTGTGTCCCTGTGTGGGAGTGTGTGGGGGCGTGTGTGAGTGTGTGTGTGTGTGTATGTCTATGTGTGTGAGAGTGTTTGGGGGCATGTGTGAGTGTGTGTGTGTGAGAGTGTGTGTGTGGGGGGGGGGCATGTGTGAGTTTGTGTGTCAGTAAGTGAGTGTGTGAAAGATTTGCTCTTGAAATGTGTTGAGGTAATCCATCCTTAATTAAAACTAAGGCCAAAGACACTGGGCTACTTTGCCTGTAGCTGACAATAGAGAGTCGTCTGTATTAGTGTCAGCCGCAGCTGAGGCCTTGCTAATGGCTACGACCGCACATGACTGGTGAACTGTCAGCACTCGTCCTCTACACATCAGCTGATATTTGTGCACACACACACAACACATTCATCCATGGGCCATTGCTATGTGGCTAGCACTTTTAAGATGTGTAAGAAACGACACAACACGGAGCTATTAGCAATGGTGGCATGTTTATTGTTTGTCTGAGTTAAGACGCGTAAACTTGGGTCAAGAATTAATGTTTGTCAACCGATAGCTACCGATTCGCGTTCATGGCGTCCTCTCGTTCCTGCTTCTGAAGGTCCGGTGGCAAAGGAGGGCCGACTGGATCGCATGGACTGTTTATTGTTTCCGGGCGGTATTGGACCGTTCCATTATGTCAATTGATTGTGGGGGTATTTCGAGACGGAACTGATCAAGCCGCATCGATGATTAGTCTTTCCACATGTAACCAAGTTTATTATTTAACAATGTATTTAGCTCATTCTGCTAGTGACAAATGATATATATTATGCTTGTGGCCCAGGGTCTGTCTTGTCTATTGTGTGTTAATTGATTGTTTAGTGTTTACCTGTCTATGTTAAATGGTGCTGGCCACCAGGTATATGTTTCCCTCTGTCTAGTCTGATGTTAGTCTTGTCTGGCCTATGTGATGTGTAGGGTACTGTGAGTACTATGACTGGTACAATGCTGCTGCTGTATTTTGATTAGAAGCTAAAGCAGATTTTTCATACTGGTTCAATCTTGCAAGATTAGATGCTAAAGCAGATTTTTCATACTGGTTCAATATTGCAATTTTGGAAGATTATTATTAACATTTTTCTGTGCGTTTTTCTATGGACTCTTCTGCTTGGTGGTTTGAGCCGAATAATAAATTACTGTCCATCTTCACTACTGCCCCTGCTTCTTTGGCCACACCCACATTTGTTAATTGTAACTTCCGCTCGGTTCCATTACAATGGGTCTGAGTAGAGGCCCTACAATGGCAAATACTTCTCTATGTGCGAGATTTGTGGGTGTGTGTGTGTATTTGTGTGTGTGTGTGTGTGTTGGTGTGTGTATTGTGTGTATGAGAGGGTGTGTATTTGTATTTATTTATTTGTGCATGTGTGTGTGTGTGTGTGTGTGTGTGTGTGTGTGTGTGTGTGAAAGTGTTTGCTTGTGTGTGTGTGTGTGTGTGTGGTGTGTGTGTGTGTGTGAAAGTGTTTGCTTGTGTTTGTGTGTGTGTGTGTGTGTGTATGTTTGTGTGTGTGTGTGTGTGAAAGTGTTTGCTTGTGTTTGTGTGTGTGTATGTGTGTGTGTGTGTGAAAGTGTTTGCTTGTGTGTGTGTGTGTGTGTGTGTGTGTGAAAGTGTTTGCTTGTGTTTGCTTGTGTTTCTGTGTGTGTGTGTGTGTGAAAGTGTTTGCTTGTGTTTGTGTGTGTGTGTGTGTGTGTGTGTGTGTGTGTGTGTGTGTGAAAGTGTTTGCTTGTGTTTCTGTGTGTTATTATTATTATTATTATTATTATTATTATTATTATTAACTTTATTTGTTATAGAGGGACAGTGTTCACTAATTGACATTTTACAAAGAAAATGTAAATGCACCCAATTGTAGCCAAAAGAATAGTTTCCATCGGTAGTCCCCCTGCCAGAAGGAGCATGGCAACATTACCTATTAATTAAAAGAATAAATTACAGCAAAAAGCAGGCAAAACAAAAATAAAACAATTACAATATATATATAAAAAAATAATTAAAAAAAACAGATGTGTTACACATTTTTCTGTGCATTTTTCTATGGACTCTTCTGCTTGGTTGTTCGAGCCGAATAATAAATTACTGTCCATCTTCACTACTGCCTCTGCTTCTTTGGCCACACCCACATTTGTTAATGGTAACTTCCGCTCGGTTCCATTACAATGGGTCTGAGTAGAGGCCCTACAATGGCAAATACTTTGCTATGTGTGAGATTTGTGTGTGTGTGAAAGTGTTTGCTTGTGTGTGTGTGTTTGTGTGAAAGTGTTTGCTTGTGTTTGTGTGTGTGTGTGTGTGTGTGTGTGTGTGTGTGTGAAAGTGTTTGCTTGTGTTTGTGTGTGTGTGTGTGTGTGTGTGTGTGTGTGTGTGTGTGTGTGTGAAAGTGTTTGCTTGTGTTTGTGTGTGTGTGTGTATGTGTGTGTGTGTGAAAGTGTTTGCTTGTGTTTGCTTGTGTGTGTGTGTGTGTGTGAAAGTGTTTGCTTGTGTTTGTGTGTGTGTGTGTGTGTGTGTGTGTGAAAGTGTTTGCTTGTGTTTGTGTGTGTGTGTGTGTGTGTGTGTGTGTGTGTGTGTGTGTGAAAGTGTTTGCTTGTGTGTGTGTGTGTGTGTGTGTGTGTGTGTGTGTGTGTGTGTGTGTGTGTGTGTGTGTGTGTGTGTGTGTGTGTGTGTGTGTGTGTGTGTGTGTGTGTGAAAGTGTTTGCTTGTGTTTGTGTGTGTATGTGTGTGTGTGTGTGTGTGTTATTATTATTATTATTATTATTATTATTATTATTATTATTATTATTCACTTTATTTGTTATAGAGGGACAGTGTTCACTAATTGACATTTTACAAAGAAAATGTAAATGCACCCAATTTTTTCCATCGGTAGTCCCCCTGCCAGAAGGAGCATGGCAACATTACCTATTAATTAAAAGAATAAATTACAGCAAAAAGCAGGCAAAACAAAAATAAAACAATTACAATATATATATAAAAAAAAAAATAATAAAAAAAAACAGATGTGTTACACATCTGTCTACAACCCACCCAAACCCAACACACACACACACACACAACAGAAGTACGCACACTCCCCCCCTCACACTCCCCCCCTCCAACAATCATACTCTTCTAATCTCATACACTAATGCTGACAGACTTGGTTGTCTATCAGCCATTTCTTTAATTTTAATTTGAATGAACTATAAGAACTGGACTCTCTTATGTGTAGTGGGATTGTATTCCACTCACCAGCTGCTTTATAAGTGTGTGTTGGTGTGTGTATTGTGTGTATGAGAGGGTGTATATTTGTGTGTGTGTGTGTGTGTGTGTGTGTGTGTGTGTGTGTGGGAGTATTACAGTACAGTGGTGGGGAGGGCGTAACACACACACACACCACAGGACATTTTGGTCAGGCAGTGCCAGGGGCCCCTCTCTTCAGCCCTGTGTTGGGGGCCTGAGTGGGGAACCCGACAGGAACAGCAGGTGTCTTCCATTCAGCCTTGCCTGCCTTAATAAAGTTCCCCCTTCCAAAGTCAATAAACAAGTCCCTGTTCACACACTCGAGTCCCTGTTCACACACTCGATAATTGTCTTCTTTTGCTCTCCCTCTCTCACTCCAAACCCCCTCTCTCCATCACTCTCTCTCTCTCCATCTCTCTCTCCATCACTCTCTCTCCATCTCTCTCTCTCTCTATCACTCTCTCTATCATTCTCTCTCTCTCCATCTCTCTCTCTCTCCATTTCTTCTCTCCATCTCTCTCTCTCTCTCCAGCTCTCTCTCTCTCTCCATCTCTCTCTCTCTCTCTTCTCTCCCTGGTCTCAGATTGATGTTAGACAGTCGTGGTGAAGAATGCTGTCTCCCTGGGAACGTCACTTCCCTTCAATGGCCAACACTGCCATACTCAGCAAACAAACAAACACACAACACACACACACACACACACACACACACAGCTAAGGAGCTATGAGCAGCTGCCGAATAAGCCCCTGGAGATTTGGTGTGTGTGTGTGTGTGTGTGACATAATAACACTCCAAAACAGTTCAAAACAGTTTATCTCAATATCCAATTCAATCAATTCCCATGCATGGTCCAGTCCATGAAGTGCTCCGTTTCCAGACATTTCTGTGATTATTTCCAACGCACGCTCCATGTTTTGTATTGTCTTTGGTGGCTGTTGCTAACCCCTATGGGCTGTTGCTAACCCCTATGGACTGTTGCTAACCCCTATGGGCTGTTGCTGTGCCGCATGGCTCCCATCGCGTCGGCTGAGGATATTGGGTTTGACTTCAGAGCCTGTGTGTGTGTGTGTGTGTGTGTGTGTGTGTGTGTGTGTGTGAGTGTGTGTGTGTGTGTGTGTGTGTGTGAGTGTGTGTGTGTGTGTGTGTGTGTGTGAGTGTGTGTGAGTGTGTGTGTGTGTGTGTGAGTGTGTGTGTGTGTGTGTGTGTGTGTGTGTGTGAGTGTGAGTGTGTGTGTGTGTGTGTGAGTGTGAGTGTGAGTGTGTGTGTGTGTGTGAGTGTGTGTGTGTGTGTGTGTGTGTGTGTGTGTGTGTGTGTGTGTGGGAGCACGAAGGGTCCGATCTCCGTCCGTCCGCTTCTGTCCTCAGAGCGCTTGGCTGGGACAGGAGCTTCGTCTGGTGTTTCTTATTGACCTGATCCTGCTACTGATATGCTGCTGGCCCACATAACAGGGCTGGTTTGTTTACAGACAGATAGATAGATAGACAACTTATTACATTATTGATAACATCATTATTTTTTACCTGTTTTGATGTACCCTGTTATCAGTCATCAAAATGTAATATTTGCGAATAATCAGTTATTGTAAAAGGCGTGAAATGACGTCTCGTGTTTCTTAAAATGAGATGAGATTCAAGAGACAGGAAATAGCTTCAGGTGGGAGTGGATTGTGTTACTGGCATGAGGAGTGGGTTTGTCCTCATCACTGTGGGAAATCAGTGGACAGATACTGACTGAAGAATGAATTTGGACATGAGGTCTGGTCAAATTCAGCGAACAGAGGCAAACGTTTGAGGTGAGGTGTTCTCGGAACTCTTAAATGACATTTTTGCATAAACATTTCATTGTTTGATTCAAACACTAGGCTGAACATTCTTGCTTATTTTACAGATACTGGTTGCAATAATAATAATAAGTACAATTTGGCACAAGAGTAGAGAGCAAATCAATCCGATCTCTCCTCTAGCCTTTTTTAATGACTTTTAAAACTTTGTTGCCTTTAATGTCACATTTAAATGGTGAATGGAAATTAAATGGAAACCATTCTGTGTGGAGTTATGTATCTTTGCCCAATCATTTAGATTGGAGACTGATCTTTTTAAGCCAAAATAGCTATGTGGAGGCCTTGCCAAAATGGCTGCCGACTGGCGAGACTTGCCTATGTGGACTTGTAGTGTAGGGAGGAGCACAGAAACCGCCTCTGAACTGAGTTTGGTCCTGATCTGGCTCTGATCTGGTACGATTCTGGCCTGGATCTGGCATGAATGTGATGCAGTGCTAGCAGTTGTGTGAGCTGCACTGCATGATGGGAGTGGCACCGCATCATGGGAGTCGCACTGCATGATGGGAGTCGCACTGCATCATGGGAGTCGCACTGCATCATGGGAGCCACCCAGCAGCAGATGACAGCCTTTACTAGATGATCCATGATCAATCATACTAGACGATTCACGATCTGAGTGTGTCTGCTGCAGTGTGAGTGTGAGTAGTCTGCAGCAGACTTGGAGAGAACTGGAATTGGAATTTGAATTGAATTGGCTCTGCCCCACAGGAAGTTGACTTTGAATTGGAATTGGAATGACAGGAAGTGGTAGTCTATCTTTTAAGATTGAACACTGGTCTGGGGAGTCTGCTGTGTAGTCTAGTCGTAATCCCCATAGGCCCAATAGTAAACCCAGAAATGCTGAGTACCCTAAAGTTTTATTGCAGAAATGTCATCTATAGGCCTAGTGGATGGAATTCAACTTGATTGCCTAAAGTTGCACTTTGAGCAATTTGCTTAATTAGCATAAATAGGCAATTAAGGCGAGACAGTACAGGTGAATAGGGTAAAAAATTTAAATAATAGATATCACCATCAAACTTTCTCAGTTGGTTACTTATGTTAAGGTGAGACAAAATTGTATTGCATGTTTTCTATATTTTAATGTTTACATATGCAAATGAGGCCCTATCTCATTAAAAATGCTCGAATTTGCATACACACAAAATCAGATTGTGTGATAAAGCCAGGCTCAAAATATTTTTCCATTACATTAATACACAGGATTAGATGTTAAAATCCCTTGTGCCAAAATCCAAGGTAAAAACACATTCAGAAGCCCCTGCTCAAGTTTAACTTTAAAAAGCACACTACCCACAAATCCGCCAACAAATGGTCACAAGCACAATGCAAATGGCCTATCCAACAGCAGTAGCCTATATAGTATGCGGCATGTCATTGGGGTTATCAAGTGGGCACCCTCATTCACCGATGTTTCGTTAAGTTAGGCCCACGACACCTCATGAAGGCTTAACAGTGAAACCAGCGTCCTGGAGACACTCCCCTCCATGCTACCACCATATTACCACATTGAAATATCCAATACTCAAAATACTCTTAACCAGCCCAGGCATGGTCTAAGTTGGCTAGGTCGGTCCGTCCCGTTGATGTGGACTGAACCATAAACCATAAAGAACCTTAGCCAAGTACCATCACCCTAGGCACAGCCCATCACAAACACAAAACAAATTAGCCAGTTAGCTTAGCCCATTATCTTAGGCCCCATCCCAAACACAAAACAAATTAGCCAGCAGTTAGCAGTTAGCTTACGCCCCATGCTGCCCCATATTACCACAACAAGCATCCAAATACCCTTAACCAACCTAGGCATGGTTTAAGTTGGCTAGGTCGGTCCGTCCCGTTGATGTGGACTGAACCATAAACCATAAAGAACCTTAGCCAAGTACCATCAACCTAGGCACAGTCCATCACAAACACAAAACAAATGAGCCAGTTAGCTTACCTTAGCTTGCGCCCCAGGAAGGGTAACTTCTCCTTACCCACCACCAAAACAAATGAGCCAGTTAGCTTACCTTAGCTTGCGCCCCAGGAAGGGTAACTTCTCCTTACCCACGACCAAAACAAATGTGCCAGTTAGCTTACCTTAGCTTGCGCCCCTGGAAGGGTAACTTCTCCTTACCCACAACCATTCGCTTGCCCGTTCTGCTGCTAAGGACATGTTACTAACCACCTGCCTTAGACTTCGACCACAAATGCCCAATTCAGACAGCAAGCCAATAGCAGATCTGGCCACAAACCCACGTGCACCGATTTCAATAGGCCTTAATCGTGCACTCCAACCTCGCTTAGCTGCCTCCTCTGCTATTTCAGTATATTTAGCTCTCTTCAGCTCATTGGCCACTTCCACTCTGTCTTACCAAGGAACAGTGAGTTCAATGAAGTAAACTATCTTCTCTGAATCCGACCATAGAATTACGTCAGGACGTAGCTTAGTACTCACTATATGTGGAGGTACCGCCATCTGCTGGCCAAGATCAACCTTCATTTTCCAGCCCGCCCCATTTTTCAACTGGCCGGTTTTACACCTGGCCTTCGCGGAACAAGGTTCCCCCTGACGTACAAAGTTAATTTGCCTTACCCCTTTACTAGCTGCTAATGAATTGACTTTTCTTCTTTTATCCTCTATTGCCGCTGCCACACATTTCAATACCTGGTTATGACGCCACGTATACCGCCCCTGGGTGAGACTTACCTTGCATCCTGATAGGATATGGTGGAGACTGCCCACACACGAGCAAAGTATGCATTTATCATCCTCACCAAACCATTGACTTAAATTCTTGGGAGATGGGAGCACATCATATGTAGCACCTAACATAAATCTGATCTTACTAGCTTCCATGCCCCATAGATCTTTCCATTTAATCTGTCTTTTTTCCACCCCTTCCCAGTTCACCCACTGCCCTTGTTTTGCCTGTGACACTGCCTTAGTACATCTTACAGCCTCCTCCTGTCTATGCATTTCCTCCACTACCATTTTCCTCTTTTCTCTTGCAGAAGCCTTACTCCACAAGGGTTTACTTGCACCCACCCCTAGACCCCCCCGCCCGTGCTGCACATGGCCCATTATATCTCTATGCTTCAATGCTGATTGAGCTTGCTTAACTGCCTGCTCTGGGTTCCACTTCCTCCCTGCATTAACTGAGGGTGCAACTTTCCTCACCACTGGGTCCTTGGACTGAGTAAGAGTCAATTCCAATCTAGCCTTAGCACACTTAAATTCCTCTGTCAGACTAGATATTGGCAACTCTACAATACCCTTCCCATACAAGGCTACACTGCTTAAGCAGCGTGGGACTCCGAGCCATTTTCTGACAAAGGAGTTGATCATTTTTTCCAACCTCTCTACCTTTGACAGAGGAACTTCATAAACTGTCAATGGCCACATTAGCCGAGGCAACAAACCAAACTGCAAACACCACAGCTTGAGCTTACCTGGCAGCCCCGACTTGTCAATTTTTGCAATACCTTGCCTAGTGACCTGTCTCAAGTCTTCAACCTGTGATTTATCACTAAGGCTTGCATCATACCACCTTCCCAGGCTCTTCACTGGTTTCTCCAGAACTGTGGGAATCACCTCCTTATTTATAGCAAACTTCTTATCTGTTACCTTCCCTTTAATAATTGAGAGACTCCTAGACTTACTTGGTTTCACCTTCATTCTGGCCCATTGCAGATTACTATTTAACTTACCCAGCAACCTGTTGGTGCATGGAACGGTTGTCGTCAAGGTTGTCATGTCGTCCATGAAAGCCCGAATCGGGGGGAGGCGTGGCCCTCCCTGCAACTTCTCCCCGCCCACTACCCATTTTGAGGCCCTAATAATGACCTCCATTGCCATTGTAAAAGCTCAAGTTCAAGTTCTCAAGTTGTTGCCAACCTGTGGTGTAATCAGCTGTAGTAAAACATAATTGAATATCCAGAAAGTATGCTTTTACTAGGCTTTTAATGCTACCTGGGATTCTGAAATAATCAAAGGCCTCCCACAACAGACTATGCGGCACAGACCCAAAAGCATTAGCCAAATCCAAGAACACAACGTGCAGGTCTCTCTTTTCACGCTTTGCTAATTGAATTTGGTGCCAAATCATGCTGGTATGCTCTAAGCACCCGGAGAAGCCAGGAATTCCAGCTTTTTGCACCGTGGTATCAATTAGTTTATTCCTTTCAAGGTAATTTGTCAGTCTCCGTGCCACCACACTAAAGAAAACCCTCCCTTCAACATTCAGTAGACTAATTGGCCTAAATTGATTAATCTCCACTGCGTCCTTTTCTTTGGGAATAAATATTCCCCCAGCCCTCCGCCAAGCCTTGGGAATACTCTGCTTTTTCCAAACTATCTTCATTAATTGCCATACAAATCTTAAAACATCTGGTGCACTCTTATACAACCGGTAGGGCACTCCATTAGGTCCCGGGGCTGAAGAGGCCCTTGCACATTTTATTACTTCTTGCACCTCTTTCCACCTTGGTGGACTATCGTCGCATTGGCTACTTAATTCACCAATAGGTGGGATATCAGCAGGAAGTACCATCTCCCTGAACCTCTCCCTATCTTTGTGCACTCCCTCTAAATACTCCTCAAGCTTCTGCTTAGGTTCCAAAAGACTACCACTCTTCTGCATTACGAATAAAGACTTAACAAACTTAAATGGGTCTTTATAGAATGCTAGTCGGGCTTGTGATTTCTTCTTCCTATTTTTCCTAATATTTTCAGCTCTTCTTAGCACTACTAACCGCTCCCTCACATCTGCCTGTAGACAGTCAATACCTTCCTTCTCATCATCTGTAGCTTTTCTCCACTGCTTCTTAAGCTGCCTCCTCTCCTTGATAAGTTTATCTATCTCCTGCTGGCGCCTAGATTTAACTACCTCATGTAGCCGTTTTGTCCTTCTCTCAATAGTCCCAAATCTTTCCTTACCATAGCTATAAATAATGTCTCCCATTTTCTCTAATTTGCTTTCAGCCGTCCCCTTGAGCTGACCCAGGATACTGACCAAATCACTATTAACATCTTCCCACATTCTACATTCTGCTGCGCCTGGCCATCTAACCCCAGGCCTATGACCATTAATCTTCTCCCTCCTTGGCTGACTGGCCTCTCTCTCTGCCTCAGTGCTAGAACTTACCTCAACAACAGGGGTACTGATGTCCTGCGAACTGTGGGTTTCTTCCTGTCGCTGGACTTCAACCGACTGACTTGATGCACTTCTTAAGAAATAGCTATCAATGCGGGGACCCTGTGTTCCCTCTACCAAGCACTTCTTTTTCCCTTGATGAATTTTCAGGCCCTTTAGACTTGTAACCTTCTGCCAACCACACACACACATCTGCAGCTTTTTCTCAGTTTTCTCTGAACTAGTGGCTTCCACAAACATGTTTTCCTTACTCGTAATCAAATTCGTTCCAGGGTCAGTAACCATGTCTATCACAAGTGAGTCATCTTCCGCCCCTGCTCTCGCTGACTCTAGGGGTATTTTTTCATTATGTCGTACTGTAGCTTAGTAGGGTGCAGCCCATAGCTTAGTGAAGCCTGGGCTACTGCCACAATGAGCTGCTAACCCATTGTAGCCCCGGTGGGGTCTATTCCCTCCTGTCAGCCGTCTTTCCGTGCTGTCACAAGGTCTTTCCCTAGTTGCCAGCTGCCCTATTCACAGCAGTCACTAGCCTACGCTAGTTAAACCAAGTTAAACATGTATACTTGGGGGGGCTATGTTGGTGAAAACCTTTAAGGAACCTGGTAAGGAGGCAGTGTCGACCCATTAAGGCGATGACAGACCAAGACAACTGCCGACCGTAAATAAAACTCAGACTTGTCAAATTCGGGACATTGGTTAAATGTTGAATATTTAGATAATGCAGCACAAGTTTAAATAAATACGGTTGTTGGTGATTACTTGTGGCGTTGAGTTAAAACTAAACACTTTGCCCTTTTTGTTTCGCCATTCAGTCCCAAAACACCAGGATATGAGTTTTGGTCCATATCGCCCAGCCCTTACTGTCTCCTTTCCCGTTTATACATATCAGGGTATTCAGGGGGGGGGGAAACGATTTCCCCTTCCTTCGTTTGTGAAAATAATTCTGTTTACACCAATGATAAAAACAGCAGGGGAAGGGTGACATGAACACTTCGAGCAAACTGGTGGCCAATCAAAGATTCGAAACAAACGAGAGACCAACATGTCACAATCCAAAAACGCCGGTTTCCCTATTTACATGCAACTGCGAAACTGGAGTTTGACAAAACTGTGTTTTCGTGTAAATAAGAGGCCAAACCACGTTGGAATATCTGCGTTTTCCCTTCGTGTAAACGGGATCTTATTTTCCCACAGTTCTGGGGTACAGGGTGGGGCAATGGGTGTGGCCTAGGTGTGGTTTCAGAAGTTCCGGCACTTGGGAACCTTAAAGGTTGTGTGCTGCTCTCTCTCTCACTTTCTCCTTTGACTGTCCAACAGCACAGAGTGATAAACAGCAGACTCAGTTCTTCAATTGCGCCATTGAATCTTTTCTTGAAGTCCATTTAAAAATCATTTGCTAACTTCAGCTAAAATTAATTTGCTAAACTTTCTTTCTTGGAGTGTTAGCTGTGTGTGTGTGTGTGTGTGTTAAACTGCAGCTGCCATGCTGCAAGTCTCAGTTGCACTGACTACTGCAAGTGTGAAGGGGGTGAGGTCCGCTGCTGCAACCCATTCACAATACATTCAGATAAAGACCAAGAAGATGATGAGACTGAAGGGAATGAGGAAAGAAATAATGAAGATGGTGAAGGCTATTGAGTGGGATTGTGTGGTTGTTGTTAAATATGTGTGTGTGCGTGTGCATACTATATATAGTTATTTTACAGCGTGTGTGTGTGTGTGTGTGTGTGTGTGTATAATGTGTGTGCCATTCTTGTATAAAGTTCTTGTGTGTGTCTGTGTGCATGCTGTATAAAGTTCTGTCTTTTGCTGTATATAGTTCTTGTGGGTTTGTGTGTATGTGCATGCTGTACTGTATATAGTTCTTGATAGTTATTTTGCATGAAGCACTTAATTTCTTAATCCATCCATATGTCAACACTGCCTCCTGACCTACGAAGCAAGTTGAACATAGCCAGGCTATCTAGAC
>NW_027468663.1:56410966-56420587 GCF_046254945.1 Alosa pseudoharengus | reverse complement strand
AGAGTGCATGTGTGTAAAAGAGTGCATGTGTGTAAAGGAGTGCATGTGTGTAAAAGAGTGTGTGTGTGTGTAAAAGAGTGCATGTGTGTAAAGGAGTAAAGGAGTGCATGTGTGTAAAAGAGTGCATGGGTGTTAAGGAGTGCATGTGTGTAAAGGAGTACATGTGTGTAAAGTAGAGCAATGTGTGTAAAGGAGTGCATATGTGTAAAGTAGAGCATGTGTGTAAAAAAGTGCATGTGTGTAAAGGAGTGCATGTGTGTAAAAGAGTAAAGGAGTGCATGTGTGTAAAAGAGTGCATGTGTGTAAAGGAGTGTGTGTGTGTAAAGGAGTGCATGTGTGTAAAGGAGTGTGTGTGTGTAAAGGAGTAAAGGAGTGCATGTGTGTAAAAGAGTGCATGTGTGTAAAAGAGTGCATGTGTGTAAAAGAGTGCATGTGTGTAAAGGAGTGTATGTGTGTAAAGTAGAGGGTGACACGGGAATCAATTTTCCTTCCCGTCCCATCCCGAGCCCACACAAATACTCCCGTCATATCCCGATCACGTGACAGCCCCCCAAAAAAAATCCTGTCCTGCAAAATCCCGAGAGAAAGGCTCCCGAATCCCGTCCCACTCCCATTTCGTTCCCTATGTTGTCTAAAGCATTGGCTCCCAAAGGGTGGGTCGTAGGAGATTTTATTTGGGTCGCCAGCAATAGTGACAATTTATGTTGTGTAATAGGCCTAGCGTATACCTTATATAGCTAGGAACTCCTTCTGTGCACATTTAGAACACCGCCAGAACGTGGATATCACTCGCAAAATGAAACAATATTTCTGTCGGGCGCCAACCATGGACCTCACAGTTGCAAAACGCAAAGGACATGAATCAGTTTATATTTGCATGATGAACAATAACGGATATCAGCTCTTCAACATGGCCCATTAAAATCTAGAAAGTATCATTTTAAATCGTAAAAAAAACCCTGCTGTCAACAATAGGCTAAAGCAGACATCCATAGACCGGACATGAGGTTTATTTGCGTCAATTGTAGATAGGCCTCTTTAAAGTTAAGAGCAGTCTCCTCACATTCCATCTTATTTCCATCACATTTCCACAAAAGTGCATTAGAAAGGCTATAATTTCAATGGACATGTAAACGCTATTTTCCTCTTTCCAATCTTGTGAACTTCACTAGCCTACAGTAAAGCTGCATTGCTATTTATTAGCTAGTTTCCCATCACAACCACCACATAGGCTAGTCGAGAGGTGACGAGGGTTATTAAGATCGACTTTGAACAAAGTGAGCCATACAACTTGACAATTACACTGTATCATAGTGTTAATGTGTTGAGTAAAGCTACACATGTTTAGATTGATTTTGTTACCATGTGTGTTTATTCCTGCCATTACAAAAACTAGCATCTCAGATAACGTTAGCGATAGAAAACACCTTCAGTTTTCGGTGTAGCCTAGTCGCTGACCGCTGATTGATTGGCTTGTGAACAGGGCAGCTGCTTTGTAATTGCTCTGATAGGCTACTCTGCGGCTAGCCGTAGCCAATAAACAAACATATTGTGAGTTGTAAGTGGTTCTTTTTTTTACCAACAGTGAAATAGACTCCCGTACCGCAGGGTAAAGGAGTGCATGTGTGTAAAGGAGTAAAGGAGTGCATGTGTGTAAATGAGTGCATGTGTGTAAATGAGTGCATGTGTGTAAAGGAGTGCATGTGTGTGTAAAGGAGTGTGTGTGTGTGTAAAGGAGTGTGTGTGTGTAAAGGAGTGTGGTGTGTGTGTGTAAAGATGTGTGTGCGTGTAAAGGATTGTGTGTGTGTGTAAAGGAGTGTGTGTGTGTGTGTAAAAGAGTGTGTGTGTGTGTAAAGGAGTGTGTGCATGTGTGTGCACCAGCTGGTCTCTCTCAGCAGTGCGGCTGGTGCGGCTCTCGTGCCAGAACTGAGATGAATTCCCCACATTATAAAAACACATGGACATCCAGAGATTACTCACAGGTGGAGCAGAGAGGAGAGACAAGACCAGAGGAGAGAGGGGAGAGGAGAGGAGAGGGGGAGGAGAGAGGAGAGGAGAGGAGAGGAGAGGGAGGAGGAGTGGAGAGGAGAGGAGAGGGGAGGAGAGAGGAGGAGAGAGGAGAGAGGAGAGGGAGAGGAGAGGAGAGGAGGAGGAGAGGGGAGGAGAGAGGAGGGGAGAGGAGAGGAGAGAGGGGGGGAGAGGAGAGGGGAGAGGAGGGGAGAGGAGAGGGGAGAGGAGTGGAGAGGAGAGAGGAGAGGAGAGAGGAGGGGAGAGGAGAGGGGAGAGGAGAGGAGAGGGGAGGAGAGAGGAGGGGAGAGAGGAGAAGAGAGAGGGGGGGAGAGGGAGAGGAGTGGAGACGGGAGAGGAGAGGAGGGGAGAGAGGAGGAGAGACGAGGGGAGAGGAGAGGAGAGAGGAGGGGAGAGGATGAGGGAGAGGAGTGGAGAGGAGAGGGGGGAGAGAGGAGAGGGGAGGAGAGAGGAGGGGAGAGGAGAGGAGGGGAGAGGAGAGGGTGAGAGGAGTGGAGAGGAGAGGGAGAGGAGAGGGGAGAGAAGTGGAGAGGAGAGGGGAGAGGAGAGGGGAGGAGAGAGAGGGAGAGAGGAGAGGAGAGGGGAGAGGAGTGGAGAGGAGAGGGGAGAGGAGAGGGGAGAGGAAGTGGAGAGAGGAGAGGGGAGAGGAGAGGGAGGAGGAGGAGAGGAGGGGAGAGGAGAGGAGAGGGGAGAGAGTGGGAGAGGAGAGGGAGAGGAGAGGAGAGAGAGAGGGAGAGGAGAGGGAGAGGGAGAGGAGGAGAGAGGAGGGGAGAGAGGGAGGAGAGAGGAGGGGAGAGGAGAGGAGAGAGGGGGGGGAGAGGAGAGGGGAGAGGAAGAGGGGAGGGAGAGAGGAGGGGAGAGGAGAGGAGGAGAGGAGTGAGAGGAGAGGGGAGAGGAGAGGAGAGAGGAGGGAGGAGAGGAAGAGGGGAGAGGAGAGGAGAGGGGAGGAGAGAGGAGGGGAGAGGAGAAGAGAGAGGGGGGGAGAGGAGAGGGGAGAGGAGTGGAGACGGGAGAGGAGAGGAGGGGAGAGAGGAGGAGAGACGAGGGGAGAGGAGAGGAGAGAGGAGGGGAGAGGAGAGGGGGGGGGAGAGGAGAGGGGAGGAGAGAGGAGAGGAGAGGAGAGAGGAGGGGAGAGGAGAGGGGAGAGGGGAGAGGAGAGGGGAGGAGAGAGGAGGGAGAGGAGAGGGGAGAGGAGTGGAGAGGAGAGGGGAGAGGAGAGGAGAGGGGAGGAGAGAGGAGGGGAGAGGAGAGGAGAGAGGAGGGGAGAGGAGAGGGGAGAGGAGAGACAAGACCAGAGGAGAGGAGGGGAGAGGAGAGGAGAGGAGAGGGGAGAGGAGAGGGGAAGGGAAGAGAGTAGAGGAGGGGAGATGAGGGGAAGAGGGGAGGGGTGGTTAGGAGAGATGGGGGAGAGGTTTAATACTCCTGTATTGGAACAGAGTCTGTATCTTTACATCAGTGCAAACGTATGATATCCACATGTGTTACATCCATAGAGTGAGAAGAGAACAGCATGATAGCCCATGTTAGGGGATAACAGCACAATAACCCATGTTAGGGGACAACAACACGATAGATAGCCCATGTTAGGGGACAACAACACGATAGATAGCCCATGTTAAGGGACAACAACACAATAGATAGCCCCAACACGATAGATAGCCCATGTTAGGGGACAACAACACGATAGATAGCCCATGTTAAGGGACAACAACACAATAGATAGCCCCAACACGATAGATAGCCCTTGTTAGGGGACAACAACACGATAGTTAGCCCATGTTAGGGGACAACAACACGATAGATAGCCCATGTTAAGGGACAACAGCATGATGGCCCATGTTAAGGGACAACACGATAGATAGCCCATGTTAGGGGACAACAGCATGATGGCCCATGTTAAGGGACAACAGCATGATGGCCCATGTAGGGGACAAATGACAGGTGCATGTGGAGGAGAGGAGGGGAGAAAAGACAGTGGAAAAGGTGACAAACATAATCTTGACGGTAGACAGACATACCAACAAGCCTGCAAGTGAAAAAATGCACAATTTGCAAATACCCCCCCCCACACACACACACACACACAAGGCAGAGGTAACAGTTGGGGGGGGGGGGGTCAAAATAGCTTGTTGTAGGGTTGTTGTATGTCTGTCTGTCTACTGTCTGCATACTCATACATAACAATAGAGAAGAGTATAGAGAATGGGAGTGGAAAGAAAAGAAAACAAGAGGATAACAGAGGAGATGAGGAGAGGAAAAGAGAATAAAAGAGGAGAATAGAGGAGAAGATGAGAGGAAAAGAGAAGAAAAGAGGAGAGGAGAATAGGCGGGTCAATATAGGGTTCAACGTCAAAAAAATTGATACAAAAGGTTTTTTCATGGATTCTGGTACTGTTGGACATGCTAAATAACATACTAAAAATCTAGTGAAATCTGACCTTGGGAAAGGGGTCATTTTCAAAATGGCCGCCAAAATGGCTGTCAAGAGGTTAAAATGGCTATATCTCAATTACTATTCAGCCTACAGGGGTGAAATTGATGTCAAATTGTGGTCATATTAAACAAGAATATGATTTTAAATGGTAATATTGAAAATGTTTCAATGCTCTACCTTTTTCAGCCATACAGTGATGGCCAAAAGTGTTGGCACCCATGCTAAAGTTGACTGAAAAGAGGAATATAAAATCATCTTTTGGAAATTGATCTTAATGCCTTAAGTGAAAAATGAGGAAATATCTAACCTTTAAGGACACCAATTTTCTTAGTGAATGAATAATGTATCATAAATAAATAAATGTTCTTCCTTAAAATACAGGACACTTAAAATTGACACCCCTATGTTAAATTCCCATAGAGACAGGCAGATTTTTATTTTTAAAGGCCAGTTATTTCATGGATCCAGAATACTGTGCATCCTGATAAAGTTACCTTAGCCTATTAGCTGGTTTGATGCTCATTGAGCTCAATGCAAATCAAACCAGCTAATAGGCTAACTGAAATAACACCCATGCCAATCTCTAGGTATGGTGAAGGGTATGTGATGATGTGGGGCTATTTTAATTCCAAAGGCCAAGGTAACTTTATCAGGATGCACAGTATTCTGTATCCATGAAATAACTGGCCTTTAAAAATAAAAATCTGCCTGTTTCTATGGGAATTTAACATAGGGGTGTCAATACTTATGACCCCTGTATTTTAAGGAAGAACATTTATTTATTTATGATACATTATTCATTCACTAAGAAACTTGGTGTCCTTAAAGGTTAGATATTTCCTCATTTTTCACTTAAAGCATTAAGATCAATTTCCAAAAGATGATTTTATATTCCTCTTTTCAGTCAACTTTAGCATGGGTGCCAACACTTTTGTCCATCACTGTATATTAAAATCAATGCGTTTTAATACAGAGCAAATGCAATACAGGATTATGAACCATCTCCATGGCATGGAGGAAGATAAGACATGTCTTAACTGGTGTTATATCTCATCTAGAGGTTATATGCTGTTAGAAAATATATAGTTTTGGGTGTTTGATTTGTTTTGCCTGGACAATATAGGCTAAAATGTATCCCCTTTACACTAGATTCGCCTATACAGAATAGAGGGCAATGCATTGTTCATGGCATGGAGGAAGATGGGACATGTCTTATCTGGTGTTATAACATTTGCGGGTTATATGCTTTCAGAAAATCATTGTTTAGGGTGTTTAATTTGTTTCCCCTGGACTGGACATGCCCAAATGCATCCACTTTACATTAGATTCGCCTATACAGAATAGAGGGCAATGTATTGTGCATTCATGAAGGAAGATGGGACATGTCTTAACTGGTGTTATGTCTCATCTACATGTTATATGCTTTCAGAAAATATATAGTTTAGGATGTTTAATTTGTTTCCCCTGGACTGTACATACCAAAATGTATCAGCTGCACACTAGATCCGCCTATACAGAATAGATTATGTATTATGCAAAGTGTGGTGGAAGTTGGGAACATAAGTTGATTGTTATATTTCATGTACAGGGTATATGCTTTTATAATATATATAGTTTTGGCTGTTCTATGACTTTGGTGAACCATAACCCATGCATAGGCATGCATTATATATTTGTGTGCATCAAATACATGTTGGCATCTATCATAAGGGGGGAGCTAATTAAACGTAATATTAAGCTATATTTATTAGTATATCAGAAATAATTACTATATCATTATTCATCATCATCCATCATCCTCCAGTCCTCTGAAAGGAAGTTGTGCAGATTGTCACACTGTTTATTTTGACATGTTCCACAGGCAGCAGTGAAGCGTAATCCGTATCTACATTAACAGAAGAGTGTCTTGCAGAAATGCACACAGTTACAGAGGATAACTTTCAAAAGCTGTGAAGCTTACTAGCAGATTCAGTTGGAGGGAGACGTTCTGGAGTCACAAATAATGACGCAAGGATAACCTTCCTACTCAGGGTGTTGTGCCGTAATGTTGTAAGAGAGTCTGTGGACTTCCCACCAAAAAGTACAGCCATCACTTGGCATCTTAATTCACCAATCACCTCTGTTGTCTGATTGGGAGTAGTGAAGGCATTGGCAGATGACTGAAGGACAAAATCTCCTCTTCTGGAATGCTGTCTTTTGCTGACACCAAAGACCCTAGAGATTAAAGTTGACATGATATTTCAACTTTATTCTCAAAATGTTGTGTTTAATGTTGACATGTCGACTTTAAACGACATGTTGGGTTTGGTTTCTCATCATGGCAAAAATATTTGTTTTCTTTATGTGTGGTCATAATCTGTCGTATGTATGTCATACAGTATGTATGTGACTGAACTGACAGAAAGTCGTGAAAAAAAAGTAGAATGAAATTATGTCTATCGTTCTCTATGCTTTAAGTAGAATTGGCAGCATGGTTGGAAAGTTGTGGAAAAGGAGGGACTAATTACAATTCAATAGATTATAATTAATTCATGACCTCTTGTTACGCCACAACCATCTTTTTAGGGTGGCATGATTTAATGAAGGATTGTGTGACATATATGATTCAGTGACCTCTAAATCTGATTAAACACAAAAAAAACTTTCCTAGGCTGAATAATGCTTCAGATATAGCCACAATTAGCTTCTGGTGGCCATCTTGAAAATGACAAGTCTTTGAAAATGATGAACTGATACTTTAGTCTGACATATGAATCAGTGACCTCTAAATCTGATTAACCACGAAAAACACTTTCCTAGGCTGAATAATGCGTCAGATATAGCCAAAATTTAGCTTCTGGTGGCCATCTTGGACGCCATCTTAAAAATGATAAATCTTTGAAAATGATGAACTGATACTTTAGTCAGTTTAGACATATATGAATCAGTGACCTTTAAATCTGATTAAACACGAAAAACACTTTGCTAGGCTGAATAATACTTCAGATATTAGCTTCTGGTGGCCATCTTGGACGCCATCTTGAAAATTACCCCTTTACTGGGGTCAGATTTTACTAGATTTTTAATATGTTATTACGTAAGTACATCTAAAGGTATCATAATCAGTTGAAAAACCTTTTTTTGAGGTTAGGTGTTTTTTTCCATATATTGACCCGCCTAGAAGAGAAGATGAGAATAAAGGAGAGAGGAGGAGAGAAGAGCTATATAGGAGAGAGGAGAAGAGAAGAGCTATATAGGAGACAGGAGAAGAGAAGAGCTATATATGAGAGAAGAGCTATATAGGAGAGAGGAGAAGAGAAGAGCTATATAGGAGAGAAGAGCTATATAGGAGAGAGGAGGAGAGAAGAGCTATATAGGAGAGAGGAGAAGAGAAGAGCTATATAGGAGAGAAGAGATATATAGGAGAGAGGAGAAGAGAAGAGCTATATAGGAGAGAAGAGATATATAGGAGAGAAGAGCTGTATAGGAGAGAAGAGCTATATAGGAGAGAGGAGAAGAGAAGAGCTATATAGGAGAGAAGAGCTGTATAGGAGAGAAGAGCTATATAGGAGAGAAGAGCTGTATAGGAAGACTTATTTGATCACTTTAATGCAAAAATGGCAAACATTATGGATGACATTGCTCCATTACAATTCAAGAAAGTTAAGGACAAACAGAAAGCACCATGGAGGCAAAATCCAGCAGTTAAACTTCTAAAAAGAGAGTGTAGGAAGACTGAAAGAAAATGGCGTAAATACAAACTTCAGATCCACTATGAAATCCATAAAGAGATGCTCCGCACATATAACTCTGAAATATGCAAAGCAAGACAGTCTTTCTTTTCTAACATTATCAATAGAAGTTCAAATAACACTCGTATTCTATTTTCAACTGTTGATAAGTTAACAAATCCCCCCTCACAATTAGCGCCTGAACTTCTCTCAACTAATAAATGCAATGAGTTTTCATCTTTTTTTAAAGGTAAAATTGACAAAATCAGACTCAACATATCTGCTCAATTACAAATTCAACAACCTGAACTTCCAGCAACAAACAGAGGGAAACTAAACTTGATGTCAGAGTTCAGCTTGATAGACTACGAAACACTTGAAAAAACGGTACAGAATCTCAGCTCTTCCACATGTGTCTTAGACACTCTGCCTACCAATTTCTTCAAAACTGTTTTTCACCTCATAGCGGCGGATGTCCTTCAAATTGTAAATGTATCACTGCTGTCTGGCACTTTTCCTAAGTCACTGAAAACAGCTGTTGTAAAGCCACTTCTCAAGAAGAATAACCTGGATGCCTCCATGCTAAACAATTACAGGCCCATATCCAATCTACCTTTTATTGGCAAAATTATTGAAAAAGTAGTCTTTAATCAATTAACCACCTTCCTAACATCAAATGGGTATTTTGATTACTTTCAGTCTGGTTTTCGGGCAAATCACAGCACTGAAACAGCTCTCATTAAAGTTTCCAATGACATACGCCTAAACATAGATTCAGGTAAAACATCAGTCCTAGTGCTACTGGACCTTAGTGCAGCTTTTGACACTGTTGATCACAATATTTTACTACACAGACTAGAACACTGGGTTGGATTTACAGGCATAGTTATCAGCTGGCTAAAATCATATCTACAAGAAAGGAGCTTCTTTGTTGCCATCGGAAACTGTACCTCAACACCAACGTCCTTGACCTGTGGTGTTCCCCAGGGGTCAATCTTGGGGCCACTATTATTCAACCTCTATATGCTCCCACTTGGACAAATCATTCAAAATAATTTGATTTCATATCATAGCTATGCAGATGACACACAAATTTACTTAGCTCTATCACCAAACGACTATGGTCCTCTTGAATCTATGTGTCAGTGTATAGAACAAATCAACACCTGGATGTCTCAAAATTTTCTTCAGCTGAACAAAGAAAAAACTGAAGTAATTATATTTGGTAAAAATGAGGAAAGACTTAGGGTTGCCACTCTCCTTGGCACAAAAGGGTTGAAGGCAAAGGATACTGTTAAAAATCTTGGTGTATTAATTGACAGTGATCTAAATTTCAACAGCCACATGAAAGCGATAACTAAATCAGCTTTTTACCACCTCAAAAATATTGCCAAACTCAGAGGGCTGATGTCAAAATATGACTTAGAAAAACTCATTCATGCATTTATC
>NW_027468663.1:56405966-56408466 GCF_046254945.1 Alosa pseudoharengus | reverse complement strand
GTGTGTATGTGTGTGTGTGTGTGTGTGTGTGTGTGTGTGGGGAGGGAGGTCACTCAACAAGAGTGACGCAGGAAAACACTGCTCTCTCCTACAGCAACACCAGCCATGTTTGCCCACACAAGTCTCCCATGAAAAGGCCGCTGTCGTGTCCTGTAGGATACTGCGCTGCGCTTTACATGCAGCCGCTGTAGCAGGGCCTTGAGCCTACGGGGTCATCCAAAGGCCACAGGGACCAGCTGCACGCAAGCACACACACACACACACACACGCTAGCGCGCGTTTATAAGACATTTATGGATATATGCTTCTCATATAGTTACAAAAAAACTTACTTGCAGTTACAGTTCATATACGCCATGGAACAAAAAAAGCAATAATCCACCCTTTCATCCTGCGGAAGATGGCATGTCTATTTAAGAGAGCAGAACCATTGCTTTCCTACTTTTATTTTCTTCCCATTATGAAGATTATAGTATCAGATTCCGGGCGCAGTAGAACATGAGGCTTATTGACTGCTTACCCAGTAATACAAGCACGTCGTGGCTCTCAGCTCTGTGCATTGTCAACATTGGTGAACTTGAGGCTGGTGGCAGTGGGGGCAAGGTAAATGAGCTTGACTAAACTCCGGCGTTTGTACATAAATTGACACGTGCAATTAGGGCGGTGTACACAGCCCCCTCGGTCTGTTTAAGATCCGGAATAGTTTTCCTAACAACTTCAAGATGCCCTCGCTCCGCGGGATGGGCGGATACGGTTCCAGCTACTCACTGACCAACCGAGGCCTGTGGAGGACGCGGACTTCCTCGGCTTAACAGCGTCGTCGCTGGCAGGCAGGCAGGCGGCGGGGGAGTGGACGAGATCCCTGGTGTCGTTTTCGCTCCCCACATCTTCGCAGAAGCAGAGGCAGCCTGCCAGGTCCACTCGATGTGTTAGCCTATACGCAACGCTTAAAGTCAACAACAGTGAGCGAGCACGAAGGAACATTCCTGAGAGGTCAGTACATCGGGATGTATATATGTGTGTGTTGGCTTGGCTCTAATACAATTTGGAGTAGCCGATGTGAATCTCTTTGTGCAAGCCTTACATAAAGAATGTATTTTTCCCTGTGTGTCATAAACTTGTTTGCCTTTTATTTCCTGTTTAGAATTTCTCTGAGACGGGGAGAGAGGACACTGAACGAACAAGGAATGTCGGGAGTTCAGCCTGGCTCTCCTCAAAGCGAGGAAGAGGTCCCCCCCCCCCTTCTCTTTCTCCCCTACACTGCATGTTCATGTCCTCTTATGTTATAGTGGTGTAACGTTGTGACAATGTATGGCAGTGGTTTCAAAAGGTCCAAGAATGTTAAGCGTCTCTCTCTCTATCTCCCCTCCTCTCTCTCTATCTCTCTCTCTCTCTGTCTCTTGTTCGCACTCTCTCTTTCCAAACATACCAGGGTAACAGCACAAGTCACAGGCCCGAGTTTGGACAGTATAATGTGACTGCTTGCATTACCACTTTGCCTTGCGCCCACTCCAGCTTAAGCAATATCAGTTGAATCAGTTTGTTCAAGGCTTACTCCCCCATCCAAGCCTGCAGGAACAATAATCCCAGTCAGATGCGTTGGCTTACCACGACTAAATCACACCTCTGATCGGACCTCTGGGTTTAGGAGTCAAAGTAAAAAAAAAAACACCCACCTTTATTAAATTACAGGCATACCATATCCTTATCTCATAGACCTAGCATATATTTATTTATTTCTACAGGTCAGGTATTTATTTGTTAGTAAGTCTTTGCCCCCTAAATAAACCCCTTAGTGCTTAATATGCATATAAAATATAGCAGGAGTGGCTAGCATTCCCAGTCAGGGTTGGATGGGTATAGAGACTTATAGACCCTTTAAATCTGTTCCTAGAGGGTTTCCGGTTAAGATGTTCGAAACCAACGCATACTTTACTTGGACATTAGCGTAATGTTCTTTAAAACTTTTTTTGAATTATTTTTGTTTGTCCTCAACTTACCTTTAGCTCAATGTTGTTTTCTGTGCCACCAGAAATGCCTTAGGAACGCACATGTTTGTTTAAGCAGTTGAAAGGCTCTATAGTGGACACCCTGGACAGCAAGCTGTGAGTAGTGGCACTCCAGGGGGTATTTCTCCTCCTGCTGGGGTAGATGTCAGATCCCAGGGGCTGAACTGGGGCAAATGCACACCTACGTCTGCTGTGACTACCCGTGGCTGAGATGCAGGCAGACTCCTAAAGTTAAAGTGGACTGATATTTAGCAGTGGCTTTTATCCAAAGGGAGACTGATTTGCGGGAACAGCGGGAGTCGAAACCCGGGTCGACCGAGTGTCAGTCAGTGACATTTACGCCAGAAACGAGTAACTAAAGAATCTTTGTTACCGCTATTGCACCACAAGTGACCTGCCGCAAGCATTCCTCAGGAGCTCGTCAGGGTTTAGTGGGCAAGCAGACCTGTACAGTATATATTCCTCATAAGCCTATCATAGACCTATCAGAA
>NW_027468663.1:56395966-56400966 GCF_046254945.1 Alosa pseudoharengus | reverse complement strand
TAAAAAAGTAAAGGCTCTATGACAACACCGGCTCGCAGAGAAGGAGGCCGCCTCAGTTGTTACTGGTACGTTACTTTAGAGGTAGAAGTCGCGGAAAAAGAGAAAAGGCAGCCGTGTCATTCAGCTGGCATAGTTATTGGTTAGCTAACGTTATCCGTAAGTTAGCACAGCTAAGATAGCTACCTAAAGCTGTTTCATGGGTGCTCTGTGGCAAGTGACTAGCCAAATGAGATAGACAGCATGATACGTTTTTGAAATCTATGATATCATAACATACATTTCATTCATGATCACCCACTTGTGTAAAAGTCTTCCTGTCTGTGGGTAGCCACCGTTAGCCAGCTAGCTAATGTCAAAAGTGAACACCTAGTCAAAGTTATGAGTAGTTTCCCGAATAAGTCGCCTTTTATCAGCCCTCCGCTCAGTCCTGGCGGTGGAGTGTCGTCCATTAACAATAACAACAGAGAGTGGGGTCTGCGAAACGAGATGTTTGTCTGCTCCTATGACGAGTCGTCAATTGGGGCAGGGATGCACGCGGTGCAGTCGGGTTTTGACAGACACCTGCCGCTGCTCCAGAACAGCCACCAGCTAACATTAAACCAGCGTGATAAGATGCTGGACGAATCTTACCCTCATAACAGCGACGGGGGTTACTTTAACTACGGGACCACCCGCACCCTCAACTACAGGGAAAACGACGGAAATGTTGCCCAGCCAGAGAGCAGAAAAAGGCATCGCTCCAACAGTTCCCGACAGCGCTTCGAAGTCGTCACCGAATTGGGCCCGGAGGAGGTCCGATGGTTCTACAAAGAGGACAAGAAGACTTGGAAGCCCTTCGTTGGGCACGACTCTTTAAAAATCGAGGTAGCGTACCGTAAATACTGTGAGTTGAATCCTGGCATATTCAGCCGGGCATGTCCCGCGGGTAACGAAACACAGGACACGCAAGAAACCGCCACTGGCTCAGCAGTATTGGACGGACCACAGAGAGAAGTGCCAACGCAAACTGCGCCAAGAACTATAGCGCATGGCAGAATAGAATCTGTCGAGCGGTCCGAATCATCGGAAGAGAGAGACTTGGACAGTATAAATATCAGCGTAGAAGCAGTCTGTGTGAGAGGGGGTCTCTACGAGGTGGATGTCAGAGAGAAGGAGTGCTATCCAGTCTACTGGAATCGTAAGTATTCGTCGTTTTGTACTCTGTGAGTAGAAACTATTTGCAGTGAATGAAGGACTAGACCCAGACTAGACTGGTTGTATAGCTAAGGTTAGGCTACTTCATTCAGATCTCCTTGAATCTGAATTTCTTTGAAACCATCCCAATCCATCTGCAACTGTCAGTGATGCGTTTCAGCTCTGTACATGTTAATTGTTGAGTGAGTGAGTGGTCATTCTGATCTGTGATTTTCCTGAACTCTTTCCACTGGATGAGGTGTGTGTGTGTGTGTGTGTGTGTGTGTGTGTGTGTGTGTGTGTGTGTGTGTTAAATCTAATGAATGAAGGGCTCTCAGTACTACGCTATCTTAAACATCTCAGAGGAGGCGCAGAGAGCTGCTGCTGGCCGCACAGACAGAAAGATGCCAATGCTTTTTCAACGCAGACTTCATTAGAGTGCTCAGTCTGAGGTTCAGAGCGTAGAGTGCTTTTTGTAGGGCTTGTTGCAGCGTGTATTTTAGGGTTTGTGCTAGGCCTGTATGTTCTTTATGTTAATAGATAATTAGATGTACCCTTTGTAAGTCAACGTGCTCCCCTGTAATTATATCAGAGAGAGGGCGTGTTTTAATGTTTTTATTTTGAGACAGCTCAGTGCTTACGAATGCACTGCAGATTGTTTGACAGTGGAATGCTGACACTTGAGACGCAAAGCCCGTGTTTCACCAGCAGTCAGACCTTGCAGTCCATACGGAGATAAAGCATCTAGAGAATCTTTGGTCCGTATCTGTTGTATGGTGTCATAACTGTGTAATATGTCAAGTGATTTTATGACTACATCAGGCCATTGTAGTGGTGATGGTGGCCCTGAAGGGCCACTCAGCACCACCTGTCTGTGTCTCCCAGACCGTAGTGATGAATGATTGATAACAGTCCACACAATGAACAGGAACGGTCAGCTGTCTCACGTCAGGAGGAAGTTCCTGGAAGAGCAGGTTTCCATGGCGCTGTGGAACACTCGAAGGGTTCCGCTGTGGAACACCCGAAGGGTTCCGTTGTGCAGAAGCATCGCAGGATTCTGTTCTGTGAGCTTAGGTTTTGGAGAACACCACTGAAAAAAAAAATACTTATTTTCCAGGGTCTTAGGATGAGAACATAGTTGAACTAACATAGCCATGGTGATCTCACATAGCTTGCCTTTGTGATGTGGCCGTAGACCTTACCTTTAGCATGTCACTGACACCCTTCGTCCCAGACCGAAGGTAAATATTAGCGTTTTCTGCAGAGGTAACAGTGCCTTATTTCTAGAAATCCCCTGTTCTGCTCATTGCTCCTCTGGGACCAGTGCCGATGTTATTAGGCTTGTGTTGTCTACTCTGAAGAAAAAGTCTGTAGTTTGCAAAATAAAGGAATGCTTACCCCACCGCTTCTAGAATCATATCTCTCCTACTAAGGCCCAGGAGACCTTCCTCATCCACTAATGTGTGGAGAAAACTCATCTATTCTATCCCCAAGATGAAATTTACCCCCATGTGCAATATATGGAATTTTGGCAGTAAAAGTGTCATTCGGATGTCCCTCCTCTAGTTGTTGTTAGTACTCAGTGATGCACAGGTGCATAATAAGTCGTCATTCTGAAACGTGTGTGACCTGCATTAGGGTGCTAACAGGACACGCTTTGCCGCGTGTGAAACGCGAGGTGCGCTATGTTTTTATAAAAACGTGGGCGCTTTTCCGCTTTGAGTTGAACTTTTTTCAATCGGAGGCGCAGCAGGCGCACAGTTGCTGTAGTGCAGCTCCGTAGCCCCCCCCCCCCCCCCCCCTAAGGTCTAAGTGCCCATGGGTGCCCACGGTCGAGTCCGACCATCGGTCATTTCCCGATCCTACCCCATCTCTCTCTCCCACTTGCCAGTCTCCAAGTCTCCTCAGTCTCCTCACTGTCCTATCACAACAGAGATGCAGATGCTGGGGTTTGTTTTCACTTTGGTTAGTGTTGTGTGACGGACAAGGGTCTGCATTCGCATGACTATGATATTAGGGTATAGCGTACATTATAGGCAGAAACCTCCACTGGCTGCACACACTAGGATTGTCTCCCCAAGAGGGACTCCTCAGAATGGGTAGCATACCTGCACTGAAGGCTATTGTGTTGGGATCACTGCCAGGATCAATTGCCATCTGACACTTGTAACCAGAAGTTCCCATTTACAGTATCACTTTTGTTTTTTTGAGGAACATGAAACAGGGAAGTGTCTCACCACCGCATGGGGAAACTGTTGTGGCAATTGCTCAGTGGTGCTGAAGACTGAAAACTAAAAACAAGGTGTTGCTATGCATTATGGGAATGTTAGGAATCTTGTTTCTCTCTGTGCTTCTCAGTGCTGGGCCACTTCAGTGGTTTATTGGACCTCTATCTCTCTCTCTCTCTGTCTCTCTCTTTCTCTCTCTCTCTCTCTCCTGTGTCCTCCTGTTCACATTAGGGCTGCAACTAACTATTGTTTTGGTTGAAGTCTGTGAGGGTTGCCTGGCTGTTGTGTTCTCTCAAATCAATTTCTATTTTCAATTTAATGTGTGTTTACTGGCATGACCTGTTTACAATATTGCCAAAGCAATACAATACGTTTACTAGGGGTGTAACGGTACACAGAAGTCACGGTTCGGTTCATACCTCGGTTCGGACATCACGGTTCGGTACGAGTTCGGTACAATGGAGGGAAAAGCAAAACAAAAATGCAGAAAGCATTTTTTTTTGTACATGTCTCAGGCTGTACCACCTAGTGTCATACAGTCTCTTCCCTGAGTTATCTGCAACAGCCTGAAGTGTGTAAGATGTAGGCTAAACAGTACAATAAGTGCCCAGACTCCATCTGTAACTTGTAAACAAAATAAGACAATCAGCTATAAAACTGAAAATAGGCCTACAGCATCTCTTATTTCTGAAAGTGCAAATTACATAGAAAATTATTTTTAAAAATCCACTTAAGCAAGACCTTCAACATCTGTGTTTAGTTGTATATGGAAGGGTCTACAATTTGCCTCAATATTTTTCATTGTGTGTAAAGTAATAATCTAGCCTACTAACTGTGAAAATATCACACTATTTTGCCTTTTTTTTTAAAAAAACGAAATTGCTCCTTTCATTTCATAAACAGACTACAACTAGAAGTCACGTGACTTTGCCCTTTGACGTTAACTCACCGTAGCATGGTTTGTTTATTAGCCTGGTTAGCATTGTCACTTTATTTTACTGTCTATGCACTTAACACTACCAGCTCCTCATGTGAGAAGTTACAAGTTACCCCAACATAAAGGTAATTACCACGCGATTTACATAGCTTTCTGTCCTTACGAAATCATTTAATTTAAGCCATAGGTTTTGGCCCTATTTGTATGTGTATCCAAAGGCTGCTGAAGCGCAGGGGAAGTTTTTTCCCCCTCGTTTCAGTGATTGGTAGCCTACATCATCTGGGTGATGGCTTCGAATATGTGTAGCATTTTTTCCACTCACATACCCAATGCTGAACAACGCCAATCAGAGCTTCCGAGCTAAGGCGAGGCTACAGATTAGCGTTAGGTGTCGCTAAAGAACTCCCGTAACTCTCGCTACTTAACAGTAATTGCGCATGACATGAATTAATCCGCACACAAGTTTTATGTATTTTTATACCGTGTATTCTCCGTGTAAATTCATGCACCGAACCGTGACGCCCGTACCGTTTCGGTTCAATACGAATACATGAACCGTTACACCCCTAACGTTTACAGTACTGGCAAAGCATTGAAAAACAAGTTTATGATAACGGTCATGAATAGTAAGATCTCTCTCTCGGCCCTGTGCAGTGCAAGAT
>NW_027468663.1:56387368-56390766 GCF_046254945.1 Alosa pseudoharengus | reverse complement strand
CTTGTTTGTTTGTTTGTTTGTTTGTTTGTTGTTGTTGTTTTTTGTGAAAGACTGACATTTGTCTTCAAGGCATTTGGATATATGAAATGCCCACCCTGTGAGTAGTTGGGGTATTGGGGTAAGAGAGTTGTTGTGTGAGGGGTGTTCAGTGTAAGTGCCATGCTCTCTAATTCTCTGTTGGTTTGTTAGTTCTCTCCCACCTGCCCCCGTTCTACCTCACCTTTCTGTTCAAATGGAGAGGATATCAGACGAGCACTAAAACTACATGTCACAAGCGCAAGCGCTGCCAAGGTAAGCGCTGACCACCCCCGTCCAGAACCTCCACCACCTCGACCCCCCCCGTCCTCATCCTCTTCACCGCTGCTCCTTGTAGAACCTCGGCTTCTGTTTGGGCTACCTCCTTGTGGGCTCTGCTACTGTAAACTGACCCTAGGTCTGATTAGGTCCCTCACACCCTCCCCCCAGCCTAGAGGCCCCTTAAAGTCCCCTTGTTCTCGTAGAACCTCCCCCCAGTTAGCCTAGAGGCCCCTTAAAGTCCCCTTGTTCTCGTAGAACCTCCCCCCAGTTAGCCTAGAGGCCCCTTAAAGTCCCCTTGTTCTCGTAGAACCTCCCCCCAGTTAGCCTAGATGCCCCTTAAAGTCCCCTTGTTCTCATAGAACCGGGCTGCGTTGGACCTCCTGAACCTGGAACCCTTCAGACCCAGTTTGGAGTGACCCAGTGGGCACTTCCAGGCCATCACTGTCCCTGGTTCTGGTGCTGTCATCGCCCGTAGTTCACCAGGGTGTGTGCCAGCAGGTCAGCCATACTTGCGTACGGGACTTAATGGCTCCCAGCTACTGGGAGAACAAGAGGAGCCGAGTGTAAATGTCCCGATTTTCCCATAGCTAGATATGGAACAGGCAACACACACACACACACACACACACACACACACACACACATACTCTCACACCCCAGCATTTTGCTACTTCAAAGTGTTAGAACAAAGCTTCTATTCTCAGGCACCCATATTGCTCAGTAGAGGCCCTGTCACTGTCCCAAAGGCTCATGGCTCTGTCTGCCAGATACACCCCCCACCACCACGACCACCACACACACACACACACACACACACACACACACACACACACACACACACGAAAATGATGACCCGCTCAACGAGCATTCCCTTGGACCCATTGGGTGGAGTTCAGAATGTTCTCTGAGCAGCCGATCATCATTCTAAAACCAGCAGATTTGTCAGCAGCGCCCAGTCACCATGGATCACCATTGTGACCTCACAATGGCCCAGAATTCTTTAGACAGAATGCCATGGCTAGGATTCTTCATAGGCCCCCGGAGAGGGTGCCTGTGTAATTGCCATATTGTAATTCCCCCACCACCACCCCCCACCCCCATGCCAGCCAATCAGATAATGCGGTTGGAGAGAACAGAGCTCTTCATCCCGGCAAACCTGAATAGGCTGTTGGCATTAATTGGAGTAAAGCCAGTTGCCCTGGTTTAGTGGGGTAATTCTCTCCGCTGAAACAAAGCACAGCCTCTCTCTCTCTCTCTCTCTCTCTCTCTCTCTCTCTCTCTCTCTCTCTCTCTCTCTCTCTCTCTCTCTCTCTCTCTCTCTCCTTCCCTCCCTCCGGCTCTCCAGGGAGAAAAGTCCACTCTAAACCTCTTACCGTGGTGACTGCTAGACTTCCTGTGTGCTTTGATCCTCTGCTCCTGTCAAACGCCAATCAGATTTTCTGACTTCAGCCGCCCTGTTATAACACATTTAAAGCATTTGACCTGTATGCAAATACATTCATATTTCACATTAAGCATTTCCTAACAGGGTATTTCTCTGAGAGATCACATTTTTCAAAGTCCTTTTGGCGAATGCTTTAAATGTGTCCCAGGGTTAATGGTGTGCTCTGTATTGTAAAATGGGATGGTCTGAGTTTGCTGTCATTACAAGCACCTGGGCACTGTTCAAATGCATAATTCTGGTCTGCCCAGATAATAGACAGCCAATAGAGAGCTCCCAAATGAGAGAACTGTCCACTCCGTCCTTTGGACATCCTGTTTTACAGAACCCTCAGCTTCATGGTGGGGTCCCGACCGCGTGGAGACTGACTCTGGGAGCCGGGTACGGCCCTCGTCTGGTACCGGTCCCGATGGACCTGGGCCGGATCTGGGCTTGATCTGGGCCTGATCTGGTGCCGGTCCCGATGGACCTGGGCCGGATCTGGGCTTGATCCGGTTCCTAGTCGGTAGCTGTCAGAGGAGGGGTGCTCTTTCTCCTCGTCATTTCGTGCCTTACCTCCTATACCTCCTCCTCCTCCCAACTAACTCTTCTGAAGAGTAAGAGTTGTTGGAGCTTCCTCTAGTGTGTAGATTCAGCTGTAGAAATGTGATTTAAGTGATGATGCATGAGTTTGTTTTGAGTATTATTTTGTTGTGTGTTTAATGATGCTGTTGTGTGATGCACATAACATATGGGGTGAATTGTGAAACTGGAAGATTACGTAAATTCACATCATGCTAGCTTAGGTGCGATGAGCCAAAATGATCATGGTGAATGCACTATGTAAAGGGACTCTCTAACTCAAATCATGCTAGCTTAGGTGCTATGAGCCAAAATGATCATGGTGAATGCACTATGTAAAGGGACTCTGTCTAACTCAAATCATGCTAGCTTAGGTGCTATGAGCCAAAATGATCATGGTGAATGCAGTATGTAAATTGTCTCTATCTAACTCAAATCATGCTAATGTAGCTTAGGTGCTATGAGCCAAATTGATCATGGTGAATGCAGTATGTAAATGGTCTCTATCTAACTCAAATCATGCTAATGTAGCTTAGGTGCTATGAGCCAAAATGATCATGGTGTATAACACTATGTAAATGGTCTCTATCTATGGATCTGTGGCTCTGTAGATGGCTAACTCACATTGATAAGGACTGAGTGAACCCGCTACCCTTCAGAAGGGAACAACCCATTCAGACATTGTTCTCCAAGAGGTTTGGGAGAGAAGGGGAGGTGCAGAGGCCAACGGTCTTTCTAGTTTTAATAAAGTCATTGGGTTTCCTTTTAGAAGGTGTACACGCGCACGTAGACAGGTGTGTCACTAAATCACATATATGGAATATGCTCCTAGGGTTGGAATGATTGGAATGACAAAAGCGATGTTCGTCTGTGAACAAAGCTTCCCTCATTCCTCCCAGTTCTACTAATATATTAATTTATGTACTTTAGTATCGATATTGTGATATACTCCTGTATCTATACGTATCAAAACAGATACTGCTGTATCGATACGGTATCAAAAAACTGACGGCAGTTTTTAATAATTTAATAACAGATTTAGATTTGAAATAAAATGATAAAATACTGCTTTTAAGATCTCCGTTGGGCTGAATTGAAG
>NW_027468663.1:56377368-56382368 GCF_046254945.1 Alosa pseudoharengus | reverse complement strand
CACGTTGTCTCTCTCTTTATTTCACACCCACACACTCTCGCTCTCTTAGTCCCCACAGAAGAAAAGGAAAGACAACACCCTAGACGTATCTCCTTCGGACCATTTTCATGCAATTTATTGTACCCACATCCCGAGGCTGCCACTATAAATTCAACACAGATCAGAGATCTCCAGCTTTGTCTCTCTCCTCCCCCCCCACAGCGGAACAACACTCACACTTCATCCCCACAGAGAAAAGGAAAGACAACACCCTAGACGTATCTCCTTCGGACCCTTTCCATGCAATTTATTGTACCCACAGCCCGAGGCTGCCACTATAAATTCAACCCAGGTCAGAGATATCTAGCTCTGTCTCTCTCTCCCCTCCACAGCAGAACAACGTGCACACTCACACACACACATTCACTCTCCCTCAAGGGCAAGGAAACAAGGCCAAAAAAAAAAACAGACTCTCCCGCTCTCAAACCAGACACCTTACCAGTTACTTTACTGTACCCGCAGCCCGCAGCTGCCACTGTAAAATCAACAAGTGTCAGTTATATCTAGCTTTCCCTAGCTTTATCTAGCTTTATCTAGCTTTATCTAGCTTTATCTAGCTTTATCTAGCTTTATCTAGCTTTATCTAGCTTTATCTAGCTTTATCTAGCTTTCCCTAGCTTTATCTAGCTTTATCTAGCTTTATCTAGCTTTATCTAGCTTTCCCTAGCTTTCCCTAGCTTTATCTAGCTTTATCTAGCTTTCCCTAGCTTTATCTAGCTTTATCTAGCTTTCCCTAGCTTTATCTAGCTTTATCTAGCTTTCCCTAGCTTTATCTAGCTTTATCTAGCTTTATCTAGCTTTATCTAGCTTAGTCCCCTTTCTTTTCCCTTTTCCCCTCCCTTCCAGCTGGACAGTGATAAAACAACAATTACATAAACAATTACATAAACCTGTTGACCTAGTCAACCAAAACATAGGTGGTGAGCCTATCCAACTTTCCAATAACTGCAAAATTAAGACACCCAAACTGGTGGTTGTTATTCCATTTGTTAACACTGTAGCACTAAGTTTAGTCGTCACCAAACAAAGACCGTTGAGAAAACATAAACACCGCACAGCCTCCTATTTTCTCATTGGCACACACCCAGCATCATCGCATGAAACTCTCACACACACAGCTTAACATGTATTGATATCACAGCAAAGAAAAGAAGTTCCCCAAGTACTTGTACGTTTTACGTTTAATCGATTACTTCTTTTAATTCGTTCACGAATCTGTCATACCATTTTAAGTGAACACTTTTCCTCCTCTATACCCAATGACCTATAGAGCTCGCAGTCATTGATATAGGCATATCAACACTCTTAATGACACAAACTTCAACACTCTCATTAAAATGCAGCTTTTAATTTCTAATTTATCTAACAAATTTCCAATTTATCTAACAAATTAGCTTAACTTTGGTTCTTTTTCCTGCATAAAGGAGTAAAGACTTTTTGCTTTCACCTGGTCAGAATGTCTTCACTGCATGCAGGGTGCGCAGTGCAGCAGTGTTTCCCCTCTTGGCAGGCTTCCAGCTGGGATTCAGTTGCGTCAATCAGGGTGCCAAGATGGACTCTTCTTACAGATGTTCAAGATCCAAAATCTGCCCCGGAAGTGTCTTTGAACCCGTTGGATGTTCTCGTCTCTCTTCTCCTCTTGCGGACGGGTCACGATAACCAAATGTTGTCGTCTTTCTTCTCCTTTTGCGAGAAGGGTCACGGCACCAAATGTAGGATTCTCTGGTTGTTGCGTTGTGTTTTAGTTCTAATGGTTGTATTGAAGATGGTCAATAAAGCTTGACGGCGGAATCAGGATCGGCGATTAGATGATGATTTATTGTAGATGGTACAATAATGAATATCAGAACACAGGCTAAGTCTCGAACAGTAAAACTGTGCAGAGTCTAACAGTTGTGGTTGTTGTTAGAAGCGGCGGCTGAGCCTTCCGACAGAAGATGCTCCTTGGTCGCTTCCTCGATCCGTCTCAGAGTCAAAACCTAAGACAAAGCCTGTTATACTAAAACATACAAACGAAAATCATGCCAACGTGGCAGGTGCCAACCAGTGTACAAAACCCGGCTCTGGCCGGATGGATACCAGCCCTGAATGGCCCATGTTATGTCTGATGTTCCTCGGATGTTCCCAAACATCGGCCTGTCTGACCTTCCTGCTGGTGCACAGGCCTAAGGCACAGTTATGTTATGTACAATAGTATGGACCTCTCCCCGTTGTATACTACACACAGAAGTAACATATGAACACATCAGAATACAGTAAGAATACCCCAGAATTCTACAAACTCAACGGTAGGTATCATGACTAAGCTCGTGGATAATGGAGGGATGGTCCGCGGCTGCGATGTGGGACTCCTAATCTGGTGAGCCGGATTAGTTGGAATGAGCCCTCGTGAGTGCCGTCATCGTCATGGTCACTCTCATTGCCATTGTCGTTTTTCTGCATGGATGTCAGATTGCTGTAGCTTAACCCACTCATAAGCAAACAAGGCCCATAGGTTCCGCATGTTCTGCTGTCATATACGGCCCTTTCTGTCTTGACATGGCCCACATTCCATGTCAGTCTTCCCCCCCTTCTCCCCAGCATAGAGATTAGGCCGTACTGCTCCCCAGCATAGAGATTAGGCCGTACTGGTCCCCAGCATAGAGATCAGGCCGTACTGCTCCCCAGCATAGAGATTAGGCCGTACTGCTCCCCAGCATAGAGATTAGGCCGTACTGCTCCCCAGCATAGATATTAGGCCGTACTGCTCCCCAGCATAGAGATTAGGCCGTACTGCTCCCCAGCATAGAGATTAGGCCGTACTGCTCCCCAGCATAGATATTAGGCCGTACTGCTCCCCAGCATAGAGATTAGGCCGTACTGCTCCCCAGCATAGAGATTAGGCCGTACTGCTCCCCAGCATAGAGATTAGTACCCAGCATAGAGATTAGGCCGTACTGCTCCCCAGCATAGAGATCAGGCCGTACTGCTCCCCAGCATAGAGATTAGGCCGTACTGCTCCCCAGCATAGAGATCAGGCCGTACTGCTCCCCAGCATAGAGATTAGGCCGTACTGCTCCCCAGCATAGAGATTAGGCCGTACTGCTCCCCAGCATAGAGATTAGGCCGTACTGGTCCCCAGCATAGAGATCAGGCCGTACTGCTCCCCAGCATAGAGATCAGGCCGTACTGGTCCCCAGCATAGAGATTAGGCCGTACTGCTCCCCAGCATAGAGATTAGGCCGTACTGCTCCCCAGCATAGATATTAGGCCGTACTGCTCCCCAGCATAGAGATTAGGCCGTACTGCTCCCCAGCATAGAGATTAGGCCGTACTGCTCCCCAGCATAGAGATTAGTACCCAGCATAGAGATTAGGCCGTACTGCTCCCCAGCATAGAGATTAGGCCGTACTGCTACGCCAACTGAATGGACTTGTCAGTGCAGCAAAACACATTTTTCTTTTTTTGCATCAAATTCTCCCTTCCAGCAGATTATTCATAGCCCTAAGTTTAAGTAATTTATCTTATCATAGAAATATTGCTTAGTAAACTTTATTTATTTACCTTTTTCCAATCTACCTAAAACATCTGAGGGGCTGGATGAAGCGTGCTGGAGGGCCGTATCTAGGGGTTATTAATTATGTTTTAATTATGTGTTACTCATGATTTATAGTAATCCTAATTGGACCTGAAAGGTCATGGATAGGAAGTGGACCAGATAGGGTTGGAGGAGTGTTTTTATAGTCGGTGATTTCTGCCGGCTGCTCTGCTGCGATGAGAAACGGCTCCATTACCTCAGCAGAATAAAGAACTGCAGCAGCAGCAGCAGTAGGCAGAGACGGAACAGGCGTCTGAGTTCCATTAAATTACCCTGAGCCAGGCTGTTTTTTGATTGATAAATGAATAAATAAATAAATAAATAAACAAACAAACAAAACAAAATAAACAAGCATAGGTAAATAATCCGCACATGCGAGCTAACGCTGTCGTCACGTGTCGTCGCGGCAGCGAGTTTGGATGCGAGCCCCACGTGGTCGGGGTTGATTAAGGAGAGGGCTTGTAATTATGGGCCCACTTCGTCCCTCATCCAGGCTCGTTCTTCAGGACCTGATTGCTCCCTTTGTGTGTTTGCTCATGAAAACGGTGCATGAAAAAAGGCTTGAAAAAACAAGGCACAAATAGAGTATTGCAATTAGTCAGTTTGTGGTCAGATGACATAACAGACTAAACAACAACACGAGAGGGGAAATTAGCATCCTCTGTTTTTGGTTTCCGCTTCAAGCATCTGTTAACAAATAATATTCACATCTCAAATGAAAGTCATTCAAAATCAGGACTGGGGTACTAAAGTAAAACTGCATTTAAACATTTAAAAGGTTTCAAACTCCCCTGCTTTGCTCCACTCTCACAAGGCTCTGTTCGAAACGGTAAAAAGTGTTGCCTTATATTGTCTATGCTTTTAACCAAAGATTCTAGAGTGCTGCCTTTTAACCAAAGATTCTAGAGTGCTGCCTTTGAACCAAAGATTCTAGAGCAGAGCACTCTAGAATCTTTGATGCACACTTCATGCTCCCTATCACCTATAAACCATGGCTCTGCTATAAACCTTTTGTGCCAACGTCTGAAACAGCTGTGAAAACCAAAGATGGCGGATGACATCGGTAATCTGTTGAAATGTGATTTGTGTGACATTATTTTGCTTAGATGTGTAGATTTGACGCGAGAAATAAACCCTTTGCTATCTGATTATGCCATTGTTGTAACCATTGATGCCTACCGTTAGCCTGCTAGCTTACGTAAGCTAGTTTAGTTTAACATTCCGACTTTTGCTAACGTCATACCGTAGTGTTAACCAACGATTCTACAAGGATACAAGGAAGTTTATAGAGTGCTATGCTCATTTTTAAAAGATGCATTCAATCCAAAGTCATGTCTAATGAGACAGCTCTCAAGTATTTAGGGAGGGAGGCATCAGGCAGCTG
>NW_027468663.1:56359868-56364868 GCF_046254945.1 Alosa pseudoharengus | reverse complement strand
GTGACCGAACACTCCAGCAATACCTCAGGACGCCTAGTGACCGAACACTCCAACAATACCTCAGGACGCCTAGTGACCGAACACAGCAACAATACCTCAGGACGCCTAGTGACCGAACACAGCAACAATACCTCAGGACGCCTAGTGACCGAACACAGCAACAATACCTCAGGACTAATGAAATCAGGACGCCTAGTGACCGAGCCTAGACCAAACCGAACACAGCAACAATACCTCAGGACTAAAAACTCCCCGAACACTCCAACAATACCTCAGGACTAAAAACTTTTCTGATGTTAGTGATGTTATGTTTGATGAGGAAAAGGACCAATAGACTGCTACAGTTGCTCTAGAGTTACCTCAGGTTCTTTCACCTATAAACCACATCAACCGTTATCATATCAACAGCAACCGTAAGCCGCTCGCCATAGCAACCCTATATCTCTCCTAAAGCTCCTACTAATCGCACAGTGCACTTGTTGGTTTTGTCTCCTCTGACTCCCTATTTATAATCTCTATACGGCCTATTTATACCCTCATCTCCGCATTCCTGAGCCCGGAGCCTGAATCAGTGTGTCCAGTGTGTTTTCTAAACAAATGGAGGCACATCCTGACACAATCAGGGCCTCACATCTTGCATTACTCAGGACTGATCGGGGGGGCCGAGGGCTGTTTTGATTTCTGGACGTTTGACCACATAGCGATGGTGACGCAGGGAGACCCAAACAGAGCAGCTGAGGCAGGCAGCTGACGTTGTGTTCAGAAAGACCCTTTGCCCTTTTTGAACCCCCCCATCCCCAATCCACTCTCCCCCCATCCCCAATCCACTCTCCGCACCCCTTGATCAATGGCAAAGCAAAAAACGGATTTTTGAAGTGTTTGCAAATTTATTTTTACAAAAAAAACAAAGCTGAAAAACTGCAATAAGTGAAACAAAAAAGAAAAAGAAGAGAATGTCTGAATGCTTCCGGAATGGGCTGTATCTCACGTGATGGGTTGTATCTCACGTGAATGCGCTGTATCTCACGTGATGGGTTGTATCTCACGTGAATGCGCTGTATCTCACGTGATGGGTTGTATCTCACGTGAATGCGCTGTATCTCACGTGATGGGTTGTATCTCACGTGAATGCGCTGTATCTCACGTGATGGGTTGTATCTCACGTGAATGCGCTGTATCTCACGTGATGGGTTGTATCTCACGTGAATGCGCTGTATCTCACGTGATGGGTTGTTGTTTGTGTTTGTTGTGTTTGTACAGGTGTAACACCACCAACCCCACCCCTTATGATGAGATGCGCATCACCTTCCTCAACCCGATGAAGGACTCTGTGTCGGACACGGAGAGCATCCCGAGCCCCAGCACCTCTCCGGTGATGCCACGACGCCACTACGGCGAGTCCATCACCAACCTGGGCAAGGCGGGCATCATGGGTAAGGCCTGACGTCCACCGCTGGAGTGTGCCCCCCAAAAATGGCAAATTATTGCCCAGGCAGATAATTGACCAGCCAATGTGCTGACATTCACACTTTCACCACCAGGGGTCTCTGTGGCACAGCTGCTCTTGACTCGAGGAGCAGAGAATCTGGAGTCAAGAGTCTTGCTTGCAACAGCCTTCCTGTTGTTTGTATGTATGTTCATGTATCTTTCTATATGTACATGTGCGCACAAGCATGTGTGTGTGGATCTGTGTGTCTTGGTTGGTCGGGTGGAAACGCATGAATCCATGTGTGAGTATGTACTCACACATTAACAAAGTCAAAAGGGAATGTTTTGTTTCTTGCATAATTGTTTTCCTTCTACGTGATGACAGCATAGACGGTTGATGAACTGAGAGTATTTATTCCAGAGTCATTTCTAAGGAGTGTTAAGTGGCAGCTGTTATGTCCTGGTGCCCTTGGAGTGATTTTTTCACACAGTAGTAACCGCTCGGGGAGAGCAGCAGGGTCTCGTGCTCCGCTTCAGAGGCTTCTGGGAAGTGGCAGAGCTGCGGATCAGTACTGCCATCATGTGGAAGTCTTTAGGAGGTGCACCGTACTGCCATCATGTGGAAGTCTTTAGGAGGTGCACCGTACTGCCATCATGTGGAAGTCTTTAGGAGGTGCACCACAGACTGCTAGCATCATGCCATATCCAGAGCTGTCCAGAAACAGCCACTGTCATAGTCTGGTATAAACCGGTTTGATGAAGGAAGTGATTGTGAACCAAACCTCTCCTTGATAGCTGGTGCTCTAGAGTGCCGGTTAAACCTTTGAGTTGTTCTACTAAATCAGGCCCTGTGTTGAAGTGTTGTTGGGCCTGATTGCATGATCGCTGTTTGACTGGCAGTGCAGTCACAGTACTGGTTTCAGGAGCTGGTCAATCAGTGGAGCAGTAGCCAAGCTGTCCGTCCCTCTGTGAGACTGAAGCCTCCGTGTGCAGGAATGGTGATCTATCCCATAATGCAGTGTTCTTCTCTGTGCTGCCCAGTGCTTTGCTGTGTTCCAAGTTCTGCTGTGGTGGTCTGTGTGGAACCCACATGTTCTCCACTTTATCTGGGTGCTTGAGATTTTCTCTCGGTTCTCTAGAATCCACAGCAGGACAGGAATTTGTGAGGGATTTCACACTTGGCCAGTTAACTTCAGCAAAGTACTGTTGTGTTCCTGGGTCCTACAATTATCTTGATTACCAGTTAAGATAAACTGTAGATCAGAAGAGCTTCTTGAAACTATCTTGAAGAAAACCAAAGTACTTGTCTGCGCAAAAGGTTAAAATGCCTTTATTTTAAAGGATAAATCCTGCGATATTTCACATAGATCTCCGTTTCTCAATGTCACCGAGTACTGTCGGTATGAAAGAAACGGCAAAAACAATCTGTTCTACCTAGCTCGAGTTTCTAGTTCCAACAGCTAAAGCGGCCAGGCAGCTTCAGCGCTACAGGGGGGCATAAACATGAGGGCTCACATAAATGCCCCCAGAGTGTAGCGCTGTAGCTGCCTGGCTGCCACTATTTATTTGATTGATTAAAAAACAGAACTTCAGCATCTAACTTTCTTTGGTTTCCTGAAGAAGGTTTAATCATGTAGATTTGCCTATTAGAATAAAGGCATTTTAAACCTTTTCTACAGACAAGTGCCTTTTTTCCCCAAGATTTTTGCATATCTTCATTAAGATCTGTTGGTTTGAAGACCAGGTTTCCTGTAAGAGTCAGTTCCGCTAATTAGCCAGCTAACTACCACAAGAGGCATGCCAAACCCACCAACAGCCCAATCGGCACAGTTTCCCATCGATGTTAAACATGCTCAGTGGTGTCTTAACGAAGAAAGAGTCTAAAGCGCTTGGAAGTTCAAAAGATCAAGTATTCAAAAGTGCTACAAATTAATTGCAAGGGAATTCCAGGGTAAAAGACTGGCTGTTCCTCTGGTGCTCAAAAGATCAAGTATTCGAAAGTGCTAAAAACTAATTGTAAGGAGTGCTGCTAGAGTAAAGGCATAGATATATACACTAGATGTCGCCTTCTGCTTCTCAGCATGCGTCAACACCGCCGCCATCTTTGTACAGGGATCTGAAGCGCTAAACTAGTTCTCCTGTATTGTCAGCGTTACCTATTTAGCGACGTTTGGCCATCCCCAGCGATAGAAAACCTTTTTAGCGATTAGCGACAAATTTGGGAACTTCTCACAATGATGGCAGATCGGCTTCTTTGTGGTTGAAACGTAAGAAAATCACCTTTCTCATGGCTTTGTCATTTATGAATTCAGCTACATCTCGTTTGCCCATGGCACTGACCCATGATTATAAAAGTAACGACTGGCGTAGCCTATGTAGTAGCAGAGGTAAATGTTCTACAGATCTACAGCAACTTCTGGTGAGATTACAACTTACATGAGTAAACGAGACGAGGGGTATGTGGCCTCAACCAGAGCCTGTCTAGAAGAGCCTGTTTACTTTCATTGTATCGAACCTGGTTGCAGTTTACTCATTGTTCCTCTAGGGGCCGCCGCTAGCTAGTGCAGAATGAATGGGAGTCTATGGGGCTAGACGGGTAAAATGTATCTTTATTAACGTCCTAAGCTTAGTTTTCTCTAGACTCAACCATAAATACATGCCTGTCAGTTGGAACAACCCAAAAAACTAGATAATTGCTTGAGATTTTGACGATTTATGGTGATTTTATTTTCGCTAGATCTTTGCCCAGATTGACACTAATGCATTATAGAGGAGTGGATCACTGAAGCAAGATGGCGTCTCGATTGACGCATTCGTTGCAATGAACGGCAGTAGTCAAGGCGACATCTAGTGTATATGTCTATGGAGTAAAGGACTGGCTGTTCCTCTGATGCTCTTCAGTTAGGGATCCAAGAAGTTGCTGGGACTCGATCCAAAGTCTGAGGCCCTCATGAGAATTAAATAAAAAGCCTTCATTCTCACGTGGCTTTATGTTTTTTTAAAAATGCTTGCACACTTCGGCTTGATGCCTGACAAAGTGGTGGCCTTTGGGTTCTCTCCACAATTCAATTCAAGGTGATCACATGGCTAGCAGCCTATGAGCACGCAAATGGCCACCTGGTGAACTAAGTCACATGACACATGACTAAGTCACATGAAGTGTTTGATAAAAGCACTGCACATCAGAATACAAAAAACGTTTAGTGCAAAAACACTGCACATCTATAAACGTATAAAAGTACAACAGATATTCTCCAGAGCGAAAGACAACACAGTTCAAAGACTTTGAAATAAATACAGAATTCTGAATAAATATCAGAGAGCACTTTCATATGGACATTCAAAAGGGCTCTTTGGTGTTCTTTGGGAACCCAACAGTTGCAGGAAAGAGAAAGTAGAAAGAGAAAAGCACTTTTTTGTTTTTGTTTTATGAAATTAAATAAAATGATAAATATATGATAAATATATCATGATTGAAACTTTAAAAACATATTATTATAAGACTTCTTATCAAGACAAATTGACAGCCACATTTGCTTGTTTTAAACACAAATGTGCTTTGATTTGTAATA
>NW_027468663.1:56329868-56357368 GCF_046254945.1 Alosa pseudoharengus | reverse complement strand
CTATCTGTCTGTGTGTGTGTCTGTGTCTGTGTGTGTGTCTGTGTGTCTGTGTGTGTGTGTGTGTGTGTGTGTGTGTGTGTCTGTGTCTGTGTGTGTCTGTCTGTGTCTGTGTCTGTGTCTGTGTGTGTGTGTGTGTGTGTGTGTGTGTGTGTGTTTCAGTGGAGCTGGAGCATCGCATCGACTTCGAGCTGCGCGAGGGCATGGTGGAGAGCCGCTATTGGTCAGCGGTGACCTCGCACACAGCCTATTGGTCAAACCTGGACGTGGCGCTCTTCCTGCTCACGTTCATCTATGAGCAGAGACAGTCCGCGCAGTCACCGGAGGAGCCCAGCCACGAGTCTGCCTGATGGGCAACACTGTGGACACACACACACACACACACACACACACACACACACACACACACACACACACACAGATCGAACTGTGGACCTATTAACTCACTTATTCACCTATTCCCCTTACAAACACACACAGACAGACAGACAGACACACGCTAACATATATGGCACTGTGGACACACACACACACACACACACACACACAGTAGACTGTTCCAGGTCATCCTGGTGTCCATCCTGCTCCCTCCATACGTTGGACAGTCCGTCTCTTCTCCTCTTCCACTAAATGCTTCAGTCGCCTCTCTGTCCCGTGAAGGACCGTACAGCTGGTCAGATGTCTTCTCTAAGGACGCACGCCCAGAAACACCAGCATGGATGATATGGATGTGGGCTCTGCGTTTGGAGAGGTGTTTACCACGGTTGTGTGTGTCTAAAGCCATGTCCTGGTCAAAAACATCTGGACCTTACAAAAATGCATATTACCAGAACTGTGTATCAGCTACAATGGACCTGATGACAAAAAAGTGACACACTTGAATGCACACACACACACACACTCTCTTCTTTGATGTCCTCCTATCTCTCTCCCATGTATAATCTTCCTGTGTCAGGGAACATGACCTCATGTAGAACTCTGAGATGGAGGAGAGTGATAATGGCCGAACCTGTGCAAAGCAAAACAAACTTCTGTAACCATGGTAACCATGCAAACATACAATACAAATGTCAAAGGGGTCAAAAGATGTATTTATTTATCTAGAAATGAATATATTTCCCTATGAAACAGTCTTGCTCAGTTAAGCTTCCGTTTGTTTTTTTGTTTTTTGCACCATTTTGACTGAAGTGAGACTAAAATGTCAGCATATTTTTACCTTTCATATTCCAGATTGTAGTGGACCTTGATATAATCAAGCATGAAGTAGCTGTCAAACATCTCACCAATGTTTAACGACAGAAAAGATGTCTTCAGATTCTGCTCAAAAGCAATGCCCTTTTTTTACTTCACAAACTGATGGTGCTGATATTTCAGCCTGCTGGCTTTCCATGAAGCAGATCTACCTTCTCGTCTTTGTCTTGGTTGTGGTCTGCGCTATCTGGCCATTGTTGAGATGGCACACTGGGCATCTATCAACTCTCCCCTGCGTCGCTACAGTAGAGGGCCGCTCAGCAGTGCATCTTGGGCCTGCTCTTGTTAACGGCATGCATGTCTGAGGCAAGTCTATATAGGGCTGTGGGACTTCTGTTTTCACTCTCTTGAAAAAGCATCCAAAGCAAAAGCTAGCTGCAGTCCAGCTCGCTGTTTCTGCTGTAGAGTTGACCTCTGTGGACGGGTCCGACGAGCTCCTTACAGGGGCACCAACAACCCTCTTTGGGCCGCTCCGACGGTCGCATTTACAGTGGCCGTCCAATTGCCATGACGACAGTGTGGGTGGAATCAGCATCTGCGTGGGGTGTTTAGAAGTGGTTTGGAGGTCGTAATGACCCCTCAGCCAGCCTTGACTAGCTCCCACCCTCCAGCGCACTCTTGAATGGCACTGAAAAGGTCACGCTGTGTGTTTTCACGGCTCAGAGACAGGAACACACCACTGGGAGGGAGGGCAGTCAGCGTTGTGAGCGGCTCGCCGGACCTGGTCCGTCATGCGACTGCAGGTCATTCAGAGGCCGCCAACACTTTCTATCCCTTTGATGAGGTCCACACTAGGGAGCTAGACGTGATTGGTCACTGGATCGACATCACGCCGACCTTGAAAGGTCATCCGAGGTCAGTCAGTGCCACTGGGAGACATGTCGGAAATCCATTGTGTGGCTAGGTCAGCACATAGAGGGAGATGACTAATATGTTGTCACCATCCTTCGTGCCATTTTCGAGGATCAATCAGAGATGTTATATTTCAGGTGTTTGCATGCGATTGGACGGTGAAAACAGCGTTATTATATAATAGTATAATAGTAATCACTGCACAAAAAGTCAGCCCTTGGTTACTACTGTTTACATAAACACTCCAAATCACTTAAACTGAAGAGAATATATGTTTTGTAGTCTTGACTTTTTCCGTTTAAATCTTACGGCAGCATTGAAGTCTGTACTTGTCCTGGAGTGTGGTGCCACGCCACGCCACGCCACATCACGCCACATCACGCCACACCACACCACGCCACATCACGGCACATCACGCCACATCACGCCACGCCACATCACATCACGCCACATCACGCCACGGCACATCACGCCACGCCACATCACGCCACATCACACCACACCACGCCACGCCACATCACATCACGCCACGCCACGCCACATCACGCCACACCACACCACGCCACATCACGCCACGCCACATCACATCACGCCACATCACATCACGCCACATCACGCCACGCCACATCACATCACGCCACATCACGCCACATCACGCCACGGCACGCCACGGCACATCACGCCACACAACACCACACCACGCCACATCACATCACGCCACGCCACATCACGCCACGCCACATCACATCACGCCACGCCACGCGTCCCTGTCTGTTGCTCAGTGTGGAAGATGGCGTGTTTTCATTGTGGGGACGCACAGATAAACCCCCGCTAAAGTCTAGGGCTCCGATGTCGTCTTCTAAGGACCTCTCAGGTGTCAAAAGAAGTAATATGTAATATGCAAAGACACTGGTCACTGGTAAGGGCTGTTAACGGTGGCCGATTGGTTACAGAGACATGCATTTATGTTAATATAGATTACTGTTCCTTAGTGTTCTTTTCCATGTACATGATTTCACTGGAAGGGCAAGTAGAAGATCCATTTATTTCTTTTGAAGACTTTCTAATGAAGAGACTCCTGTTCACATGTAGGTTGAACTGGTTTTGTGTTTGTTTGTTTGTTTGTTTTGTTTTTTATGTGATGTGTTCATCTCATCGTTGTTCTGGAGATCTGTTCCGATCCAGACTCTTTGTATCATATCAGAACCTGCTCCATTCCTGCCCATTCTGATCCGGATCCTCGTGTCTCTGTGGTAGCTGAACCGACGTCTCCACTGCTTTGGGTCACTGTTGCTGCTTGCATGTTGAGTGTGTGAGTAATGGCTTACTTTGATATCACCAACTGGACCAGAATGCCTTCCCGGGCCCACAGTACCTATTTCAGGCCCAACCCAAGTAGCCGGTGACTCTGAAACGGATCCGACCCAGATTTGACCGGAGTCACACACAAATCTAGACGACGGGGTTGGACTCCGATCTGGATCTGCCCCAACGCTCCTGGGTCAGTTGCAGAGTGGCGGCTATATGGACACATAGTGGATTCCCTATGAAGCACTTACATGTATTCTGATGTAGTCGTGTAGCTGTTGGCAATGAGGGACGTGACAGACCATGCAAAAACTTGCACAAGCTGAATAGCACAGCCTTGAATTGCACAGAGAAGAAGCTTTAGAAGAAAATAATGGACCTTACCCTCGTTGTCATGTCTGGTCCTGTCCTGATTTGTCACCATTACAGCTTCATCGCAGTGACCAGACGATAGAGATCAGTGATGAGATGCTCTTGGCATATATACTGTGTGTGTATATATATATATATATATATACACACACACAGTAGATATACATATATATATATATGCCAATATATACAGTATAATATAATATTTTGTTCCATTTCAAAATGGCATGCAAGTGACTTGTTATATTTTTATACTAACAGTGAGAATATTGTACCATAGGCAGCCATATAGCGCTGCAAGCACACTGATCTATCCTCCCCTGCATGCCGTGGCTGTTTGTCTGGCCGGGTATGTTTAGCTAGTTTGTGATGATGGCTAAACCTTTAACATGACCCCCCTTTAAGAGCTATTAGATCAGCCATTGCTTTCAGTATTACAAGCACATAAACAACGCTAGGCCACTGATTTCCAGAAATGCCTCATACTTCAGATGACGACTTGGTCAAACTGGACCTCAACGTTTGAGCGTTTCCAGAGAAAAGCTTTGTGTGATTGTTTCTGAGGGCTTATGACGTCAAAGATGTTTGATAATCACAAACTGTTTTCTTTTTTCTTTTAGTCTTTTTTTCTATGCACCCGTCATTCAGCATCCTTCATGTAGTTCATCCTGTTTAGGGTGAGCATTATCCTTTTCTATGCACCCGTCATTCAGCATCCTTCATGTAGTTCATCCTGTTTAGGGTGAGCATTATCCTTTTCTATGCACCCGTCATTCAGCATCCTTCATGTAGTTCATCCTGTTTAGGGTGAGCATTATCCTTTGTTATGCCCAATGCACAATATCTGCCCTGTCTCTTTTGTTTGCGTCAACATGAGGCTGATGTCCAGGAATGAATGGCTGTGGTTCACTCTGACCTGCAAGAGCCTGTGTGTGGACTGTGTCCAACTGTGTTCCAGAATGTGTCTGCATTGAGATTCCATCTGATGATGTCATTGCTGTTTCTTGTTCTTCTCAGATGAACGAAAACTAAAGCTGTTCTGATGTTACTGTTACTTGGATGTTTTGATGGGAGAAGCTCGATAAGGAGATTGTGCAATAAACCATGGTGGCAATGGACCCAAACTGCCATTCGAAACACTGTATTACTAATCTTTTATTAAACATCTCTTTTTTTGGATACAGATTTTTATTTTCTTTGATTTAATTATAACTTCTTGAACAAAACATTTCCTCAGGAAAGAGCCATTTGGTAGACTTGAAGTATAAAGTTTAACAACTTTGTTAACTTTTGTAAAAATTGTGATGTTAAATATCACAACCCCAATGCATGACAAGGTTTTGACTATAAAGTCTTGCATCCCACTGCCACCGCCTGTCTAAGTTGATCCTGTAACTCCAAATCCAACCCCAATCTTAAACCATCTCAGCAGACTTCAACCTCTCCTGCATGCCCAGGGCTTCTGGAGGTCCACTTGGGGTAGTTTCCAGTCTTCAACTCTGACTGACTGCTGGATTGTTTGACCACAACGCAGGATGTGGCCCAGGCTAGACGTACACCATAGTGTGCTGAATAACTTCACCACAAGATGGCAGCAAACATCATTATTCTACTGGCACTGATGCTGCCTCAAATATGTTTTCATGACTTCAGACACTCATATACACAAAAAGTGTGATGAATTTGAACAAAAAGTACAGAAAGAATGATTTCTTGATTATATTTTTTTGTTTGTTTAATATGTGTTTATTATTTTATTACAGCTGGGTCCCATATCCCATAGGTACACAGCTTCCAAAACATTTACATTTACTGACATCAACATTACATTACATTTGGCTGACGCATTTTTAGCCAAAACGACTAACAACATGGTAAACAGTTTAAGTTTTAAAGCAATTCTCAACAAATTAATACCACTCAAGTCTATACACATCTCTTACCAGTCCAGTGCTCTAAAGTCACTGCTTTTGGCTGAGGTGGGCCTTTCCTCTTAAGTACTAGTGCTATGCTACCTTTCTCTCTCACACACACACACAAACACACACACACTCTCTGTCTCTCATACATACACACACACACATACTCTATCTCTCTCTCTCTCACACACACACACACACTCTCGGTCCTAGACCGCAGACCCCACTGCTCTCTGCACTGCTCTGCTCTGCATCTCCTGCTCACATCACACTGTTTACAGCGTAATTAAAACACTGCCTATAAAAGGCAATGGCTCTGCTGCCAGACACACACATGGGTGCAGAGGGGGGCATGAGGAGAGGGAGAAAGAGAGAGGGAGAAAGTGTGTGTGTGTGTGTGTGAGAGAGAGAGAGGGGGAGAAAGTGTGTGTGTGTGTGTGTAAGAGAGAGAGGGAAAGTGTGTGTGAGAGAGAAAATGTGTATGTGTGGAAGAGACAGTGAGAGAGTCTGTTTATGTGTGTGTGTGTGTGTGTGCGCGAGAGAGGGAGCATGGTTATAAATCGCTTTGATGCAGATGCAGGCTGCAGCCCAAATTCCTGCGCTGGATCTGGAGGCAGCAGACGTGAACAGGCCTCATGCCTCCCTGACAGCCTGGAGAGGGGGATAGAGGGAGAGATTGAAGGAGTGAGAGCTACAAGAAGACGGGGAGTGAAAGAAAAAACTGAAAGAGAGAAAAAGTGGGAGAGGTGCTCTATACAGGAAAGACAGAGCTAGCGATAGGAAGAGGGAGGAAAGAGAGAGAGAGAATCTGATGGAAAAACAGAAAGTGACGCCCCAGAGCCAAGCCACACATTCCCTCTGCCTCTAATGCTCTGAAATGTACTATACTGCGGTCCCTGGACGCTAAAACTGGCTAGCTACAGGAATCCCACTCAAGTGAGCTTGTGATGTAAAGCCCAAACAACTATCAGAATGAAACAAGCCATAAAGTAGTCAGCGTAAAGTATATCATAACGCAACTCGTGTGCTCATGACAAAACACAGCTGCTTCACCATAGCATGGTAAACTGGGAGATTTTTTTTTTTTTTCTTTGACATATAGTATTGATTCAACAGTGTGTCACTGAGGCTTCTGTGAATTTCACCAAATGATCAACAATGGCCAGGGAAAGTGCTCTCACTATATAGCAGCTTTGTTTGCCGTTGCCAGAAAGTCTGCCTAAGGCTATGTGATTTCACGGGACATCGTGGCCACATAAATAAGATGCTAAGTGGTGTGTGAACTCTGTTTGACTTGTCATATGTGGGGAGCAAGGGGTGAACAGAGGCAAATGGGCTCTCTGATGTCTCTGTGTTTTGGACTAAGCTGGTTAAGAGATAGGATACGAGATTATGTCTATTTCCTTTTTTTGAACATTATGTCTCAGAGAAAGAATGAATAGAAGTTCGTGGAAAACAACTTACACTCCTTGTAAGGGGTTTTCACAGGGCAGAAATAAGGGGAGAAAGAGAGAGAGAGAGAGCGGGAAAGAGTGAGAGAAACCCATATCTGCCTGACAAATTTGCATCTGAACTTTAAGGAATAGCCTGTAGGCTTACACAGAAAATTTTTTTTTTTTTTTTTTTGCAAGGAATTTTGTGAAAACATAAATGCAGTGGATGGAATAAAATATATTACAGCACAAACTAACATTGCTTTTGAAGTTACACAGACTGACTGCGATATGTAAATACGACATTATCTATGTAATGTTTTAATGTTTATATTATAGTGACTAACGGTGTGCAAATTTCAAGTCGAGTAACCAATTGTGTTCCCCGGATGTACCACCGCAACCTCCGTACTATTCCCTTAAATGGCAGCGTAAGCAGCGGTCACTACGTCCCACTACGCCGAAGCCCATCAACTGTTGAATCTACCCCGTACGAATTGCCTACTCGGTTGAAGAAATCCTTAATTGGGCTACACCGGGAAAACGATCCAGTAACTCAACACTCCACACTCAAACTGCATTCTCGGGTGTTCTCCGCGGTCTCCATTGAAAGATTGAGGATGGAACCAAACATTAAAATCAGTTCAAGTAGCCCCCAACCATAAATGCACAAGTAAAGCGCCACGTAGCCATTCAAATGAACACACATTAAAAGAAATGGACAACTACATTAATGAATTTTTAATGCGTCTCTGCACAATGGATAAAACGAGGAGGGGGGCAGTTGAAGGATATCTGGCAGGGGTGAGCCCGCACCATTTGAAAGGAAAAGTAGGATTGGAGCAGTGACGTTATCTGCTGGAGCAAGAGAGGGAGGGAGGGAGAAAGAGACGGACACTGGTCTCCATTAGCTCAAAACCCGAGGAGACACTTTGGGATACTTCGGCTGGAATAGTTCTTTGGATTTTGTCCCGTTAAGATTGAATATATGGTTTTAAGTAAGAAAAACTTGTTGACTGTTGAAGTATCGGAAGTTTGAGCGGTTTTTCTGGTTTTGGGTTGGTGTATTTGTGAAGGTGAGTGAACCTTTTAACAGATTTTCGCCTCTTGCTCTAGCTCCCATAGCTATGCTTTCCCTTTACGCACGATAACGGATTTGGTCATCTTACAAAACGCTCACCAGTTTCGCTTTCAAAATTATATATAAGTGTTTGTTTAGCATTAAACAATTGCTAACGAACTTTACCCTCTGTATATCGGTGGGTGATTCCCGCTGTATGCCTCCCATAGCCGAGGGAGTTTGCGTTGACTTGTAGTGGAGTTGCTTACGTAATCAGACCCATATTTCCCTTTATCTTTACCGTTAGATAAAGCAGGTGAGAAGTCCATTCGTTGTGTTACGCGCTGAAACAAGGTCAATCTACCTAAGTACACAGTTTTTAAGTGTATACGATCTTTTGGCCTGTGCTTTGTTCTATTTTGACGAAAGTGACGCAGTTTCTACGACTTCAGTCAGCTTTACTTGGTGTTAATGTTAAATGTGTGCTATGTGCTACTTTTTAAGACCTATTAGTTTTAGGACAGCGTTGTCAATTCCTTTGAAAACTCTCTGACGCCTTTTCATTCAGGCGCGTCACAGCTGGCTAGCCTATTTCCACTACAATGTTTTCCAGCTTGGATTGGGCCTTTTAACACCTTTGAATGCAACAATGTAACAGACTGGCTTCAACCTAATCACAGTAGGCTACCACAGCAGACTCGCACAGCTACTTCTCGCTGTTTTAGGTGACGTGGATCAGGCGCAGCCAGCCGGTTTGAAGTTGAACGAGCGGAAAGTGCCGATTTGACTTCTGTTGTGCTTCTTTGGTGTCTGTGCAGGATGGCGCTGGACGGTATACGAATGCCCGATGGCTGCTACGCCGACGGGACTTGGGAACTGAAGATGCATGTGACCGACCTCCATAAAGACGTCTCCTTGCGGGTCACCGGGGAGATTCACATTGGAGGGGTCATGCTAAAGCTCGTGGAAGAACTCGGTAAGAACAAAGTGATCATGATGTGCATGAACAGACGACCGTTTGGTGCTCGCTTGACGTCTTGTCTTGAGATAAGTGAGAACATTGACCCAGCTCTGTTGCTTTCAAAGCTCTGTTTACAAGGCTGGCTGTGAATTCTTGCGTTGGTACACTCCCCGTTACTCCCCGTTTAAACACCTTATCACATGACAAATGTCCACTTCCAGGCAAATGCTGCAAAGTGCTGTGAATTGGAGACATGAGCTAGTGATTAAGCTCTAACTTTGAATAAGCGTCTAGCAGGGAGAGGAGACCAGACCAGTTAGGTATGTGTCAACAGCAATGGCCACTAATCCCCAAAGTAGTATATTTGACGATGTAAAAGGCGTGGGAAAGAGTCGGTGTAGTCTTCGTGGATTGCCCACTTGCCCCAGTTCATAGTGAGAAAGACTGGCTGTGGTGTGAAGGGGGGGTGGGGGTGGCAAAATCCCTCTAATACTTCACATTCCATAAAGTGTGCAAAGCTTCAATCTATGACAGTTTCATTTTTTCAAGGCCTTTGCACTTTAGCACTGCTCAATGACTGAGGAGTGTGTTTGTTGTGGGCCCCGGGTCCCTCCCCATGCTCTGCAGCTCTGGGCACATGAGAGCGAGCTTGTGGGGAGAGATGAATGCTTCTTTCTACTCCAGCCACATCTTAGGCTCCATCCCGTGTGTATTTGCTATTTCCCCCCAGCAGAGAGCAAGACAAAAACCACGTCGTTTATGAGTTTTTTGCAAGACATTCTGGAGAGGCTGGCACTCTTATGTCTTGAAAAGTTATTATAGATCTTTGCTTTAGTGCCATCTGGAGCGGTGTTTACCAAAGCTTCAAAATAACAAACCATCACAACCCAATTTACTATATGCATATTATAATCGATGAGCGAATGTGTGCAAAAATTAATATTACTGATCATTTTTATGGTTGGATGGACTTGTATGTCAATTTTCAATAAATAGCCTGAAACATGAAGATCTGAGGAAGCTGTGAACCAGAACAACCACAAATGACCCAGACGGTTGGGCAAAGGACATATTGTTAATCATTATGCAGCTTTTTAATCTCTCTGAGCTAGCACACAAACCTTGACTTTGCAAGCCATGTACAGTGTTTATTAAGTGATCTAGTGTGAGTGTGACCACCACCCGAGATAGCCTCAGGTCTAGTGCTGACTTAGCATAGATTTGGTGCAGATTCGGCATAGATTAAGTATAGCGTTGGCGTTGATTTGGTGTAGATTCAGGTAGATTTGGTGACTTTAGGTCCAGTCTGGGTCTGGATAAGAAGATGATCTTTTCTGGGGTCAGATGCAGAAAAATTTAACTCATGGTTGAATGCAATTTCATTGTATTCATGATTTTGTTATGGTATATTTGGTATGGTGAGAGAACTTCACAGTGGTGTATGGTGCATTGGGGGCGCTGGGGTCCAACATCATGTTCCTAATCTCCATCTTGGGAACAGAGCGTGTTAATAGTTGGTACTTCAGGCTGCAGGCCCCAACATGAATGGGTTCTCACCAGCCATGGCCACCTGGCGGTCATCAGCTCACCCTCCCTCCTGAGCATCGGTTTACCTGGAGGAGGGCACGCCACACCAGCTAGTATCTCCAGGGGGACTGGTGGTGTGGTGCCCATGGCCCACTGGAGTTCACCTCCTGCTGTGTGTGTCTGTGTGTGTGTGTGTGTGTGTGTGTGTGTGTGTCACTGCTGTGTTGAGCTCTGCAGAGAGGGAGAGATCTGGGCCTCATGTGGCCTGTCCTCTGCACTAGATCCGCAGCCAGATTCATTCCTATGGCAGCTGCTCATGCTTTGAAGCATGGAGAGTGCAAATGCTAGTGTCTGTTTATGTGCTCGGCATGGTGTTGTCATCACAGAGAAAGAGAGAGAGAGTGTGTGTGTTGTGTGCTGTCCTGTCCCTCCCTTGGATGAGGTGATTCATGTAATGCATATGATGCCAAAGCAGAATAAGTTGTGTTTTCACCACAGTCCTATCGGCCTCATTGTTATCATTTACACATGGGTATGTGAAAAACACACAGCTAACTTCTGAAAACAGCAGATGCATTTGTTTGGTGATGTTTGTCTCTGGTGTTGCTCTTGTGTTTGCTTGAAAGGTTTATCCACACGGGTACTGTATAGATAGCTTCTGACATGCATATGCAGTTTGCGTAAGGATTATGTCCAGGAGCGGGACTGGTTTGACTGGGAAATGCATTATTGTAGTTGAATAGTACTGCATTAGTTTGTATGGCAGCTTATCTCATTGGATTTCCCCATGACCCCCTGGTGTCTTGTATCACTGCATGCTTTAGATCAAGCTCCTGTAAATTGTTTACCAGTAGTATGGTCATATAGTCACATGGGCCTGTTGGGTTGCAGTGATTGGTTGATGTGTCAGGTGGGTGGTTATTTGGTCAGAGGTTGGCCATTCTGAAAGGCCCCTTCAGTTCCCTCAACACTGCTGAACAGCACACATCGTGTGTGTGTGTGTGTGTGTGTGTGTGTGTGTGTGTGTGTGTGTGTGTGTGTGTGTGTGTGTGTGTGTGTGTGTGTGTGTGTCTGCTCTCATGAAGCAAGACTGAACTAACTTCAAGACTAGCTTTCTTCTAAGTCAAATACTATAACGCTGTCTTACCCTTGGCTCTCCATGTTACAACACATTTCTTAGTATGTTTGCCTCCTGGGAATTAAAGTCTTGGTGTTACTACTGTAGTACTTTGCCCGTTCACCAGTTTCAAACATGAACATAGACACAGGAGCCCCAGAGGTTGCAAACAGCTCTCAAGAAGAGTAATGATGCTTTTGACCTTATTACGTTTGCAATAAAGAATGAACTACTATTACTAGACTGCATTTTTAGGATAAACATAAACAGCATCAGTTGTTCCATGAGGTGCTGCGAGATGCCCTCTGCCATCAAGATGCTATGGATTCCACGGATGCTATGGCAACATCCATAAGGACTTGGACACTCTCCTCATCGCTTGGGGTCCTGATGCAGACTGCTTGTGATGTGGTCATGTGAAAAGCTGCATCAGCAGTGTGTGTATAATGGTGCTTAAATGTTCTGTCCAGCTGAGTTCTCTCCGGACTATAGCCAGTGGGCAGTTTGATGCTTTTAGCTGTCTTGCCAAATACGTGTCATGTTTATGGAGCGCAGGGCAGAATAACTTATGCTTTTTAAACGATGCAGCTTGGAGAGAGTTTCTATCTTTTAATGGCCTAGACAACAAAGCCGTCTGGCTCTAATGGCCAGAGACAGAGTTGCTTTCAGGAGTGTCTCCGGAGTTACGTTTTCAGTCATCGCTGTCGTCTCTCGTCTCGTTGCTCCTTCCCACCCCAGGTTTGTCCCCCAGCGGCGATTTGAATGGATTAGATAAGGAAATGCCAGGAAAGCACTCTCTTATTGATCACAGAGTTCATTTCCTGCCCAGCTTTTCTCACCAGAGCTTTATTGAAGATTTAACGATTGGAAACGCCAATCACCTAAGACCTCCATCCTTATTGTGCTTTGCATATTACTCTTGGCAATGCTGGAGGCTTTTTGTTGTGAAGAGGGGGGCTTCTGCTGATTTCTCCCCTGATTACCACATAAGGCCCTGGTGTTTGTTAGTGTTTGAGCAGTGGCTACTCGGCAAAGGGGAGGAGAGAGGCCGAATCTCTCATGCATTCTGGGGGGGAGCGGAGGGTGTTGTTCTTGGCTGCGCGTTTGCCCCTCCACGCCGAATATCCTGCTATGATTTCCATGCCGTGTCACTCGTTAACCATTTTGGAGTGTGCACGCATGATTTAGTGCAGGGGAGGCGCTCTCATCCTCGATGGCTCGAGACGGGTGCTTAAACATAGCTGTTCTCAGGAGACCTCTCCCCCTCTCTCTCTCTCTCTCTCACTCACACTCACACTCACACACACACACACACACACACACACACACACACACACACACACACACACACACACACACACACACACACACACACACACACACACACACACACACACTCTGCACTCAGACTTATTGAAATCCCAGGAATCCAGGGCAGTGCAAACTGAACCCCATTAAAACAGATGGAATGCAGCGGTGCCGACCCAGACAGAGTCACTGCACAGAGGCAAAGCGTGCCGCTCCTCGTGAATCTGTAATTCGGCCCATCCCGCACCGCACCGAGGCAGTGCTTGGCAGAGGGTGCTGTCCAGTCACTGCGGCCGGAACGTGTCCGCGGACTCCACCCCATCACTTCCTGTCATGGAGTTCCGAATCAGACTGTACTCTCCATGACATCATCATCATCATCATCATCATCATCAGTTGTCGTCGTTGTCGTCATGGTGAGGCTACAGCTACTCCCAGCAGCAGTGCCACCACAATCACACGTGATGGAGACGGAAACAAAATGGAAGTCATTCGATTCCTGCTAGTAAGATGAGAATGGGGAGCATTAATAATGTTGAAGAGGGAGGGGCGGCAGGACCAACGGTGGCTTGTTTGCGTCACTGATGACTCCTGAGTTTCAATTCGGTCAGTTTTTGTGAAGCTCTGCGTTGGTCAAGTTGCCATTTCTTTCCAGTGCTTTGAGCTATTGGTTGCTAAGGAGCACAACCGTGGTGACGGAAAGAGATGCGGTCTGGTCTGGTCTGGTCTAGTCTAGTCTAGGGAGACGTGTGTGTGTTCCAGGACTGCCTCACTCACTCACACACACTCCCACACATTCTAGGGGTATGTGTACGTGTGTGTTGGGGGGATTGGGGGGGGGGGGGGCTCTGCTTTCCTGCTGTGTGACGTGAGAAGCTCCGATAGAATTCCATAAAAGTCTTCTGTCCAACAGGAAATGACTTCCAGGCTCTGGTATGTTCCCTGAATACTGCCGTCACTCTAGTATTTTCTGCTGCCTGTCTCACTGCTCAGGTTCTCTCTCCCTCTCTCTCTTTCTCTCTCTCTCTCTCTCTTTCTCTTTCTCTTTCTCTCTCTCTCTCTCTCTCTCTCTCTCTCTTTCTCTCTCTTTCTCTCTGTCTGTATGTTTGGCTTGCTGAGGATTGTTCCCTTTTTAGACATGAAGGGCTTTCTTGGATGGCATGCTGTTGTAACTCATAACAAATCTTGCGTAATTGGGGCCAAAAAGTTTGGAGGGAGTTAATGGGCCTTCTCAGGCTCTGGTAAAGGTCGTCACCAGTTTCCTTTAACAATCAACATCTCACGTAGCCACATCACGAATAGTACTTAATAGCCGTTTGGCAGCATCGAGAAGATGAAATAATCCTCTGCTATTTTGGTGCCTTTTTCTTTCTAAATGGAGCACCACCAAAGACAACATGACATTTAAATGCTTCTTTTTTTTTTTTAAACTCCCTCAGATTAAATGAGAAAACAAGTTATGAAGGCTAAGGGGCAGGCTTGCCTGGAGTGTCCTGCTGTCAGCTTTTCGGCATAAATAGCTGAGATTGTTGCAGTCAGGGGCAGATGGATCGGAGCTGACAATGGGGCCGACTCCAGCTAGGAAATGGAGGCGATTTAGCTCAGGATGCCGGCCTTTCCTGTGGACTTCGGTCTTGACCCCCCTCGGTCCCTGACTTTGGGGATTTTTCCCTCCTTTTCTCTTCTTGTTTTGGAGGGGCTTGACGAGAAGGGAAGATGCACCCTCCCTACCCAGCATTCCATGGCCGAGGAGTCATGTGACGTGCGACCTCAGAGATGATGAGATAATGGAACAATCAGGCACTAGACGTACTTTGCTGAGCGCTACTGCGTGTGTGTGTGTTGGTGTGTGTGCGTGTGCGTGTGTGCATGCGTGTGTGTGTGTGTCGGCAAACCCCACCAACGCTCATCTGTTTGTGGGTGTGGACAGAGGGCTGGCGAGGGAATGGAAAGCGCTATGTGTTGACGCTATCTTCCTACGTACAGAAAATGAAGCGGCATTGCAACCATATGTGTAATGCATTACTGGAGAATGTGTAGATGGTATCTCCCGTTTCACACAAGGAATGCATTCTGCAGTAAATATGTACAAAGTGGTACTATATGTTTATTAGTTTATTGTTAGTTTATTGTATCATATCTTATGTTTCATACAAGGAAAAAGTACTGTAAAGGGATGCTTCCAGTAGTTTTGTTTAGTGTTTAAGCATGTGTCTGGACACTGTGCTAGCCTGATCGAGGAGGGTCTTGCAGTGCAGTCGCCCAGTAGCCAGGCCAGTGTCTGGTCACTGTGCTAGCCTGATCGAGGAGGGTCTTGCAGTGCAGTCGCCCAGTAGCCAGTAGGGGTGGGCGATATATATCGTCTGCGATAATATCGTGATTGTTGTTTTAACGATGTGCAAATTGACATTATCGAGTATTTAAATTACTTATGGGGAAAAAACACTCGAAATCACGCACTGAAGACTCATACAGTCCCAGGAGGTAGGCTATGCGGGAGAAGTGCAGCAGAGCAAGTGTCACGTGATCACTAGTGGGTCACAAAGTTGTCTCACGCACGCCTAATGTTTATTTTGTGCAGCGAGAGTAGCCTACTTGGGATTTTATGTGGCTACTTCTGTTCAAGTAGCATTGATAAGACAGTCACGTTTTGTCCTACACAGTATTATATGGAGAGAAAACATTAGCCTTTGAGTATTTTATAAGTCAGTTGTAAACAAATAACTATTCTCATGTAACTCTTTTGTAAATGGACTGAAGTTCGCTCTATATCTACGTTTACCGATTATGCTAACTGTTAGCATCTCTATGGGATTTCTCATTTACATTAGCCATAAGCTAACGCATTAGTTTCTATTCTGTAACTTGGAATGCTAACCTACAAGATTGCTCTAAAACAAAACATATAAGGAAATAACTGAGATGTAGGCTACTCTGTTGGTCTGCTCTTAGTTTTACAGTGAATCCTATGTAAAGGTTTGAAAGGAACTTCAGCTTCAGACTTTCTCTTGGGAAACTGTTAGGCCTATTCATCTTCTCTAATGTAGCTGGCTAGACCATGTCATTGCCACACACACAAGTGGGGGCAGAATTGGAAATGTGTCATAGAGTGACAATGCATTGGTTGATTTGGTTAAAAAGTCACAGGTTAGGTTATTAGTTATTATTGTAATGATGCTATTCATAAATAATGAGCTGTAAAGTAACTCTGACTTTAACAAAAACATTTTTTTAAAAGGATATCGACTAATTATCGTTATCGTCAAAATCACAAAAAATATCGAGATATTATTTTTTGTCCATATCGCCCACCCCTAGTAGCCAGGCCAGTGTCTGGACACTGTGCTAGCCTGATCGAGGAGGGTCTTGCAGTGCAGTCGCCCAGTAGCCAGGCCAGTGTCTGGACACTGTGCTAGCCTGATCGAGGAGGGTCCAGTAGCCAGGCCAGTGTCTACAGTTCAGTCCACTCTAATCTGCAAGACAGGAAGTAGTTAGTCTAAGTAGCAGCCCTGCCCTGCCTCACTTCCTGTTGCCACGCTTGAGTCCTGCTGTAATTTATTCCCTTCATGAAGATCTGCGCCCCGCTAACCACACACACACACACACGCACACACACGCACACACACACGCACATGCACGCACACACGCACACACACACACGCACACACAGTGAAGCAGCAGCCTGGAGCCACACCACTGCCTGTGGTGGGGAAGTGCTGGTGATTTCTGCTCATTTGTTCTTCATTAAAGCACTGAGATGTTGGAGGAGATGTAGAATTCCTGACATATCTGCCATTTCTTGGGTATTGTTGTTCTGTTTCCTGGATGATTGATGTGTGGGTGCCCAGGCCAATGCCCACTTGTAATTACTGGGGTGGCATGTCAGATTCTCAGTCGGAAGCCATTGTGGCTAAATATGCCCTTGTGTAACACAGGGTTTTTTCCATAATGGCTGCATGCCCTGTCCCCTCGAGTGCTCGCAGATGGCTGTAAGTTGATATGGTGGCCATGCCGGGGTCTTTGTGTAGGTTTGTATACATCTCGTTTGTGAGGCTTATCGCCATACTGCCCCCCCCCCCACTCGGCCCGCCGGGGCTTCGCCGTGATAACGATCTCACACGCTAGCCTGTCACAACGCTCCACTCGAGGACTCAGTGTCACCTGTTCTGTACAACCTGATGCTAAACGTTTGTGACCCATCAGAGGAGTTCTGGTACCTATAAGTACATGGCAAGCAAGCCAGCCAACCTTTCCTTCAGGAAATCCTTTCCTTCCACCTTTCCTTCCACCTTTCCTTCCTCTCTCTCTCTCTATCTATCTCTCTATATCTCTATCTCTCTCTGAGCTCCTGGAAGTTGGGGACAGTTGACATTGTGATGGCTCCACCTCTCCCCTTTTTCCCAAATCATTGACTGATCCTGTTAAAGAATCATGACCTCAATATTGACCAAAATAATGCTGATCGAGCAGCATTACTCTCCTCCTGGCCTTGCTCAGGTGGACCCCCGGCGGGGAGAGGATTCTGGGTAATGACACCTCCGCCCTGCCGCCTGTCTGCTCGTCCACCCTTCCGGTTGGCCGGCCGCATCCCTGAGACGTTGCGTAATGGGATTACCCAAGCGGGGCAGGCACGGGTAATTGCATAAAGCCGTGGAAGGGTGGTTCGCCTCTCCGGTCCTCCTGTGTTTACATTATGACACAAATGGATACAAACTATCCATGTCCCTGGGAGGAAAAGGCCCTCTCACCGTGTTCGCCCCAGAGAACGGGACAGAGAGACTCTAATGTTGCGCTCTATAAAGGGCAACAGCGCTCCGTCCTGGCAGGAACGCTCTGGGACACCAGGGTTCCTGTTCCCATCGTGGAGATCACCACAGATGAATAGAGACCCAGTCAGACCAATAGTATGAAAAAACCGAGTTTATTTACAGTGATGCACATCAATTGTAGGAGAGAGCAGCTGATGGATCTTTAGGTGAAGTCATGCTGTCGCTCCCTTGATGCACATCATTGTAAATAAACTCTGTTCCTGATTTTTCATACTATTGGTCTGACTGGGTCTCATCTGTGGTATTAAAATTACCATGGCCAGCCTGTGTCACAGTAAAACGCTGTGCCTAACGCAGCGGGTCCACTGCTGCCCATTCAACAGCGTGGTCATTGGTGACATACACAGGACACGCTTGTGTCTGCTTAACGCCGGGATTGTGTGAAATTTAAGGCGCATCATTCTATGGGAATGTTAGAATTGTACTTTGGAGCTTACTGTAAATATATGTAGGTGTCTGAACTGAATACAGATTTTGGATTGTTGCACCTTTTGTATCTCTGTAGAACCAGGTGTTTTTTAAGCATGTCTGGTCTACCCAAAGTTGGATGTGTGAAGATCATTCTCAGTGCGGTCATGTTGTAACAAACAATGGTTGATTTATCAGACATAAATGTAACAAAGATGACATGACAATTCCGTATGAGATTAAGCAGCTAAACTTGTAAGCATAAATATAGGCTTTAAAAGGCTCATGTCCACCATGGTCCACCTTAGTGCAGCGCAGGAGGCTCCAGGTGCCCTGTGCTGTAACCCAGCACATCTGCAGATCTGAGGTCCAGCTCCTGGTGCCCTGTGCTGTAACCCAGCACATCTGCAGATCTGAGGTCCAGCTCCTGGTGCTCTGTGCTGTAACCCAGCACATCTGCAGATCTGAGGTCCAGCTCCTGGTGCCCTGTGCTGTAACCCAGCACATCTGCAGATCTGAGGTCCAGCTCCTGGTGCCCTGTGCTGTAACCCAGCACATGTGCAGATCTGAGGTCAGCTGTGGCAGCAGCAGTCGGGTTGGTGACCAGGTGTCTCACTCTCTTCTCATTTCTTTAGCTCTCTCTTTTCCCTCTCTACTGTATGTGTCCCTTCTCTCTGTTCTCTCTCTCTCTCTCTCTCTCTCTCTCTCTCTCTATCTATCTCTCTATCTCTCACTCTCTCTCTATCTCTCTCTATCTCACTCTCTCTCCCTCTCTCTCTCTCCCTGTCAAATTCAAAGGAGCTTTATTAGCATGACTGTTTGGGTACAGTGTTGCCAAAGCTAATGTTACATATAACACAGTAGTATCACACAGTATCTCTCTCTCTCTCTCTCTCTCTCTCTCTCAAATTCAAATTCAAAAAAAGCTTTATTGACATGACAAGAGCACTTGTGTTGTCAAAGCATACAAATCATAAGTAAGTTAGTGAGGAAACAAAGAGCATAAAAGTAAGTAAGAATAAACAAATAAAAAAGTAAATAAATATAAATAAAATTCTCTCTCTCTCTCTCTCTCTCACATGTGTGTATGTTTGTGTGTGTGTGTGTGTAAGTCGCCGTTTCCTGACTCTCTTTAATCATGCTAAAGGTATTGTAGCAGTGTGTGTCCCAGTGGGAGTTTAGAGTGTCTGAAAACCAGATCAGATACCTTGTTATTGATTTAGCTCGCTGTTCCTGGATGACCATGGCTCTCACACACAAACACCTCAAGAGATGGACATCTCTCTAGACAAGGTCATTTGAAGGTCATTTGAAGGTCATCCACCAGTGATCCCCAATCCACCACTGTGTTTCAGGTAGACATACTCTCCAGCTCCTAAAGTGGTTGCCAGGTCAGCTTTGGGAGTCCTCCACCTGATGGCTTTTTAAGATCATGCAAAGTTAATGTTTGTAGTGGCCGATAAGTGGCGTTCTGGCTCAATAGGCTATCGATGGGCTAAAGTGGAGTCCAAATAAAGCTGCGGTCCACTCAGCCGCAGCCGTAATTACTCGGGGCGTATTTTTAAAGATGCCACTTACGGTGAATCAGTGAGCCGGGCCGAGGGGACCCATGTTTGGTAATAGTGCCTCTAAAAGCAAGAATCAGCCAAGTGTTAGAGTCCACACGCACACACACATGTGCACGTACACACACACACACACATGCGCACGTACACACACACACACACACACACACAGGCACACACACTCATCAGTGGGGTGTTGTCACCGATTTTGTTCCGAAGTTTGTTCCAAGGTGTGTGTGTGTGTGTGTGTGTGCCTGACTGGGTGTCTGGGATGACTAACTCTGAAGTCATGGCTACAATGTTTTATTTTTTTCCATTGTAATTGGAATCAAATCAGCATTCGTTAGTAATTAAAATAAAATAATGTGTCATTAGTTTGACACAAATCTGTGTCTTTCAGTGGTTTAGGGCTTAATCAAAGACACGCTGCTCGTTCCCACTTACTGTTCCGACATAATTAGGTTCTAGAAGAGGAACACTCTCTCTCTGCTTTGATTGGATGTATCTTTTCTAAGTATAAGTATATATACTATTTTGATCCCGTGAGGGAAATTTGGTCTCTGCATTTATCCCAATCCGTGAATTAGTGAAACACACTCAGCACACAGTGAACACACAGTGAGGTGAAGCACACACTAATCCCGGCGCAGTGAGATGCCTGCAACAACAGCGGCGCTTGGGGAGCAGTGAGGGGTCAGGTGCCTTGCTCAAGGGCACTTCAGCCGTGCCTACTGGTCGGGGTTCGAACCGGTTCCAAGTCCGAAGTGCTAACCAGTAGCCACCACTGCCCCACGTCTGTCATCTGTAGCTTGGCACCCTGTTAGTTCAGTGTTTCCCTACATTGACTTATTTGTGGCGGCCCACCACAATATCAACACTGACCACCACACTATGATTTTCCAGGTTGTACTACATTGTGCTTAAATCTGGTTAGCATCATAACCACGCTGCGCTAATTTGTTAAAAAACTGTTGCATTCAAGTTAATTCTGCAAACCTACCACCACAAATAGAATTCAATTCTGTGGGAAACACTGTCTACTGTAATAAGATGACCTCTTCTGACCGTCTACTAAAGTCGTCTGTAAACAAGCAGCTCCTAGAAGACAAAACAGATGAAAAACCATGTTGTTGTTTTGTTGTTGCTCCATGTCGGGTGTCGTGCTTCCTGGTGCCATGCAAACTCTGCCTGCATCTTTTCACACACCGCTGCCTGATCTAGACTGAGTGGTTTGACGTGGCAAATGACCGCGGGTCCAGAGATGTCTATCTGTAGTCAACATGAGCCGGCCTGTCTACTCCTCACGCATGGCTAATAGCCCCTCCACACTGGCCGATTGTGTGCTATCTGTTAGACACTCAATATTGACCGTCTGTGAGGTTTCTGTGGGCTGACCCGTGGAGAGGCCTTTTTAGAGAGAAGGCCGTCCGAGTTTTCCAACAGGTGGTGACCAGCCGTGCGGAGCGGAGCAGCGTGGAGCGGCGGCCACAGGAGCGGATTTGAGGCGTTTAGGACGTGCACGACTTTGTTTTCTCTCCAAACATGGCGCCCGCTGCGTTAACACGTCGTGTCTGCCTGCTGTCGCCACGGAGACCTCTACCCCGAGGCGTAACTAACCTCTCCCAGCCTCTAATGATTTTTAGCGCTTAAGACTGCCTGCTGTGTGTGTGTGTGTGTGTGTGTGTGTGTGTGTGTGTGTGTGTGTGTGTGTGTGTGTGTGTGTGTGTGTGTGTGTGTGTGTGTGTGTGTGTGTGTGTGTGTGTGTGTGTGTGTGTGTGTGTGTGTGTGTGTGCGCATTGTATTTTAGGCAGCACAAATCCATTACTGGTCCATCTCGAGCAGAATTTAAATGATTAAGTGTATGTGTAAGAGAGTGCATTGTATTTTAGGCAGCACAAATCCATTACTGGTCCATCTTGAAAAGAATGGACATGATTAATAGTGTGTGTGTGTGTGTGTGTGGTGGGGCTCATCACTAAGACTACCCCCTCTGCTGTTCCCTACCTGCTGGGCTCTTTGTGTGTGTGTGTGTGTATGATTGTATTGTGGGGCTTGTGTCATGTTTGTTATTGCTCATCCCTCAGAGTTCGCAGAGTTCAATAGCATCTCCCACTACGGCCTGGTCAGGCCCACTAGCATGATGTGAGCGACTCCCGATGTATCATTGATCTCCCTAACGCTCAATCAATGGTGTGTAAATTAACATATTTATCCACACGATCAATAAATACCCCTCTGAAATCAAAGTACTAATTCGAGATGCATTGTGTGCGTGCATGTGCTGTGTTCTGCATGGCGTGTGTGTGTGTGTGTGTGTGTGTGTGTGTGTGTGTGTGCGTGCGTGCGCGCGTATGTGCTGTGTTCTGCATGCCCTCTGTGTCTGAGATAAAGACGTCGTGGAGACGGTCATCCTTGTCTCTCTGCTCTCTGTCCCTCTGAGGATCGTGGAAACTGGCGCTGAAACTGGAGGATGTCAGAACTACAGGCCTGGAGCATTCAGGCCACCATAACCAGCACTGTCAGCAGAAAGGCTTTTACATTAGAGCTCTAGTTGCCTGTCCTCCACTCGTATTTCTCTCTCTCTCTCTCTCTTTTCCTTTCCCTCTCTTTCTCTTTTACTCACTCTCTCTCTCTCTCTCTCTCTCTGTCTCCCTCTCTTTCTCTCTCTCTCTCTCTCTCTCCCTCGTTCGTTTGCCCTTGTCATCTGCCTCCCCTCCCCCACGTCGTGTCCGTCAGAAACGTGCTGCTCTCCCCTAATGTAAACACACGAGTCTCTAGCAGCCTGTGGGAGAGGCGGGAGGACACACACACACACACATACACACACACACACACACTAGTGTTGCACGGTGTATCGATACTAAAAAGGTATCGCGATGTCTTCACGCAAAAAACGATACGATTTCAGACGTTTTTAGAATCGATACTTTATTAAAATAATAACGTTCTGTGTCTGTGTCAACTGCTGCTCCCACTGCTCCTTGCACGCATCTAGGCAAGTGGGCGTGTCAAGCAGGCAGCTCTGAGTGAGTGAGTGCGCAGCCAACGTCAACATAGTTCTTTGCCGACAGTTCTAGGCCTTGTGGATAAAACAAAAGGTGTGCTATTTCTATTTCGGATACATCGCGTGAAGGCAAGCCATCAGGTACACAAAGTCATTTAAAAGCAGTAGGCTACGCATGGAACTTGGCTAAACACCTCGCAGATATATCCCAACATTTTTAAAGAGTTCAAAGAACGACAGGTTAACGAATATGCTATAGAAAACACGACTACATGGTTAGTGCCAAGTTCTTCTCTTATGTTTTAGTCTAGCCTAAGTGAAACGAGTATGGTTCTCTGGGATAAAGCGAATAACCTTCCTTCATCAATGAATTTTGACGAGACAGAGCTGTAATCATTTTGACGAGACATAACGAGCTGTAATCAAGGGTGCTAACGCGATGAAAGCGCAATGTTCACGCCAGAATAACATTACCATAACTTGTAAACGATCTATTTCATGTTCGGTCAGTAGCAGCCTACTACTGGTAATATTTGTCATGGCATGTAGACTGCAATTTGTTCAATAATTATTGCCCAGATGTAGGATAGGCTACCCGAAATGCGCTAATTAAAGCCCACAGCATAACACCACCAAAGCGTGTTGAGTCCTAATAATAATAGCGGCTTATTGTTACAGTGCGTGGTAGCAAATCATGTTATCAAAGAAATAGACGTAATGTAGGAATGCACACAGATATATTGCAACAGGTAATGGTGTAGGCCTATCTGACGAAGACCTGAGTGGTTGGAACGTCGTACTTGTACACTGGGCACAAAGAAGACTATCCTCACATTTTCCCCTTTGCAACTGTCAAAGAAATCCCATGAACACGGGAAGGCCTAGGGTAGCCTATACTGTACATCAGATGGCCTAAAGATTAGGCCCCTCTGCATAGCATTCAGTGATTTGCATGCAGTAATTTTAACACTGACCTTGATCTAGCCTAGTTTGGCTATTTAAAGCTACTTTATTGCCACAACACAATGTAAATGAACTATAACAAACAATAAAGGACTTAATCACACAAAGTAGGCCTACTATTTTACTGACTATAAAAAAAGAATAATTATGTAGGAAGTTTAGAACCCAGAATTGACCTACACACTACAAAAGTGCACCAAATTCAACACAAATGACTCAATACACTTGGAGGAGGTATGAGTCCTTTCTTCTCCAGATATCTTAGGATTTCGCCGTAGTATCGTTTTAGTATCGAGCATCGTGATATTTATGGCAGGTATCGTATCGAAGTCATAATTTTGGTATCGTGACAACACTAACACACACACACACACGGCCTAGCCCAGGCAATGTTTTACGTGTGTGTGTGACTAGGGCAGGGGTGGGCAAACGTTTTGGCTCAAGGCCCACATTGGGTTTTGAAAATTGGCCGGCGGGCCGCACAACAACCCTCCACCCCCCCCCCCCCCCCCACGACACACACACACACACACACACACACACACACACACACACACACACACACACACACACACACACACATAAAAAAATACATTTTTTATAGCCCATAATTTAGTATGAAAAGTATTTCTTTTAAAATATGAATTGCTTACTGCTATACTGCTAATTTTATGATGTTTAACAAATGTATAAATTGTGCACTGTCGCTTTAAGACAGTTACTTTAATTCACGTTTATTTCTCAATGATCTGCCTGCTCCGCTATGGCTAGTGCTGTACCTACGGCTGGGCCCTCTCACAGTTTTTAAATTGTCAGTAGTGGGAACTACTGTTGCCTTCATGATTTCCTTTTAAATGTTTCTTATAAGAAGGAGATATCAATTATCAACAATCACAAGCCAGCTGGAACCTGCGGCTCTCTCTCCCTCTCGTGAGTGCAGACGCATTCCCAATTAAATGGATCACATAATGTTCACGTTAGATCTGCTGCAAAGGAGATAACTAAGAGTTAACTTAGTTTAACATCTCTATTTATCTCTATTTAACATGATGTTTTGACATTGACATTGTAAACGTTCTCTAAGGAGAGTGAAAAGCAGTTTGCAGTAAAGCTAACCAACGTCGTCTCTATCGCAGACGTGCGTGCGTGCGTGCGTGCGTGCGTGCGTGCGTGCACGTATGTGCTGTGTTCTGCATGCCGTCTGTGTCTCACTCACTCCGCTGGACTCCAGTGGCTAGAAGACCTGGCACTAGAGACAGAAGTGTTCTAAAGCTGGCTGCTGTCGAGGAAGGAACCTAGAAAGTTCTTTCCACAGAACGTGCCACCGGAACTTCCGCATTCTTAGAATTCTCCTCCATCATTCTGTGGCAGTGGGCTTCTGCTAGTGCTGTGATAACACACTCCCCAGCCCTCTGCTGATGTATATCCTCTAGAGAAACACACACACACACACACACACACACACACACACACACACACACACACACACACACACACACACACACACACACACACACACACACACACAGGTCTGACCAGCCACACACACACACCACACACACACACAACACACACACACAGGTCTGACCAGCCACACACACACACACACACACAACACACACACAACACACACAACACACACACACTGGTCTGACCAGCCACACACACAACACACACACACAGGTCTGACCAGCCACACACACACACACACACACACACACACAGGTCTGACCAGACACACACACACACACACACACACACACACAAACACAGGTCTGACCAGCCACACATTCACACACACACAGGTCTGACCAGCCACACAAAGGAAAGAGCACTTCCCTGAACAGGGTTCCGTTTCCCCCCAAACATCCTACCCTCTCTCCCTCCTTCCCTCCCTCCTCCCCTTTCTCTCCCTCCCTCTCTCCCTCCCTCCTTCCCTCCCTCCTCCCCTTTCTCTCCTTCTCTCTGCTCTCTCTCACTCCTCCCCTCACTCTCTCACTCTTTCACACCCGCACTCTATCCCCTTCTCCATTTGTCTGTTTCTTTCCCCCTGTCCTTCTCTCCCCTTCCTCCCTCTTTTCTCCAGCTGTAGCTCTCTCTCTCTCTCTCTCTCTCTCTCCCCCTCTCTCTCTCTCTCTCTCTCTCTCTCTCTCTCTCTCTCTCCCCCTCTCTCTCTCTCTCTCTCTCTCCCCCTCTCCCTCTCCCTCTCCCTCCCTCCATCTTTCTGTCTGTCTATTTTCCTCGTACGTTTTCTGGTTCTTCTGAGGCCAGTAAGTCCTATGAGTGTGTGTGCTAGGTGTGTGTCCCCCTGCCTGGACTACACATACTGAGCTCTTGGTGAACAGCTTGTCTAATGGAACCATGTGAGGGAGATTTTTACACTTTATGCTTCAGTTGGCTCTGCTAATGACTGTGTAGCGTGCAGCCTCACTCACTCTCTCTGTGTGTGTGTGTGTGTGTGTGTGTGTGTGTGTGTGTGTGTGTGTGTGTGTGTGTGTGTGTGTGTGTGTGTGTGGTAGCGTGGTGGCAGGAGTGTTTCCAGTCTGAACCACTACTATACTGGAATAATATGATAAATCTGTCTGTATGTGACTAATACATAATCTGTTAGTTAGTCAGACAGACTTTGCTTCACTTTGTAAGTGTGTGTGTGTGTGTGTGTGCATACATTGTAGTAATTGCAGTGGTGATCTGATGTAATTTCTCATGTGTAAAACATGTGAAACCAGACTGACTTGCGAGCCAGTTGTGGTGCAGGATTACATGCTCTGTGTGTGTGTGTGTGTGAGAGTGAGGGGTGGGGGGGCAAGGCTATCCATCAGCTTTCCCGGGCTTGGTGCTAATGAGTCATCTGAATCCATAACCACCACCAACACACACACACACACTCACACTCGCCACCAACACACACACACACACACACTATCCCGCCCCTCCTCCACATGCTAGCGGAGGTCATAAAACACTCGCTTCCGCCTCCCCCCCCCCCCCCCACACACACACACACACACACAGACACACACACACTCTTCCCAAGGACTCCAGGCCTGCATTTAATACACCCAATTACTTAGACCCAGCTCTCTCTCTCTTGCTCTCTCTCTCTCTCTCTCTCTCTCTCTCTCTCTCTTTCTCTGCCTGTCCCTGTTTGCAGTGGTCATTTAGATTCAGCATTACGTCAGGCCTTGGCAGTCTGTATTTATAGCTGGGAGATGCCATTGGCCTGCAGCAGATTGAATTACCCATCTTCATTGAGGTTACTGGATCTCATACACACACACGCACACACGCACACACACACACACACGGTCACTGACAACAGGAGTGTAATGTCACAACTAGGGTGAGGATCAGTTCTGATTGGCTGAAGTGTGAGAGAGATGCCCACTCAAGTGTGTGTGTGTGTGTGTGTGTCAGTCAGAAAGCAGGACTACCACTGGATGCTCAAAACCCTGTTGTCTGATACACTCACTGACACACACACACACACACACACACACACACACACACACACTGCCTCTCCTGCTCCAGACAGCCTCACACACTCGTGACTAGACTGCTCTCGTTCTGCCCCAGCAGGACACCTCACAGCGGCCACTCGTGTCCCCCAGAATGGGCTATTATCC
>NW_027468663.1:56307368-56327368 GCF_046254945.1 Alosa pseudoharengus | reverse complement strand
AGTGTGTTTGACTGGACCAGTGTGTTTGACTGGACCAGTGTGTTTGAGCAGGAGACTTGACCAGTGTGTTTGAGCAGGGAGACTAGACCACAGCTGGACAACGAGGGGGAGAGCGAGCGAGGGATGGAATAAAAGAGATGTAGAGAGAAAAGAGGGAGAGAAAAGGGGAGTCCCACATCTGGAGAACAAGAGTTTGAAGAAAGAGGAAGCAAAGGAAAGGAATAAGATGATGGGGTGAGGGGGGGCTAGTTTGGTAAGAGGAGGAGGGGGGGGGTGAGAGAGAGAGAGAGAGAGAGAGAAGGAGGGAGGGTAGGATGGAGGGAAGGAGGGAGAGGATGTTTGGGGGGAAGCGGAACCCTGGTCAGGGAAGTGCTCTTTCCCTTTGCCTGCTTGGAACCATGCCAGAGTAATGACATCATACTAGCAGGAACATCCAGCAAACACCCCCTCCTCATACTCACACACACACACACGCACACACACACACACACACACACACACATACACACATTCACAAGGCTGACCAGCTAGGGCGGACGTGCCTCAAAGCGAGTTTTCTGGGAAATTATTTTACAGTAGCTCCACCTCTGAAGAGCCCAGTGTGTGAAACTCAAGCCTGGGTGTATTCTCCCCTAGCCCCGTGCCTCAGGAAGGCCATTGTGTTCCTCCTCAAAAAGAAAAAGTGTGTGTCTGTATTCGGGCTTTGCCTCGGAGAACACGCAGAGGTAGATGCTGTGCCATACACACACACACTTCAAGCCTACCAGAGAGCAGGAATGGAGTGAGATCTGGCTTGATTCTGGCTAGGGATGTAACGATTACCGGTATAATGATAAACCGTGATAAAAATGTTGACGATAACAATTACCGTTTTCTTTTGAAATATCATAATTATCACGGTTGATTATCACGGTGTTGAAACCGTGTGTTTAATCCTTCCCAGCTTCATCCGAGCCTGCTTTTGACATACAGTAGGCCTGGTACAATGAAGCAAAATTGGTACCCTACTGATTCTGTTGTCTAATTGATGGTTTTAACTGCGAATTGGATTAGGGTACACCTGATTTTAAAAGGCGGAACATTTTCACCGCAAAACTTGCACTGTATCATTTGCACTCTGCGTCTTTTTATGTTCGCGTGCACATTAAATCCATTCCACTCACGTTATCAGAAGAACACAGTAGCCTAAAGTTTTATTTCGAACACTTAGTTTGGTCTCACTCAGGGTAGGAATTTCACGGCGGCCAAGTTTTTGCCCCTTGCGTTGGCCGTGATGTCCCTTTGAAAATCAGAGGTTTACAGGCCACGGTGCCCTTGGTGCCCTTCTTTCAATATTCTGCTTTGCATCCTACTAATAGCAAATTGTATTTAGCCTATGGCCTGTCAAAATAATCTTAGCATTCACAGCGCAAATTAATTTCTTTTACGCAGTGGAGAAAGTGACAGCGCAAGAAAGAAAGTGCGTCTAAATTCACCTATTCTTCTCAGTTGAACTACTCGCAAAGTAGCCTACTCATCACACAGACATCACAAGTATCACATGAAAGAGCTTTTTCTCAGCTTTTAAACGATGTTAGCCGCGAATTGCTGTGCTGAATGGTTCGCGAGAAACGTAAATAATATAATTAAATTTAATCATAAATTCTACTGAATGTTTTAGTCCATCTCCCTACCCATTCCTCTCGGTGCAATACTTCACGAACCTTTCGTTTAACACACGACAAACCATATATCAGAATAAACAGCAGACCTTACCGAACATAAAGGTGTAAAGCAGTCCCCTGTACAGTTAGCCGTTCTAGAGTAATCCACTTTTGAATTTGCAGTAGGCCTACATTTCTACATGCATGGATGTCTCCAAATTTGGGCTTTAAGTTTTACAATGTGTTTAAATTGTTCCACATGATTTCATAACGGGCCAAATACAAAATAAATGTTACAAATATCGCCTATATATCGGTAAATCAGAGGACAGCTGACTAAGAGTTTGTGAAAGTAGATCACAAAATGCTAAGCATGCATCTAGGCTATTTGAGTTTCTTAAAGCTGAACTGTGCTTAAATTGTTCAATACATGATTTCATAACAGGCCAAATATAAAATAAATGTTAAATATAGCCTAGATATCTGTAAATATTAGATGTTCAGATGATTTGCAGTTCTATATAATATGTCATGTTTCATGTTTTTGTAATGTTTTATACAGTGATGCAGGTCTACTGCAGTGAATAGGCTATACAACTTTGATATTTTTTATAGCCTATGTGGCCTTTGTGCCCTCCACCAAATATGCCCAACTGAAGGCCAAGTGGCCTTGCCCCCAGAATGGTGAAATTCCAAGCCTGGTCTCACTCATTGGATCCAAATAACAGTAATAGCAACCTCCAAGTCATGGTAGGGTAAGTTAAGCGATAAGCACATAGCCAATTAAACATGAAAAACTGAACGGGACACTTTTTGAAACTATTTCAGCTTGTGTAGGCCTATCAGTGCTTTCTGAACATATTGAACACACTTTTAAAAATACCGTGATAATACCGAAAACCGTGATAATTTTGGTCACTATAACCGTGAGGTTAAATTTTCATACCGTTACATCCCTAATCCTGGCCCAGATCCTCCTCATGGCTATGGGGAATGTTGCAGGGAGTGTGTGCATGTGTGTGTGCGTGCGTGTGTGTTACAGCTAGAGCAGAACAAAAGGACTGGAGGCCTTAAACTGACACCTGTAGACTGTCACGCAAGATCTCAGATGTATTTGCACACACACACACACACACACACTCATGCATACACACACACACAAACACACACATACACACACAAACAAACAAAGTTGGAAAATGTAGATAAGAAGATAGGCAGGGCCTCTGTACTGAAGCACACGTAGGGTGCACTCGTCCTGTGTCCTTGGCTCATGCCCTGGAAATCGATCAGATTGGCGTATCCTTATACGTTAGCGCTGATGTCTGGCCAATTGGGATGTTTCTATTTTGCATTTTGCAAGATAATGATGATGAATAAGCCTAATGAAATGATGCTAGTTTCCTTCGCAAGATTAACGAGGTGGAGGGGCTAGGACAGACTCATGCAACCCCTGCTGAGGCCATTTGGTGATGTCCCGTCACGTCCCGTCATGCCTACGCCTGTCCCCTCTCGCTGGTCCTACCCCCCCCCACACACACACACACACTCCCCACATTACTCTAGCTGTTCCACCAGCACACACACACACACACACACTCCTCACATTACTCCAGCTGTTCCACCAGCACACACACACACACACACACACACACACACACTCCTCACATTACTCCAGCTGTTCCACCAGCACACACACACACACACACACACACACACACACACACACACACACACACACACACACACACACACACACACACACACACACTCCCCACATTACTCCAGCTGTTCCACCAGCACACACATACACACACACACACACTCCCCACATTACTCCAGCTGTTCCACCAGCACACACACACACACACACACACACACACTCCTCACATTACTCCAGCTGTTCCACCAGCACACACACACACACACACACACACACACACACACACACACACACACACACACACACACACACACACACTCCCCACATTACTCCAGCTGTTCCACCAGCACACACATACACACACACACACACTCCCCACATTACTCCAGCTGTTCCACCAGCACACACACACACACACACACACACACACACACACTCCCCACATTACTCCAGCTGTTCCACCAGCACACACACACACACACACACACACACACACACACACACACACACACTCCCCACATTACTCCAGCTGTTCCACCAGCTGAAAGAGTATTGATCCCCCCTTCTTTCTCTCTCTCTCTCTCTCTCTCTCTCTCTCTCTCTCTCTCCCTCTCTCTCTCTCTCCCTCTCCCTCTCCCTCCCTCCTGAGTGTGTGTAAAAGTCCAAATGTCCCTTTAACCGTGTGTGTGTGTGTTTGTCCTGTGTGTGTTTGTCCTGTGTGTGTCCCAGATGTAAAGAAGGACTGGTCAGACCATGCGCTGTGGTGGGAGAAGAAGAAGACGTGGCTGCTGAAGACGCACTGGACGCTGGACAAGTACGGCATCCAGGCGGACGCACGGCTGCTCTTCACGCCCCAGCACAAGCTGCTCCGCCTGCAGCTGCCCAACATGCGCCACATGAGGGTCAAGGTCAACTTCTCCGACCGCGTCTTCAAGGCCGTCTCCGACATCTGCAAAACCTTCAGTGAGTACACACACACACGTGCACACACACACACACACACACACACTCACACACACACAGTATTTGCCCCACATCTGGACTAGATTTAATACACCACTTCCACGGATCAGTCACAGTCACAACTCTCATTGGCCAGTCCCACCACAGCACCCAGATAGCCGTACACACACACACACACACACACACACACACACACACACACACACACACACACACACACACACACAAGCTAGCATTTCTTTGCCCCGATCAGTCTTTGTTATTGCCACTTGAAATGCCACCCAACGCAGATCATTCCTAGCAGGGCATTTGGAGAGTGACCGGGTTCCTGAATGGGAGACCACAGTGATGGGCATATGCTCACATAATGTTGACTTAGCTGTTTAATGACAACGCTGTGTCATTGATTCAGTTAAAAAAAATAGCCCTATAGCCTATCCCATGCCTATCCCATGCCTATCCTATAGCCCTATAGCCTATCCTATGCCTATCCCATGCCTATCCCATGCCTATCCTATAGCCCTATAGCCTATCCTATGCCTATCCTATGCCCCGGCCCGCGAATGAATTATCTACGGCCCCCGGGATGACATTTGATTAGTATTACAACCGGCCCGCAGGCCACAGCCGCCGGCTGCTGTTTTGCGCATCAATACTCCATTCCCCACAATGCAATGGTAGCCCACGAACTCACTGTGGCGCCGCAAGTGGGCCTCGGCTTCATTATTCATCAGTATTCAGTCAGGGCAGATGTCAACTTTCAGCTCCCCCCCTCCCCAGTGTTGTGTCATATTTTGAGGAACGTGTCAGATTTCTACAGAGCCTTCCACGCGAAAACCCGGCTAAAACACACCGTAAAAAGGCCTTAATATGGCAGCATGCAGGTCACCATTTGTCAAACTATGGGCCGCGGTCCGCAATGTGGACAATGGTCGCGGACAGAAAAGGAAAACAAACATTTCTGCAATTGGTAGGCAATACTTGTCATCAAACATAGAGGCATAGAATTAAGTTGTGGTATGAGCGTTTATTCAATGCATGCGTGTGCACGTTGGTAGCAAAGCTAAGCTTCAACCTATTGGAAGGCTATTTAATTATGAAACGACATGTAATAGAACAACGTGGATTTATGCAACTTCCATAAAAAACAGAGCACAGACTATATAAAACAATTCAATTTCAATTTAATTCAATTCAATTTATTGTGCTTATAGAGCGCCAAAACATAACACATGTATCATGGCGCTTTACAGAATGTAGGCAATCAGAGAAAGAAGGAAAGAAAGGAAGAAAAGGAAAGCAAGAGAGAGGCCCATGGGTAACAGGGGCGAGGAAAAACTCCCTAGAATTGGAGATATATATAGGAAGAAACCTCGAGCAGATCCACGACTCAAGGGCCTGACCCATCTGCCTAGGGTCAGTACATGACAGTAAGGTCTGTATACATGACAAATGCATATGATAGTCGGGTGTAGAGAATAAGACATGGTGTTAAGCACTTGAGCTGAAAGTTACAAGAGGTGGGATGATTACGTATCCGTTATGGTAATTCGTTATTCCTGATTTAGTGACAGAAAGTTCAATAGTCCAGCATTGGGATTGTCCAGGGGAAGGGAGTTTCCGAGGGGCATGTGGTGGGTTGGTGGATGGGCCAGTAATCCAGGCAGAGTTGTCATAGGCTGGTGGTGGGTCGCTAGGCTGTACGGGCCAGGAGTCCAGATAGGGGGCAGTAATAGGGCAGTCGAAAACACTGTTTGGCATTAAGTATTAAAGTCAGCCAAAAGCTATTAATTAGTCTTAGTTAAAGATAGTTAAAGATCTCCAGATCAGTGATTTACGCATGATCTGATCCGCCATTTACCATTCACAAAAGCTGGTATTGTGTTTCCTGAATCCTTACATTCAGGCATTCAAATTAAATGTAATTAAATAGCATATAAATATTCTATCAGTGTATGATGCTTGCATTAGGGAAACATCCCAAAACAACGGCACTGCTGTTGTTTTGAGAAGTATTTCTCATGCAAGCATCCTGCAACAATGCAAAAACAATGAAACTATTGTAGGCCTAATTATATTTTACATTAGTAAAGCAGTACTCTGATGTGTATGTTTTCACAAACTTTTGTAAACAATCTTAGTACTTTAAACATCGACTGTTTTGAAGTGCATGTATAGCAATATAGTATAAAAATAATAATAATTGTGATATCATTATGATAATTTGATGGGGGGTGGGAGGAGGGGGTGGGTTCATGTAGGTGGGCCCTATGACCCCAAAGTATGCCTTGACTGGGCCTCAGGTCAAAGAAGTTTGAGAAAGGCTGATGTAGACAACAAAGCAGCAAGGAGGCATCATATGATCATTTCAACAAGTTTTATGACAAGGTCGGTGAGGATGGGAAAAATCGTACATTTCTGTGCAAACTTTGCCCGCACTTCAGTCACAGTCATTATTCATTTAATCATTAAATAAAATACAGGTCTTGGTTCAATAGGTTACGTGCAGTCATTTTAATATGTTTTAATAAACATTGAACCAGTCCGGCCCTCGGCTTGTAGCAAATTAGTTTTTTTGGCCCTCTAATGTATTTGACTTTGACATCCCTGCTATAGCCTATCCCATGCCTGTCCTATAGCCCTATTGCCCTATAGCCTATCCCATGCCTATCCTATAGCCTATCCTGTAGCCTATCCCATGCCTATCCTATAGCCCTATAGCCTATCCCATGCCTATCCTATAGCCTATCCTGTAGCCTATCCCATGCCTATCCCATGCGTCTGTATAGAGGAGTTCTGTTCTGGTGCACTGCCACAGGTAGAGCCATGAGCCCCAGACCCAGCCATGTCCATCCCAGCAGAGCCCCAGACCCAGCAATGTCCATCCCAGCAGAGCCGCAGACCCAGCAATGTCCATTCCAGCAGAGCCGCAGACCCAGCCATGTCCATCCCAGCAGAGCCGCAGGGCCAGTAGGCACCACTTGACCTTCACTTTCAAATCTCATGTCACTCTTTAACACTCCCCTCACACATGTGTGTGCTCACACACGCGCGCACGCACACACACACACACACACACACACACACACACACACACACACACACACACACACACACACACACACACACACACACACACACACACACACACACACACACACACACACACACACACACACACACACACACACACACACACACACACACACACACACACACACCATGTCTCCTATGAGCAGGCAAACAAGGACCTGGATGGCTGCCATATGTGTGTGTGTGTGCGTGCGTCACGACTAGCCTTGTGTTTGCCCTTCTGCGGTCTTGAGGCGCTATATTTGAGAGCGCGAGGGGAAAGGGAGGAAAATGGCCGCCGAGGCCTCTGGCCTCATCTCCCATTTCAGATGACAGGCCCTCCTTTGTTGTGCTGCTTTCCCCGTCGTCCTGTCCTGTTTATCAAACAAACAAACACGCAGCGCAGGACAGTCTGCCTGCCCACTGATTAGGCCGTATCCTTGCATGACCGAAGCCAAAGCCCGCGTGTCCGACTCCTGTTCGCTAAACACGCACCCAGCTATCAATCTAGCTAGCTAATGACCTCTTACGCCGTGTCCATGTTTAGCAAGCAGGGTCTTAACAGGCATTTAGATGTGAGGTTCTGCCTCTATCAATATTTAGCAGTGTCCTTAAGGGCACTCTGAGTAGAGGCTACGAGGTCAAGCAGTTGACCACGATGACCTTTGACCCCCATGAGCTGAGTAGTGTTAGCATTTAGCTTAGCTGGCCTCCATGTCCATGCATGTAGGTGCAGCTGGGTGGAATCAAAGTGTAATCTGCCCACAGCTGCTTCATTTCGCTCGTCGGCCCTTTGGCAAGCGTTTCATTTGGGGACTTTTGTCTTTGTTTTGTTGCTTCTCAAACTCTTGACTGATTTTGTTTTCGATAAACAAAGCCGTACTTATGCATGCGTGGGCGTCTTGGTCCATCCGGCCGGTCATCCTCTCATCAGGAACGAATGATAAATAGACTCGCACTGGGCTATGAAAACAGCATGTATAAATAACCCGCTTCGGTGTTGACATTCATTCTGTAAATGAACAAGCTGCAGCATTAGGAGTGCCTCTACCTCGGCCTTGATAAATCTATTTTAGCCCCGCAGGGCTTCGTGTTGCATTATGGGAAAGTCGCTCGGTGACTTACGGTGTCTGAAGAGGGCCTTGCTCGTGTTCACTAATGGGGAACAAGGGGAAGCTGCATTTGTCCTCTCCTCTCTTTTTCCATCTGAGCCCGAGAACAGCGTCCCTGTGAAAAGCAGCTGATGGTTCCTCAAGCTGTGCCGGGCTGGGGAGTGCTGCATCATGGGTAATCCAGGCACGCTGTATTAGTTCAGCGTTGTCTCCCTGACGGACTCTCCTGTTTGATTTCCTGTGGCGCTCTCCGGCGCCTGCACACCAGAGCAACCTTGGAACACAAACGGGGGCAGGAAGTTAGCTTTTTTCTGTCCAGCTGGCCAGAGTTCCAGACACACACACACACACACACACACACACAGATGAGTCAGTTACACAGACAGACAGACAGAGACGGAGACGGAGATAGATTCACAGAAAGGAGCGAGAGTACTCTCGATTTCTACACGCAGCTGTGGGAGAGACAATGGCCACTCAGTATCCCAAGATATCACACACACCATGCTCGTCCACTCACACAGACACACACACACAGACACAGACACACACACACACACACACACACACATTCTGATTGATTTCCCTGAGAAATGGGATTTTCTCCTTTCCTCCCGACCCTCTCCCCTTCTCCTCCTTCTGAATCAGTTAGTCATGCAGGAGCAATGTCTGAGTGCACACATACAAGTCACGCAGCCAAGAATGCTACTGATTCTGGCGCCGAGCCGGGCCACGTGTGGCATGTGTCCGGCACAGGTTCATTACCACAACCAGCTGCTATTTTGCAGGATCACATTTCCTTCAACGCTGTCGTAGGACTCGCACTGTTCTCAAAACAGTTTGGAATGTTCCAGAAATATTAATGAGCATAAAATCGCTGCATTCCCTGTTGTATGGAGAGGAGAGGAAGGCCAAGGCTGTGTGTGTGTGTGTGTGTGTGTGTGTGTGTGTTTCCCCTCTCTCAGTACTAAACTCCCACTTTGAAGGAGGCTGCATCTCTGCCAGCAGTCATTTACTGCAATTATGGATCCTTGAGTTTCCCAGAGTCTGCCGGAGAAACCACGTCAGGTTCATGTGTGGGAGTGTTTTGTCTTTGGAAGTCATGGCCAAGGGGTTTTGTGTGTGTGTGTATTGACAAGGAATAGGGTAGCAGGAGTTGGTCACGGGATGGTTGGTCCATCTACGGTCCAGGTGTGAGAACCTGGAGCTTGGGTGTCTGTAGGCACTTGACTGTTGTGGTGTGTGTGTGAGCGCGCATAAAAGCGAGAGAGTTAGCATTACCATCAATTTGAGTGTTAGTGGTGTGTGTGTGTGTGTGTGTGTGTGTGAGAGAGAGTGCACTGCTTCAAGGCCTCAGGGTATCCCTCTCAATCATTCTCCATCACAATGGCCAGTCTCTCAGGAGTTAACAGAGGTGTGTGTGTGTGTGTGTGTGTGTGTGTGTGTGTGTGTGTGTGTGTGTGTGTGTGTGTGTGTGTGTGTGTGTGTGTGTGTGTGTGTGTGTGTGTGTGTGTGTGTGTGTGTGTGTGTGTGTGTGTGTGTGTGTGTGTGTGTGTGTGTGTGCACGTAAAGCCCTGAGTCCAAACGAGTGGCATGTCAGTGTCACAGGAGGACACCTGAGCCGGTTGTTTTTCTCGGCGTCAGAGGGAGGGCCAGCACACATTTCCCCGTCTGACCAAAGTCCAGCGTCTTCAGCATGCAAGCCAGTGGGCTTGTTGTAAAAGGTTATTCATTGGCATTAACCTAATTTGGAGAGATAAATCTTCCTCATTGGCTCTGGCTGCTGACCGGGCCTGTGGTCAGTGATTAATGTCTTCCTAGTTGGCCAAGGAGGAGGTCTGTCTCTTAAGGAGAGGAGAGATTGAAATGGAGACTGAGTGGATTTCTCTGTTCAGTCTAGCTGCAGCACACATAGATGTGCATCAGTACTAAAATAACACACATAGATGTGCATCAGTACTAAAATAACACACATAGATGTGCATCAGTACTAAAATAACACACATAGATGTGCATCAGTACTAAAATAATGTTGCTCTTGATCTCTGCAGTGGAAAGGGATCAACACTCATCCCTTAAAGGTATAGGTGTCTCTCAACACTCATCCCTTAAAGGTATAGGTGTCTCTCAACACTCATCCCTTAAAGGTATAGGTGTGTCTTTTTTCAGGTATTTCTGTAATTGTCTCTCTCTCGCTCTTTCTGGCTCTGAGGAGAACAGAGGATCAGAGACAGACATACAGGATGGGTTTAGATTTCCCTTTTTTTAGTTCCTTCCAGTGGCCTCAGGTTTGACTGTGTGTGCTGTCCCATTCTATTTTTTTACAGTCATTGGTTGTACACTTATTGGTTGGTAAATGAGTCCTTCGCTGTTCCATCAGGTTTTGGATCAAATCACCCATTAAATCTTCAGCAGGTGGTTTGCAGGGCTTAAAGTATTCAGGCGTGAGTCGGCAATTACGGTAGACTACAGTATAGTGTTGTCACGATACCAAAATTATGACTTCGATACGATACCTGCCATAAATATCACGATGCTCGATACTAAAACGATACTACGGCGAAATCCTAAGATATCTGGAGAAGAAAGGACTCATACCTCCTCCAAGTGTATTGAGTCATTTGTGTTAAATTTGGTGCACTTTTGTAGTGTGTAGGTCAATTCTGGGTTCTAAACTTCTAAACTTCCTACATAATTATTATTTTTTTATAGTCAGTAAAATAGTAGGCCTACTTTGTGTGATTAAGTCCTTTATTGTTTGTTATAGTTCATTTGACAAATGACAAACTATGAACTCAGTAAATTCCTGATGATTAATTTGATATTAATGAATGAAGTAATACATAAATCATGAATTAATTCATGTACCCTTACCGTAAAGTGTAACTTACTCTGAGACTACATACATTACCAACCTAATTCGCTTCAATTGTGTAAAATGTAATGTAAATCAGGTTTTATGGCCAAGTATACTTTGGTATACAAGGAATTTGGTCTCTGCATGTATCCCATCCGTGAATTAGTGAACACACAGGTCACACATTGAAGCACACATTAACCTGGAGCAGTGAGTAAAATAGTAGGCCTACTTTGTGTAATTAAGTCCTTTGTTGTTTGTTATAGTTCATTTACATTGTGTTGTGTTTTGGCAATAAAGTAGCTTTAAATAGCCAAACTAGGCTAGATCAAGGTCAGTGTTAAAATTACTGCATGCAAATCACTGAATGCTATGCAGAGGGGCCATCTGATGTACAGTATTGATGGGTTTCATCAGGTCCCTTTCCACAGGTGTATTAATCAAGCACCATGCAGTCTGCATTGATAATCAAGGTGCTTGATTTTATACACCTGTGGAAAGGGACTTGATGAAACTCATGAATAGGCTACCCTAGGCCTTCCCGTGTTCATGGGATTTCTTTGACAGTTGCAAAGGGGAAAATGTGAGGATAGTCTTCTTTGCGCCCAGTGTACAAGTACGACGTTCCAACCACTCAGGTCTTCGTCAGATAAGCCTACACCATTACCTGTTGCAATATATCTGTGTGCATTCCTACATTACGTCTATTTCTTTGATAACATGATTTGCTACCACGTAGGCTACTGTAACAATAAGCCGCTATTATTAGGACTCAACACGCTTTGGTGGTATTATGCTGTGGGCTTTAATTAGCGCATTTCGGGTAGCCTATCCTACATCTGGGCAATAATTATTGAACAAATTGCAGTCTACATGCCATGACAAATATTACCAGTAGTAGGCTACTGACCGAACATGAAATAGATCGTTTACAAGTTATGGTAATGTTATTCTGGCGTGAACATTGCGCTTTCATCACGTTAGCACCCTATGATTACAGCTCGTTATGTCTCGTCAAAAAGATTACAGCTCGTTATGTCTCGTCAAAAAGATTACAGCTCGTTATGTCTCGTCAAAATTCATGGATGAAGGAAGGTTCGCTTTATCCCAGATAACCATACTCGTTTCACTTAGGCTAGACTAAAACATAAGAGAAGAACTTGGCACTAACCATGTAGTCGTGTTTTCTATAGCATAATCGTTAACCTGTCGTTCTTTGAACTCTTTAAAAATGTTGGGATATGTCTGCGAGGTGTTTAGCCAAGTTCCATGCGTAGCCTACTGCTTTTAAATGACTTTGTGTACCTTATGGCTTGCCTTCACTATTCGCGATGTATCCGAAATAGTTGCAGATTTCACTGCACCTTTTGTTTTATCCACAAGGCCTAGAACTGTCGGCAAAGAACTATGTTGACGTTGGCTGCCCACTCACTCACTCAGAGCTGCCTGCTTAGACACGCCCACTTGACTAGGTGCGTGCAAGGAGCAGTGAGAGCAGCAGTTCACACAGACACAGAACGTTATTATTTTAATAAAGTATCGATTCTAAAAACGTCTGAAATCGTATCGTTTTTTGCGTGAAGGCATCGCGATACCTTTTTAGTATCGATACACAGTGCAACACTACTACAGTATATATGACGTCCTCATAGATGTCTGATAGCTTCAGGCACAGAAATGTTCATTCCTTTTAGCCCTGGGTTTGATGTTGATTATGGAAGATTTTCACTGATAATAAATAAGTTAACATGATTGGATGAGACTCCATGTGCCATAACCACTAATGGAGTATTAACTGAAAGCAAAACAATGGACTTGCCTAAAAGGACTTTGCTGGAACTAGCGCTACAGTGACCCTGCAGAAAGCGTGTTTGGACACACTTGGACACATCTTGTCTCTTGTTCCTTTCATGAGATTCATTCATTTCGGCAAGTATTTGCTGTGCTGTGTTTTTTCTTCTAATGTGATTGCATGAGGAGAAGGAGACGAGGAGGCTGTGTTCTCCTCCCCCCCCTCATGTAATGTGGTAGCGCCAGCCGGGTTCTGTTTCATGCTCACTTACTCTCTCTCACCCGCACGCCCACCCATTGTTTTGGCATGTCACGCTAGCTATAGCTTACTCTCGCTCACCCGCACGCCCACCCATTGTTTTGGCATGTCACGCTAGCTAGCGTTGGCACTCCTCCAGGCACGGCCTGGCCTCTAACCTCCCTTTCATGTACAGATGAAAAGCATATCTTTCTCCCTCTCTCTCCTCTCTTTCTCTCTGTCTATTTTCCTCCTGGGGTAAGGGTGGCATGATACACTCCCCACATGCGTGCCAGACTTCTGTCAATACACACACACACACACACACTCACACACACACACACACACACACACACACAGCTCCAGCAGGTGTTCCAGCTCCCTTCCGCCCCTAAATGAGGAAGTGTTGGCCAGGCATAGCTAGTAAACATGTTCCATTGAGTACATTGTAAACTTCACAACACGCCGTCAACCTGCAAACAGGGTCCAATACAACTCTTGCATCATAGCAAGTGAGGGATATCATCATCAGGCCTGACATTTGTTGTGACAGAACTCAAATGTTTAAGGGTTTATGAAGGCTCTCTTGTTATTCACTGCTGAGTATTGTTTTCTCCAGGGGATAAGATCCGGGGCATCTGTGGCCTACTGGTTAGGGAATCAGACTTGTGACCGAAGGGTGTCCGGTTCAATCCTTGACTGGTAGGAAAAATGTGGGTGGGGGGAGGGATTAAAACAGCTTTCCCACATTCACATCCATGGATAAGGCACCTAACCCCCAACTGCTCCCCTTGAGCAAGGCACCTAACCCCCAACTGCTCCCCGGGCGCCGGATTAAGGGCTGCCCACTGCTCCGGATGTGTAGGTGTACTCTTAGTGTGTGTGGGCTCCCAGCTCACTGCTCCAAGTGTGTGTGTGTGTGTGTATGAATGTGTGCACACTACACCTGGATGGGTAAAATGCAGAGAACAAATTTCCTCACAGGACAACCCCCGTCCCCTTTAAGATGGTTGGCGTTTTTGCATATGACTGGTGTATGGGTATCATTTGAGGTGCTTTTGATAAGAATGCAAGGTTCCAGTAAGAAATTTCCAGTTCCAAAAGCGGAAAAGCTAGAACCTAGAACCACCTTAATCTCCATGCAGAGTGTCAGAGCACCTGCTGGAAATCCAAACTTATACTTATACTAATTTTGCTGTTGCTTTTATCCAAAGTGATTTTTTTATGTCAATTATCCCAAGGGCTCCCCAGAGCAACAATGGGTTAAGTGCAATGCTCAAGGGCACAATGGTGGTCTATCGCCAATATGCTACCACTGTCCCGTAACATGCTAGCACAGTTCCTTAGCCACTATGCTACCACTGTCCCATAACATGCTAGCCCAGTTCCTTAGCCACTATGCTACCACTGTCCCATAACATGCTAGCCCAGTTTCTTAGCCACTATAATACTACTGTCTCGTAACATGCTAGCCCAGTTTCTTAGCCACTATGCTACCACTATGCCCCTTAACTGGAGATGCAGAACCCACACCAGCGGTCTGGTCCAGCAGAGTGCAGCACTGGTTCCCTGTAGACCCCTCTCAGGTCCTCCTGGCCAGGAGCCTAGTCACAGCAGAGCACTGCGCTGCGCTGGCTCCAGCATGCCTCACACACACACATGGCTGTATAAGGCCAGAGAGCCGACCCATACGCCAACAGGGAGGACGGGAGAGAGAGAAAAGACAGAGGTGTGCAGAGAGCGATAGAGAAGGAGGGGGGCTGTGAGAGAGAGAGGGGGGGGGGGAGGGGGGGGGAGGGGGGTAGGGGGAGGGGGGGAGAGAGAGAGAGGGGGAGGGGGGGAGGAAAAAAGACAGAGGTATGTATGCATGTAGAGAGACCGATGGAGAAGGAGAGAGTGTGTGTGTGGGTGGGGGGGGGCAGAGAAAGAAGAGAAAAGACAGAGGTGTGCATATGTAAGGGAGGAATGAGAGAGGAGTGAGGGTGCGAGATTGTAAGAGAACGAGGGAGCAGTAGAGAAGAAGTGTGTGAGGGAGAGAGAGAGAGAGAGAGAGAGATACACCATCTGGTAGTCCTTAAAACCTCTGGAATGCTTTTGCTTTAGTAACTCAAGCTAAACAAGCAGCCCTGGCCAGAGCCCTGCGCTCTTACTCTCTGTCCCCTCCATCACGCTCCGCTCTTACTCTCTGTCCCCTCCATCACGCTCCGCTCTGACGCCCTGCTGTCCCGTCCAGTCCACATGCAGCCGGTATTGCAAGCCCGCGCTGGGAAGGCCTGGAACAAATGATGCGTTCCAGTTGTACTCGTGGGTCGTTATCCCAGTTACGAGTAGGAAGTTGCAATTTAAATGCTCCCCAACTCGTAATTCCTCCTCGTCAGCTTGTTCGAAGTACCCGAATTTTCAATTTCCAAAATGGCTGCGTCATTTTACAGTAAATTAGTGTTGTGGAAAATACGCTATTTATTACCACTCCTTTCCTATTTGTGTCAAATTAAATTAGTCGTTGAAACAATTGGCTTTGTGCACTGGGTAGCGACAAACTTTAGTTTTTGGCTTACGGTGGGCAAACCCATTTCCAAAGATGCGTGCTTCTGTTCCAACAAACAGAAAACAGAAAAAAAGATAAGATATACAATGTACGCGAGTGTTTTAAGCTTCTTAAAACCGTAGGAGCTAATCTGTGTACCAATCTGCTCGGTTTCAAGTCGATATAAAAACGATTTTAGCTTCCAGCTTTTTCCTAAAAACACCAGCCTACGTACGCAGTGGCTGCACAGAATAAGGAGTGAAGGAGGTTTGGTGCCTGAGCACACGTTTTGGTACAACTGAAGCACTCATCTTCAGGTGCTTTTTGACAGCGATGACGACGAACAGGAAATGGGTTTGCCCACCGTAAGACAAAAACGGAAGTTCATCGCTACCTACCACAGAGCTAATAGTGTCCAACCTCTATCTGTTGCTATATTGCTATGACTTTTGTTTGTGTAGAATACTGTGTAGTGCATCATTATGAATTAGTATTGCCATATCTGGTAACAGTCCCAGACAGACAATTGCTAACGGGTAGCAGGTAGCATCTAGTTCTTACGACTTGTTACAACCGGAGCGCAGTCAGTTGGGGTCAGCTAGAGTGTGATGCAACCAGTTCCCAGTTAACACTTACAAGGCAGATGAAATGCAGCAAAAGACAGCGGAACAGTAGGTGGCAGTTCTGGCAGATTTTCCTCTAAACAACTTCCCTGCTCGTTCTCTCTCTTTCTCTCCCTCCCTCTCTCCCTCTCTCTCTCTCCCTCCCTCCCTCTCTCTCCTCTCTCTCTCCTTCTCTCTCTCTCTCTCTCTCTCTCTCTCTCTCTCTCTCTCTCTCCCCCACCAGTTCTCTTTTTCTGGATACGCATAACAGTAAACTGTAAACTGACAGCTTCTAGGCTGGATTTCCTGACAGCAGATTCATCATTTTTGTTGATCTTCCTTGGCTGCGTCTCCCCGCCACCTGACAGCAATCCCAGCTATGGCCATAAATTCTCTGGCGTGGCGCGGCGTGGAGCGGCTGCTGATGTGTCCCGGCGTCTTTCCCTGTTCCGTACCATCTCTCAGTTCCAAGGGAAGAGGGGAAAATGGGATCGTTGAAGCTCTGTCTGGTTTGGTCATTTGAAAGGTGTGTGTGTGTGTGTGTGTGTGTGTGTGTGTGTGTGTGTGTGTGAAGCTACTGATTGAAATGGGGCTTTTTGGTTCAGCCCTTGTTTATGAGGGAAACGGACATCCAAACAGGTACATGACTGTTACAGGTACATCTCTCTAGGTAGGTATGTGTGTGTGTGTGTGTGTGTGTGTGTGTGTCATTAGTTATCTCATATTTTGGGATGGGTTCATTTTGGCAGGCCCTGAGCTCAGATAGTAGATTCCCCAGAAAAGGCATCAGCAATTCTGGCATTTACTGGACTACGTTGCATGGTGGTTTAGAGTTGTGCTAGAATGATTTGTTGGGTTACCGTTTACTCTTGAAAATATGTGTGTGAGTGTGTGTGTGAATGCTGTCTGAAGATGGAGGCCCATATTTGGGGAAGAGAAGAGACGGGTTGAAATATGGGACTAGGGATTCCGATTGAGGATTTGTGATTTTCCATTTCATTCCTGCAGCTGTTTGTGATTGTGTCTCTCTTTCTTACACACACACACACACACACACACACACACACACACACACACACACACACACACACACACACACACGTTGTTGGCAAGATGCTTAAATAGCTCTGCTCCCTGTCTGTGTGTCCCCTCTTCCTGGCCTCCCCTTCAGTGGAGTCTGCTGCTGTCCGTGTGTGTGTGTGTGGGGGGGGGGGGGGTGTGGGTGTGTGTGTGTGTGTGTGGGGATGTACTGTATGTGTGTGTGTGTGCGTGTGTGTGTGTTTGTGTATCGAGGTTTATTCCAAACGTGCAGTTTGCATGGCCCCAAATTGTTCTCTTTCCCGGAGACGGGTGACACAGCAGGTCTGTGTCTGGTCTTGTGCTCTCTGTACTTGATTTCCCTGCTCAGTTCTGTCCACATAGACCCCCACCCCAACCCCCTCCTCCATCACGGTCATTTAGTTCAGTTCAGGTCAGTTTTGTCCACATAGACCCCCAACCCCCTCCTCCATCACGGTCATTTAGTTCAGTTCAGGTCAGTTTTGTCCACATAGACCCCCAACCCCCTCCTCCATCACGGTCATTTAGTTCAGTTCAGGTCAGTTTTGCTCTGGTCATTCGGATTAGGAGGGTAAAGAGGACCTGTCCTGATGTAAATATGACACAGACTCAGTTTGGAGACGCTGGGATCGATTGTCCAATGACGGGCCATAACGAGCTTTTCTGTTTTTGTTTCTCTTGCCTGTGAACTTGGACTCTGTATCAGAGTGGTAAGTGGGTGTGACTAGATCTCCTTTTCGCCTTTCCTCCAACTACACTGGGACTGCCTGTCTGGGTTATGAGTTGGATTGGAAGCATCACGGTGTACACCCCAAAATGGTTCTGCAGAAGGCTGTGTGGAAAGTTTCAACTGGGCGTCTGTCCCAGCATGTCTCATATTCAGTCCCATAATCGCGCTCCTATTGCAAGATGAGCATGCTGATGAGACTGGAAGCCTTCTGCCACACGACGACGGCTTTGAATTTATATGGTGATTTCATAATCGCTTACTATGTCCTCTTGTAGCTGCTCCAGTGTTTAAATGTGACAGCGGACATTTGTAGCGATGACATATGAGGTCGAACAAAGTCAATTAATGTGTGCCATGACACGTGGTTCAGTATTGGTGACCCACATGTGATATAAAATTGAAGTTAAAGTTGGCTCTGATTCCCAACGGTGGGGTCAGGAATCAAACTTGGGTCGAATGATTGTCAGGCGGTAGCTGCTACATCATGCTCATTCCAGCCAGTGTTTTGTCCCTGAACTATGATTTAAGCTCTGCAAATATATCACCAAGGCCTGGTCTTCTCCACAGCAGGTTTCCACAAGTGGCAGGCTTTCCTGCGTTGAATCCTCAGTTGGGTAGAGCAGAGGCAAAGAGCCCTTTCACATGGGCAGTCCACCTCAGGAATGGTTCAGGAGCTGACTATTTGTCAGGGAGAAGTGGTCTGTTTATACACACATTGCAGTGAGTTTAAGCATGTAGCCTTGATTAACTCTCTCTCCGTTTGTCATTTCCCCACTCTTCCCTCTCCCCCTTTCCTCTCCTCCTCTCCCTCTCTCCTCCTCTCCTCCTTTCCTCTTCAATCTCCATATCTCCTCCTCTCCCTCTCCTCCTCTCCTCCTTTCCTCTTCAATCTCCATATCTCCTCCTCTCCTCCTCAATCTCCATATCTCCTCCTCTCCTCCTCTCCATCTCTCTGTCTCTTACTTACACCCTTTTTCATGTTTTCTTACTCTCTCCTTTTCTTCCCTCTCTTTTGGTCCTGGCCTCTCCCTCTCTCCTCTTCATCCTTCTTCTCCTCCTCCTCCTCCTCCTCCCCGTCTCCTTTCTCAGATATCCGTCACCCGGAGGAGCTGTCTCTGCTCCGTAAGCCGCGTGACCCCAAGAAGAAGAAGAAGAAGCTGGAGGAGGTGGAAGAGGACCCACTGGAACTGGAGGGACCCCTGCTCACGCCTGGATCAGGTAAACAAACAAACAAACAAACAAACAAACCAAAATAACCCAGCCTCACTCCCATCAGTGAACAGAGCTATAAGGCAGAAGCTCATCGGAAGAACGTTGGGAACGTTTGATGGGAACGATGGGAACGTTCCACGCGGTCCAGTGCTTGGGTGCAGCTGTCCCATGAAGCAGACCAGGGGTGTATGATATGATAGGGAAGGCAGGGCGTAACTGCAACTGATGATTATGGTCATAGTTGATTCATCTGTCAATTATTTTCTTGATTGATTATTTTTTTGATCAATAAAAAGTCAGAAAATAGTGAAAAAATCATGTCTCTCAGTGTTTCTGCAACACTGCAGTTTCTGCAACACTGGCATTAGCATTAACAACAGGACTGTTAGCCACATCACTCCCCAATGCTCAGTAGGGGCGTTAGCATTAGCAACAGGACTGTAAGCCACATCACTCCCCAATGCTCAGTAGGGGTGTTAGCATTAGCAATAGGACTGTTAGCCATGAGCTGGGGCTTCCCAGTATGAATCC
>NW_027468663.1:56252368-56289868 GCF_046254945.1 Alosa pseudoharengus | reverse complement strand
TCTCCGCGCTACCTGAAGAAGTACAAGAACAAACAGGTGAGTAGAACAGAGTGGAGCGGTGTCATAGGCACCTGGGCTCAGTCATCCTCATTATGTCATTTCATATAGCTTCAGACAAAAGTGACAAAAATGATGTAGTTATATATATATTTAGTTATATATATTTAGTAGCAGTGTATGATATTTACATACATTTATGTATGTTGACATACATTTATGCATTGGTGTAACTGAAATATTTGTATACATTTATGTATGTTGACATGCATTTATGTATTGCTGTAACTTAAATATTTTAATACATTTATGTATATTGTCATACATTTATGTGTGGACATAACTTACATTTTTGCATACATTTATGCATGTTGACATCTGACACCTTGTGTTCTCCTTGGGTATGGAATGGGTACCTGTGACCTGTGTTCCTAGAACCCTTTGAGCTACTGCAACACTAGTGTGTGTGTGATGGGAGTTTTTAAACAAGCAGTGAAGAACATCCACTTTACTGTGAACAAGCGTTAACATAAACAGCAAGTCCATTTTGAGAGTTCAGGCCAGCCCCACCAAGCCCAGATGCCACATCTCCCAACGCCGGTGATGGTCAAACAGAATTCCTCATTCTCTGGCGATAGTGAAACAGAATTCATCATTCTCTGGCGGTAGTGAAACAGAATTCATCATTCTCTGGCGATAGTGAAACAGAATTCATCATTCTCTGGCGATAGTGAAACAGAATTCATCGAGCCGCCCTGTTAGTGCTTCTTCGGACCATGCTACGTCTTTCCACTAAGTTTCATGATAATCAGGCCAGTTGTTTTTGTTTTTTTGCAATCCTGTCTGTATAGAATTGGACTATTGTATACAAGGACTGAAGAGCGTAAACATGTGTGAAAAAAGATAAAACAACATGATGAGTGGAGAGAGGGGAGGGAAGAGACTGAACGAAGGAATGAGAGAGAGAGAGAGAGAGAGAGAGAGAGAAAGCGAGGGAGGGATATAAATAAAGGCAGACTGAGGCGCTGAGGGCCCCAACTGGACCGGGTCCTGCTGACTGGAGTCTCACAGCTGGTTGCCTGGTATCTGGCTTCTCTCTGCTGGAATGCAGACACCCCCTTTTCTCACACATGGACACACACATCACACACACATAAATATCCAGGCACACACACACACTCACTCACACGACTCCCATAGGCCTTCACCCCTTCCCTCAACTTCTTCTCTCTCCCTCTCTCTCTCTCCCTCTCTCTCTCTATCTCTCTCTGTGCTTGTCTTTCTCCCAACTGCTAATTTTCCCTAACTTCCTAACTCGTTATCTCTCTCACACACATTCTCATCTTTTTCTATCTATTTATCTCAACTCTGTTTCTTGCCCTTTCCCTTTCATCAGCTCTCTCTATCCCTCTCTTCCTCTTTTCCTCCCTCGCCCTCTCTCATGCACCCTCCCCTTTTGAGGGTATCCAGGGACATGGCAGCCAAACTAAGGACACACCCATCATTCAGCAGTCACCGAGAGAGAGAGAGAAGAGAGGGATAGAATGAGAGTGAGAGAATGAGATAAGTAGAGGGAGAAAAAAAGTGAGGGAGTAGTAGAGAGACAGAAAAAAGGGAGAGAGAGAGATGGTGTAGAGAGAATTGAGAGAACAGAGAGTGGAGGGTGTGTGTGTGTGTGTGTGTGAGATGGCTGCTGGGTAGCCGATAGCACATGTAAACAGTTTACTACTGAAACCTCCAGTGCCAGGGAGGCAGGAAGTGGCCACTCCAGAGAGGGACGAGACAGGAAGCCCACGTCCGCATCAGGAGATCGCTATTACATCAGGAGCGGCACACAGAGCGCTATTACATCATAAACACGCACAGAGCGTTATTACATCAGGAGCGACACACAGAGCGTTATTACATCATAAACACGCACAGAGCGTTATTACATCAAAAACACGCACAGAGCGTTATTACATCAGGAGCGACACACAGAGCGCTATTACATCAGGAGCGACACACATAGCGTTATTACATCATAAACACGCACAGAGCGTTATTACATCATAAACACGCACAGAGCGTTATTACATCAGGAGCGACGCACAGAGCGTTATTACATCATAAACACGCACAGAGCGTTATTACATCAAAAACACGCACAGAGCGTTATTACATCAGGAGCGACACACAGAGCGCTATTACATCAGGAGCGACACACATAGCGTTATTACATCATAAACACGCACAGAGCGTTATTACATCATAAACACGCACAGAGCGTTATTACATCAGGAGCGACACACAGAGCGTTATTACATCAGGAGCGACACACAGAGCGTTATTACATCAGGAGCGACACACATCGCGTTATTACATCATAAACACGCAGATCGTTATTACATCAGGAGCGACACACAGAGCGTTATTACATCATAAACACGCACAGAGCGTTATTACATCAGGAGCGACGCACAGAGCGTTATTACATCATAAACACGCACAGAGCGTTATTACATCATAAACACGCACAGAGCGTTATTACATCAGGAGCGACACACAGAGCGCTATTACATCAGGAGCGACACACAGAGCGCTATTACATCAGGAGCGACACACATAGCGTTATTACATCATAAACACGCACAGAGCGTTATTACATCAGGAGCGACACACAGAGCGTTATTACATCATAAACACGCACAGAGCGTTATTACATCAGGAGCGACACACAGAGCGCTATTACATCAGGAGCGACACACAGAGCGCTATTACATCAGGAGCGACACACAGAGTGTTATTACATCAGGAGCGACACACAGCGCGTTATTACATCATAAACACGCAGAGCGTTATTACATCATAAACACGCACAGAGCGTTATTACATCATAAACACGCACAGAGCGTTATTACATCATAAACACGCACAGAGCGCTATTACATCAGGAGCGACACACAGAGCGTTATTACATCAGGAGCGACACACAGAGCGCTATTACATCAGGAGCGACGCACAGAGCGTTATTACATCAGGAGCGACACACATAGCGTTATTACATCATAAACACGCACAGAGCGTTATTACATCATAAACACGCACAGAGCGCTATTACATCAGGAGCGACACACAGAGCGTTATTACATCATAAACATGCACAGAGCGTTATTACATCATAAACATGCACAGAGCGTTATTACATCATAAACACGCACAGAGTGTTATTACATCATAAACACGCACAGAGCGTTATTACATCAGGAGCGATGCACAGAGCGTTATTACATCAGGAGCGACGCACAGAGCGTTATTACATCATAAACACGCACAGAGCGTTATTACATCAGGAACGACGCACAGAGCGTTATTACATCATAAACACACACAGAGCGTTATTACATCATAAACACGCACAGAGCGTTATTACTTCATAAACACGCACAGAGCGCTATTACATCATAAACACGCACAGAGCGTTATTACATCATAAACACGCACAGAGCGTTATTACATCAGGAGCGACACACAGAGCGCTATTACATCAGGAGCGACGCACAGAGCGTTATTACATCATAAACACGCACAGAGCGCTATTACATCAGGAGCGACGCACAGATCGTTATTACATCAGGAGCGACGCACAGATCGCTATTACATCAGGAGCGACGCACAGAGCGTTATAACATCAGGAACGACTCACAGAACGTTATTACATCATAAACATGCACAGAGCGTTATTACATCATAAACACGCACAGAGCGTTATTACATCATAAACACGCACAGAGCGTTATTACATCATAAACACGCACAGAGCGTTATTACATCATAAACACGCACAGGAGCGACACACAGAGCGTTATTACATCATAAACACGCACAGAGCGTTATTACATCATAAACACACACAGACCGTTATTACATCAGGAGCGACGCACAGAGCGTTATTACATTATAAACACGCACAGAGCGTTATTACATCATAAACACGCACAGATCGTTATTACATCAGGAGCGATGCACAGAGCGTTATTACATCAGGAGCGACACACATAGCGTTATTACATCATAAACACGCACAGAGCGTTATTACATCATAAACACGCACAGAGCGTTATTACATCATAAACACGCACAGAGCGTTATTACATCAGGAGCGACGCACAGAGCGTTATTACATCATAAACACACACAGAGCGTTATTACATCAAAAACACGCACAGAGCGCTATTACATCATAAACACGCACAGAGCGCTATTACGTCATAAACACGCACAGAGCATTATTACATAATAAACACGCACAGAGTGTTATTACATCAGGAGCGACACACAGAACGTTATTACATCAAGAGCGACGCACAAAGCGCTATTACATCAGGAGCGACGCACAGAGCGTTATTACATCATAAACACGCACAGAGCGTTATTACATCATAAACACGCACAGAGCGCTATTACATCAGGAGCGACGCACAGAGCGTTATTACATCAGGAGCGACACACAGAGCGCTATTACATCAGGAGCGACGCACAGAGCGTTATTACATCAGGAGCGACACACATAGCTTTATTACATCAGGAACGACGCACAGAGCGTTATTACATCATAAACACACACAGAGCGTTATTACATCAGGAACGACGCACAGAGCGTTATTACATCATAAACACGCACAGAGCGTTATTACATCATAAACACGCACATGAGCGACACACAGAACGTTATTACATCATAAACACGCACAGAGCGTTATTACATCAGGAGCGACACACAGAGCGTTATTACATCAGGAGCGACACACAGAACGTTATTACATCAAGAGCGACGCACAGAGCGCTATTACATCAGGAGCGACGCACAGAGCGTTATTACATCATAAACACGCACAGAGCGTTATTACATCAGGAGCGACGCACAGAGCGCTATTACATCAGGAGCGACGCACAGAGCGTTATTACATCAGGAGCGACGCACAGAGCGTTATTACGGACTTGAGCTGCATATGGCACATCTCTGTCTTCATACAGTTGAGGGTGCTGGGCCTAAAGTGGCCTGGAGTACAAAGCATGCTGTAGCTGCACTGCTGCAGGCGACTGGTGCAGTCTGAGTGTGTTAGTCTTATTTGGCTCGTGTTTGGTGTTTTTTCATTGGGCTTATAAGGCCGTGGCTGTCTGCAGCCTCTTTGAGTGGTGACTCAGAACTGTCCACGTCCGAGCCTCTCGTTTGCCAGTGACGGAGCTGGCATCCGGACTGGTCATCCAGAGACTGGCATCAGCTGGCGAAGGGCTGTCTGGAGCGGCACGCCGGTGGAAACGAGGGCTCATCGCCTAATGAGCGGGCACGCCCTGTCAAAAGACTAAAAATATTTATTATATGCTGGCCAGTGTGTTAAATACTGAAACTGACAGTGCAGGGCTGAACTGAGTGCACACATATGCACACACACACACACACACACACACACACACACACAGAAGCACACACACACACACACACACACACACAGAAGCACACAGTGTTGTAGAGAAGAGACTGCCCAGTTAGCGTAGTGGGTAAAAAAAGGAAGATGGGGTGTGTGTGTGTGTGTGTGTGTGTGTGTGTGTGTGTGTGTGTGTGTGTGTGTTTCTCTGCTCCACTCCCTTGGATAGAGAGAATGGCAGAAGGGCTGGTATTTGCTGGGGTTGGGGCTCTGGCCTAAATCCAGATCACTGCAGCCATGAGACACACACACACACACACACACACACACACACACACACACACACACACACACACACAGACACACACACAGTAACTCATTCACTCCCTGCAGTCAAAAGCAGGAGCCTCAGCATGAGTGTTGGTCAGTGGCTAGAGGCGGGAAAACTACAGGAAGTGACCCCTTCCCAGGGAATGCTGAGTGGGAATGGACGCCGGGCCTGGGAATTCCAAGCGTCAAACGGGAATAGAGTCTGGGAAAAACCAGCCAGCCGCTCCCAGCTGTTTTACAGATCAGAGACGCCTCTCCTTTCCTCTCCTCTTTCCTCTCCTCTCCCCTCCTCTCCTCTCCCCTCCTCTCCTCTTTCCTCTCCTCTCCTCTCCCCCCCTCCTCTCCTTTCCTCTCCTCTTTCCTCTCCTCTCCCCCCCTCCTCTCCTTTCCTCTCCTCTTTCCTCTCCTCTCCCCCCCTCCTCTCCTCTCCTCTCCTCTCCCCCCCTCCTCTCGTCTCCTCTCCTCTCCTCTCCCCTCCTCTCCCCCCCTCCTCTCCTCTCCTCTCCTCTTTCCTCTCCCCTCCTCTCCCCCCCTCCTCTCCTCTCCTCTCCTCTCCTCTTTCCTCTCCTCTCCTGCCCCCTCCTCTCCTCTCCTCTTCTCGTTTCTGTTTTTCTCCTCTTCTGTCTTTCTTGTTTTCCTCCAAAAGTCGGACTTCCTCTCGGCTGTGCCCCTCCCAACCCCCCCACTTTGAACTCAGTCGTAATCCCCATAGGAGAAGTGTTAGACTTAACAGAACCCTGGGAAGGAGGCTTTAAACAGCCCTGTGGACAAACGTCCGGTCTTTAGCCCCCCCAAAGAAAGTCCACTTCTGGAGCACTATGACAAACAAACAGTTGGGGCGGGGGGTATGAGCCGGCCCTTTATTCTGTGCCACTCCTTAGGAGTACAGCAGTCACTCTTTTGACTATACTGCCACCTGCTGGATAGCCAGGGAAGTGCAGGCTCTTGTTGTATAACCACAAGAAATTCTATATGATGGTAAGGCTTAACTATTAAAATTGTTGTCTGACAGCATAATACTTGGAATAGTCTTAAAAACAAACTACACACTCACACACACACACACACCTTTGTCCCCATCGTCCTCCATATGATGGAAAGATGAACGTTAGATATGTATATGTATGTAACATTGTTTTGTGCTTGATGAAGCCAGTAGTTAGCTATGATTCCCTCTAGGCCTTAAAAGTAGGAAATGTTCCGATGTGTGTTCACTGCTCCTTTCCCAGTAGGAAATGTTCCGATGTGTGTTCACTGCTTGTGTACTGTGTACTGAACTCCTTTCCCAGTGTGTGCTGCTGATAATCCAGCTACTTCCTGTTACTTCAACCCTGTTGGTCCTCACTGATGCAGCTGGTCACTCTTTTGTTGCTGCAAACTGCTGCATGCGCCGAATGTGATGCATCTGTGTGTGTGTGTGTGTGGGTGTGTGTGTGTGTGTGTGTGCAGTGTATGTGTGTATTGGTGTGTATATGTTTCTACATGTGCGCTTGCTCCTGTTTTGTTTTACCTGCTCGATTGCTTGCTATGTTCCAGCCATGTTTTGTTTTTTTGTCTGCTTGTTCTCACCTGCCTCTTTTTCTCCTTCTTCTTCTCTGCTTGCTCTCCTCCTCCCCCCATCCCTCCATCCCCCTCTCTCTCTCTCGCTACCTTCTCCTTCCCTCCCTCCTCAGCCAGGGTTTGTGAGGGACATGGTAAGTCAAACCTGTGTGCCTCTGGGTTGCCATGTAGTGTCACTAATCCCCTTCTGTTAGCCAGCGCTCGCTAACACTAGAACGACAGCTTTGATGTAAACACTAACTCCATAGCAAGTAGACCCAGAACTCCACAATAGTCTTAGTCCACTAACACGCAGCCTCAGTGCTGCTGCTAGACTGTAGCTGGTTGGTGTGTGCTCTTGGTGGTGGTGGTGATGGTGTCCAGAAGCCTGATTTTTCTCATTAAAAAGAGTGTGTAGAGGTGAGCAGTGAGTGGTAAGTCTGTGATGGTGAGTTGCTGGTATGGTCAGAGAGATGCGGACCCTTCGGTCCTCCCCATCCTCCAGACCAGACGTCCAAGGGTCACGGGGGTAGAGGTTAGGCCTGCTGCCTGGCTGTCATTGCTAGCTAGGGTCCAGTGGACGATGGGCGCCATTTTGGTGCCAGGAGCTTAGCTGAGAAGGCACAAAGAGCATGGGCTCACTGTGTGTGTGTGTGTGTGTGTGTGTGTTTGTCTGTGTCTGTGTGTCTGCGTGTGTGTGTGTGTGTGTGTCTGTCTGTCTGTCTGTCTGTCTGTCTGTGCGTGCGTATGTGTGTGTGTCTGTGTGTGTGTGTCTGTGCTTGTGTCTGTCTGTGCGTGTGTGTGTGTGTCTGTCTGTCTGTCTGTCTGTCTGTCTGTCTGTGTGTCTGTGTGTATCTGTGCGTGCGTGTGTGTCTGTGCGCGTGTCTGTGCGTGTATCTGTGTGCATGTGTGTGTGTGTGTGTGCACACGCGCTCAACAGCTTGTGCCAGTCACATGATGTAAATGATATTTGTGTGTGCATGTTCAGAAGATATGTTTGCGTGTGTGTGTGTGTGTGTCCATATATGTGATGTGTTTGTGAACATGGTTGAGTGCATGTTCAGAGGCTGTGTGTGTATCTACTCGTGTGTGTGTGTGTGTTCTCATTTATGTTTAGTTTTCAGTGGGAGTGATGATGGCTATGGTGTGTTTGATGATGATGATGATGATGATGAGGTGATGGTTGATGCTCTCCCCGCTCTGGACTTCCGTGTCTCCACTAGATCTCGGCCCGGATCCTGGAGGCCCATCAGAACGTGGCCCAGATGAGCCTGATCGAGGCCAAGATGCGCTTCATCCAGGCGTGGCAGTCCCTGCCGGAGTTTGGAATCACACACTTCCTGGCCAAGTATGTCCCCCTCAGGAGACTCTCTCTCTCTCTCTCTCTCTCTCTCTCTCTCTCTCTCTCTCTATTTTGACAAGTCCTCGTCGTTCTGTCCTCCACATTCATGAAAGGTTTGGTATGAATGTTGAGTGCTTTATGAATGCTTTATGTGCAGTTTATGACAGCTGCTATGAATGTGTTCTGAACTCACCCGTCAAGTGTTACCCTGTCTTCTTGGAAATCTGATGTTTTCCCCGCTCCATTCCCAGTCTTCATTCTAATGTGCCATTACGTCCCAGAGATGTCCCTCAGTGGTCACTGTTTATCCGCTCTGCTCCTGTCTGTGTGGCTCCGGTCAAGTCTGGACTTCTTCTCTTGTCTGTGCGTCAGGTTCCAGGGAGGCAAGAGGGAGGAGCTTATTGGAATCACCTACAACCGCCTGATCCGCATGGACGCCAGCAACGGAGACGCCATCAAGACCTGGAGGTTCAGCAACATGAAGCAGTGGAACGTCAACTGGGAGATCAAGATGGTACGGCACGCACGGGTCACTGGTCACGACACACACAGGTCACTGGTCACGGGTCTCGACACACACGGGTCAGGGGTCACGACACACACGGGTCACTGGTCACGACACACACGGGTCACTGGTCACGACGGGTCACGACATACACGGGTCACTGATCCCGGCACACACGGGTCACTGATCACGGCACACACTGGTCACTGATCACCCAGATTAAGTTGCAACTCAGAGAACTGTCCTCTTTCCTCTACAGCACACACTGCATCTGCAGTCGGATTTAGCCTCCTGTAGAATAATAATAATAATAATAATAATAATAATAATAATAATAATAATGTATTTTATTTGTAGAGCGCTTTATCGCGTACGCACATCGCATACGAGTTGTAGTTGAATCTTTATTTCTTAAAGGCAATGGTATTGCATGTATTTGTGCATGTGGGTGGGGTGATATTCCATGGATACGAGTCCTCTGAGTGCCATCTGCTCTGTGGGAGCCTGGTGTCATCGCCCGTTAAACGCTTAATGAAGGTCAAGTTGACCGGAACCTTCTTCTCGGTTCCTTCCCCATAGTGTCACTGTTTGAATGGGAACCAGAGTGTGAGCGCATCGTTTCTTTCCACCTGCCAGGCATCTGTGTAGCTCAGTGTGGTCGTACTCACTGGAGCTTCTCCTCTCTAGGGTTCCCACGGCTCATGGAATTTCTGGAATATCATGGAATTTTAATTAAATCTATTCCAGACATGGCTTAGAGTGGGAACCCTGCCTCTAATTCTCATCCCGGTAGAGTTTAGAGTGGGAACCCTGCCTCTAGTTCTCATCCCGGTAGAGTTTAGAGTGGGAACCCTGCCTCTAGTTCTCATCCCGGTGGAGTTTAGAGTGGGAACCCTGCCTCTAGTTCTCATCCCGGTGGAGTTTAGAGTGGGAACCCTGCCTCTAGTTCTCATCCCGGTGGAGTTTGCGGACGAGCCCAGCCTCTAGTTCTCATCCCGGTGGAGTTTGCGGACGAGCCTGGCGTCTAGTTCTCATCCCGGTGGAGTTTGCGGACGAGCCTAGCGTCTCGTTCGTCTGTGTAGCGCAGTGTGGTCGTGCTCACCGAAGCTTTTTCCTCCTTTTTTTCCCGTCCGTTTTCCCAGGTGACGGTGGAGTTTGCGGACGAGCCCAGCCTCGCGTTCATCTGCACGGAGGTGGACTGCAAGGTGGTGCACGAGTTCATCGGCGGCTACATCTTCCTGTCCACGCGCGCCAAGGACCAGAACGAGTCTTTGGATGAGGAGATGTTCTTCAAGCTGACCAGCGGATGGATCTGAGCATGCTCCAAACCTGCCGACAGGAACGGGGGGGGGGGGGGGGGGGTCTTTTGTTTTTGTTTTTATTTAGTGTTTTTGTTTGTTTTGATATTATTATTTGCCATGTCTAGTACACGTGGCGTATGGTGATCTTCTTTACAAAGCTGACATAAAAGCTGACATTTAGCAGTCATTAATGCTCTTGACCGCAATCATAACACTAATGTTAACTTAAAAGAGGCAGTCCAGACTTTGACAAGTAATCAGAGAGAGCTACACGTCTCCTGTGTATGGGATGACCAGAGGTGTGCTTCGTGCGGACAGCAGCATCTCTCTGAAGACCTTGCGTCCATCGCTTTGCCTTACGGGGAAGTTTCACGCAAAGCTTCAGTTCTGCGCCCGCTGTAGCTTCCCTGTTAGGGTCTGCAGACCTTGCAACGCCACACCTTCTTGTGTAGGAACGGTTTTTAATATGCAAACTGAAGTTGAGTACGGCAGACGTTCTTCAGATTTCGTTATGTGCAACTGAACTTCTGCAGTGTCCTGTCCCTGGATCCGGGGTTTGGAAGCATTGATGTGGTCGGTCACCTTGGCCTTATGATGTTTGCTAGAGAATATTGGAGCGCATGCTATTTATTCTTGACCAGCTGGGTCCGCGTTCCTTCATGCCAATGTGTAGGCTATGAGTTTGTGTGTGTGTGTGTGTGGATGGTTGTGTGTGTGTGGGTGGGTGTGTGTGTGTGTGGGGGGGTGTGTGTGGGTGTGTGTGTGTGTGTGTGTGTGGATGGTTGTGTGTGTGTGGGGGTGTGTGTGTGTGTGTGTGTGTGTGGGGTGGATGGTTGTGTGTATGGGGGTGTGTGTGTGTGTGGGGGGGGGTGTGCGTGTGTGTGTGTGTGTGTGGATGGTTGTGTGTGTGTGGATGGTTGTGTGTGTGGGGGTGGGTGTGTGTGTGTGTGTGTGGATGGTTGTGTGTGTGGGTGTGTGTGTGTGTGGATGGTTGTGTGTGTGTGTGGGTGTGTGTGACATCTTTGTTATCCTTGGTGCTCATTGGTCTGTCGGTGGAGTTGTGTGTGATGACCGTGCCGCATCACTGTGATTCACACACCATCCCTGGCAGATGTGTTTCCTCATGATGACCTGTCCCATACAGATACACTACAGATTGCGCTGCCTGCCTTTAAAAAGAGGTGTGTGTGTGTGTGTGTGTGTGTGTGTCAGTGTAAGTGTGCAAGCATGTGTGAGAAAGGATGTGTGAGTGAATATGTATACACGTAATGCTTTAGTGTGTTTGTATGTAAGTGTACAAGCATGTGTGAGTAAATGTGTGTCCATGTAGTGTGTGTGTGTGTGTCGTTGCTCCCATGGTGGAGTGGTTGCCTCGCGGCCTGCTTCAGTGATTCAGGCTGTGTTTTGAGACCTGTTTTAAAATGGACGGATTTGCTTCATAGCTCTCTCTCTCTCTCTCTCACTCTCTCTCTCACTCTCTCTCTCTCTCTCTCTCTCTCTCTCTCTCTCTCTCTCTCTCTCTCTCTCTCTCTCTCTCTCTCTCTCTCTCTCTCTCTCTCTCTCTCTGTCTCTCTCACTCTCTCTCTCTCTCTCTCTCTCTCTCTCTCTCTCTATCTCTCTCTCTCTCTCTCTCTCTCTCTCTGTCTCTCTCACTCTCTCTCTCTCTCTCTCTCTCTCTCTCTCTCTCTCTCTATCTCTCCCTCTCTCTCTCTCTCTCTCTCTCTCTATCTCTCTCTTCTTTCTGTTTTCCTTTTTAATATCTCCACCTCATGAAGTTTTGCATAAAGCACTTCCACGGCTGTGATGAAGGTCCCTTCGCAAAATAAGCTGTTGCTTCGGAAGTTGAAGTAGTGTTTTTTTTTATATATATATATATATATATATATATATATATACAGTAGATAGATAGATATCCCGTCTTGGCATTCAACAGCGATGCACCTGTTGTGATGTTTTTGTATGCATGTTCAACGCCACAAGATGACTCAAGGCTGAAGATGAGGAGTCACTGTTGTGGTAATGATGTAGAAAGAGGAGCTGAGAGACTCCGGTGTTCTTTAAGTCCTCTCACCTCCGGCTTCTGAGGTTAAAGTTCACTCCTCCTTACCCGTGTAGATGTGGACCTTGCAAAACCTTGTCAAAGCTTGTCCAAAACGTGTACACGTGTAGGTGGTCGTGGCACCAGGCATGCAAAGAAAGTCTCCTACGGGGGGTTTTTTTGTCCATGTTTAGCGCCCCAATGCAAACCTGTTACTTTTACTGGCCACTCCCACACACCATATAGTATTATTCAGCAGCCATGTTATTGTTATGCACCAGCAATAGGTCAGACATTTTTTAAAAATGAAAATACGATGTCCATTTTCTCTCAGTATGAAGGAACGCTAAATGAAGTATTAGTTTTTTGTAACTAATGTAAAAAACCACAGGTTTTATAGAATTGTACAGTTCTTGTGTTGCAGCTTTTTTCTCTCTGATTTTTGGACGTTTGTTTGTTTGTTCCAGAAGAGAAGGAGAAAAAGCCATTTATCAGCCTTGTGCGCCTGCCAATGTAAACGTCTTACTGAGTTTATTAAAAGATAGAACTATATATAGATATATATGAAGAAACAAGCCTGTCTCACGCTCCAGGAGACACCGCGTCATTGACTGTCACCGTGATTTTGATTTATGTGTTATGAAGGAGCTGTTCAGGTTCTGTGGTTTTAATGCTTTTCACCTAAAAACAATGAAGTATATCTCCTAGCTGCCTATTGATATCATTTCTTCTTGGCCTTGTGTTAATATCAGATGAGTTGTCCACCTCTCCTTACAAACTATTTGTTTCTGCTGCTGTTTTAATGCGTGACGCAATCTTCGCCTGCCTTGTGCTAATATTTTTCTTTTTCTTTGTTAGAGCACATTTTCAAGAATTTCAGTTTCAGTTCGGGTTCCTATATTTTGATATCTGTTTCTTTTTAAATAGAAAGGTATTGTAATAATATGCCTATCAGTCTGAGAGATCTAAAGATCTGAAGACCCTGGGGTTTGAGACAAAGTGCCACTGCAAATTAAATTGAGAAGTGCTAGCTTAGGCCATGGCTTTCCCTCCTGTATCACATCATTTTTGTTCTGCCTCTGATGTACACAAAACGGCAGCGCAAGCATGCTCTGCTGATTTTGGTCTGTAAAAATGCATTTATTTTAAAAAATAATAAAAAATAATTTTTATTTAAACCTTAAAGCAGTGCCATTATTTTCTTAATTGTAAATCAATCACTTCTTTCAGCAACGTTTAAGGGGTTCAGTGTGTCTAGACTACAAGAAAGACATGTCAGAAGAAAAGTTTTATATTGTCAGTGTCGTTTAAATGCAAAATCAGTGATTGAATACTGTTTACATACTTTGAATGTTACATTCACATTTAGATTTTGTTACAGCACACAGCAGTATGATGCATCTTTAATGGTCTTCAAGCCTCCTCTTACAAGGTTTCAGAAGAGAACTCAGCTGGTGTTATGCCTGGGCTGAGCTGTAGAGGGCAGTGTGGGATCACTTGGCTGTTCCTCCTCCCCGCAGATGTTACTTTGACATTTAATGGAAGTTTTACAGAACGCCGCAGAGATTAAAGTTGTCTCGTCTCGTCGAGCCCAAACTGGTAGATTGACGACAGGGGAGCTCAGCAGCGTCTGGGCAGCATCGCCGGCTATGCCACGGCGCCGTGTTGCCACGGTATCCGGCTGTCAGTCACCTGTGGAGCGGGAACTGGCGGGCGCACAGATGGAGGTGGGTGTGTCCTGGCGATGGGAGAGTTCCGTGGCCACCTGCCGTCCACGTGGCGCCGTGGCAACACGCGGAGAGATGAGTGGCGGGTTGACCGATCGAAGGGAGCCAGTGGGGCTGAGGGCCAGCTTTGGAGATTCGGGAGGACGAGCGTGATTTCCAACACCTTTTCCAGATGGCGCTGCCCTCAAGGACAGCTAGTGACGCTTTGCTTCACCACGTGCCTCTAAAGTTCTGAACCCGAACAGCAGTATCATGAGCAGGGGTGCCACCGGGGGGTGGTGGTGGGGTGTGGTTCGGACTAAGTTTGGACGTTCGGACGATTCTAAGTGCCCAGCACTGACGGGGGGGCCCCCAGAGAGCCCCCCAATAATACTACCGGTATATGTTATCGGGGGGCCCAGAATTAGTGTCCGTCATTGGGCCCAAATTTTCAAAAACGGTCAGTCCAATAGAACTTATAACTATAACGAAGCGTTCTGAAATAACATCAGACTTCCTCCATCCCCCATGATTCCCTCCTACTCCACCGGGTGGATATTTCTCAGAACGGCTGTGGATTGCTACACTCCTACGGGGCTGGGCTCCTCTCCATCCCAGCACCCACCATGGCTTGTAAATATCTGCGGTTTCTCCGAGAACTGGACTGTGATGTGAAGGGGGTCACCAGGGGCCAAGTGGAAAGGTGTGTCCATGTGTGTGTTGCTCGCAGCTCCTGATTCTTCCCAACCGGTGTGTGTGTGTGTGTGTGTAAGACCCAGAGAGTGTGGAAGAGTCTGAGATCCATAAACTATGACACAGATTTGGTCTGTACCCTGTAACTGTAGGGTGTGGGTCAGGGGAGGATCGCTTTTTCTTAGAAATGTTCTTTTTAGATTTATCAGGACCTGACAGGAAACTGCACTAGATCAAGGCCATATCTGTATCTTTTGCTGTCCGCTATTATCTGGGCCAGTCTTAGTTTATTTTATATTTCCAGGGTAGTAGCTAACGGGGTCATTATTAGGGTAACAGAATGTAAACAGGGCGACGCAGCAGTATCCTTGTGCTGCAGTGTTCAATAGCCTACTCCACTCTCCTCTCTCCCAACATTACAGTATATTCCACCTCTGACTGACAGTTTGCGGGGTTAAAGGCCTCCATGTTTTCAGTACTTATTCACTCCAGGTCATACACATTGTGACTGAAACTTCGGTCTTCAGTAGAAACTACTGTAAGTCTCCATCAAAATAATGTAGCATTCTCTTAGACCAGGGGTGTCAAACATAAGGCCCGGGGGCCAGATCAGGCAGGTTTCATACGGCCCCTAGATGTTTTGGGTAGGAAGGAAAAATGAGAAGAAAAAACAGATATTCACATCCAGTTGTCTTCAACAATGTGTTATAAGCAATATCTCTATGATATTGATAAATTGATTAAACCTAGCACTACAAACCACCCTCAGGAAGGATAAAGCTGAAAAAACTGACATGTTAGGGTATTTCAAGAGAGAAAGCAGTATGTGACAGCAGTATATGATTTGTACTTGTTTGCTCATACGTGGTTATAGTAAAGGAATAGATCATCAAACAACACTGATACCTGTGCAAAAAAAACAATGAGAATGACCATGACAATGACGGCCCCCACGAGGTCTCATTCCAACTAATCCAGCAACCTGATATGAGCTCGACACCTCTGTTTTAGACCATCGTCTCTTACCATGAGTGCCGCTGACTTCAGATTTGGAGCTGTTCAAATGTGACATGAGGATAATAGTAAGTGTAGGAGCTGAGGTTTAGAAAGTATATAGCAGTGGAATAGAAATGAGCATGTTAAGCCCTTTGAAGAGTTGAGGAGGAAGACTAGATTTTGACCTGTGTAATGATATGAAGGGCTGTCGGAGGAGTCGTGCAGAAGGCTGATTCTGTTCTGAGACCACTTCAGTGTCTATTTTCAATCCCACTCATGGTCTGCTTCTGGCCTGTGGCTTTCTGCAGTGTTAGTTGTACAGGATAGCTCTCACTCTCTGCTTGTTTTTAGAGCACACTGAATCTGTGTGTGTGTGTGTGTGTGTGTGTGTGTGTGTGTGCGCGCGCAGCCCACAGTCCCTGCAGAGTGTAGTCTGACGCCAACGGCCTTTAAGAAGGCAATTTTGTTGTTGTTTTGCTTTTTTACTGTCTTTTGGATAATTTGGATTGCAGGCTATGATTTGAATTCTGAGGGAAATGGTGCAGTAAATAAACTGCCACAATGGGGCAATAGAATGAGAAGCGGATTCCGTAGTCTAATGAAGCTTTGGAAAGAGGGGCAAGGGGGGCTTGGGGTAGTCATTTATGTGAAGGGGTTACAGACATCTAGCAGACCTCGTCTCTCTCTCTCTCCCCTCTCTCTCTCTTTCTCTCTCTCACTCACACACACACACACACACATTCACACACTCACCGCTGTCATCGGTTGGAGCCGTTACCAAGAGTAACAACTCACAACTCTTCACCTTGTCCCCCTCTCTTTCTCCCGCACGTCTGATTAGCAAACCTCATCCCAGGGTGACACTATGACCTCCGACCCCGCCCGTCTCCCGTTCGACCCCGACAAACGGCCCGATAGCGAAGGCCCCGCCCCCTCGATGGAAACCAGGTGCGGAGAGCATGATGAGGTCATGAAATGTGCGGCGCTGGATGGGGATGAGCTACGCCTGTCACGGCTGCCAGCAGCGTCTGCGTCGCGCCACCGAGCGGATCCCAGGCTCCAGACGCTCTTAAAAGATGCTTTTCTGGCCCGTGAGCGATGGCGAGGGATTGACAGTGGTTAGAATCACATCTTGGTTTTGTCAAAGTGTGAAGCTGAAAACAAGCTGCGAACTTCTCCCAAGTCCCCCAAGTTTAAAAAAACCCTCTCAGACACATTCTGGTCTCAGAGGCTCATTTTCAACCTTCATTTCACTTCTCATTCTCTCCCTCTGCTGTCTGATGCTGTTGTTATAGTATTTTTTGTCTAGTAATCTATATTTATATTTAATTTGTATGAATTTTTGTGTTTATTTAAAGGTGCTCTAAGCGATGTTACACGGTTTCTAAGCTAAAACATGTTTTGTCACATACAGCAAACATCTCCTCAAAATCTGCAAGCTGCCTGTCCCCTGAATACACTGTAAAAAAAATGCAGTCTCTGCAGACAGCCCAGGCAACAAAAAGAGCCTAGTGCAGCCTGGACCATGAAACATAACAATCACTGACGAGATGCACGTTCAGGAGAGTTTTCGTTGCACGGGAGAGAGGGGCGAGCTAGCTCTCTGTTTTGTTTGAACGTCAACAGAAGTGACGTTACCCAACATCGCTTAGAGCACCTTTAATGTTTGTGCCCTGCACTCTGCACAATGCACAAAGTTCATGGAATCTAATGTATCATATGTTGTATGAGACTGGTGTGATGTCAAAGTCAAATCTATTTGTATAGCACATTATCATACACAGTGCTTTACATAGACAGAACAAACCAATCAAATGGAAATGGGTGATGAGAGCATCAGTATTAGGGTTAATGTTACAGGTCTGCCTTGCAAACACTCCTCTCCTGTATCTGTATGGACCGGTGTGGAAATACAGGCCCACTGACTCATGTTGGCCAGAGGCTTTGTGTGTTTCCTGCCTAATAAGACAGATGACCACAGGCCTGAGCTCCCAGGGAACAGGACTGCAGCCAAGGCCTACAAACACATGAATCACTCCCGTCAACAAAAAACTGTTCTGAATGGTTTGTATGTTCCTCGAATGAATAGTGCATTTAGAACGAGAATTCATGTTCTATTTATTGTTGGCTACTTCCGCAGAAGGATCCTTAGTTCTATAATTACACCGGCAACCTTTTGTCTCTTGAAGATGCATGAAGACGTGTCTGTGTTGCAGTATTGCAAGTGACAGCGTAGGGACCATCCTACTCCTGGGGGTGGAAGACCAGACCTGGCCCTTGAGCTCTAATATAAATCTTTCAGGAATGACTCCCTACACAGATGGCAGCATATTACATGATTGCATGAAACGTCACTCCCCCCCCCCCCCCCAAACAGTTTTACAATCAATTGAAGAACAGAGATTCCCCTTCCCCCTTTTTTTTGTAGCAGGTCCTAATGGTCGTGTGACGGCTGCTACCCTGGTCCACGTCGATGAGGCACCCCAGGCCCTCTTGCCACTCTCTGGCAGCCATAAAGGCCAAATTGGACTTCTGAAAACAGAATTGGATCCCCCTGCTCTGCCTAATGCCCCTGGCGACAGGCCATTGATTGGCTAAATTAGCAACCTCTGAAGGTTATCTGACAGAGAAACAATAAGACCAGAGCAGGGAGCAGGTTAGCGCAGCAGGGGTTAGCGCTTGGTGAACTCACACTGCTCATCGACAGATGCAGGAGAGAGAGACTGGAGAGAGAGAGAGAGAGAGATGGAGAGAGAGGAAGAGGGTGAGGAAAAGAGGTGGAGAGAGAGGGAGAGGAAAAGAGGTGGAGAGAGAAAGAGGGAGGGAGAGAAAAAGAGGTGGAGAGAGAGGGAGAGAAAAAGAGGTAATCTAGAGATGGCAGAGAACACAGATTCAGTAAGTGCACAAAATAAATCAAGAAGCTTTGTATCATCTTCATTTGTGAGAAGATTGTCATTTGTGTTGCTGTGTTTGAAACACCATCGCTTGGATTCTGTTTCTGATAGGGAGCTGTCTGATATGTCACAATGGCTCAAATATTAGATTTGAGGAAGCATCCTACCAAGAAACACACTTCAGAACAAAATAAATTCTCTTCTTATATGTTTCACATGCAAAACATCTATGAGAGCTCACCAAATCAGATAAGGAGTAAAAAATGAGCCGCTGCCAATTTGTGCTTTATCTCCCTTAGAAATCGTTTATTTTTCTATGAATCGCATGCTGTTTGGGCAACACAAAGGAGGAGATTGAGGGGCAGACTCAGGCACTGTGCAGGGCGACGGGGCAGCACAAGGAAGCGTTTGCTTTGTTTACACCAAGACTGCCAGAGATGTGTATGAGAGGTCAAACCTATTCCGGTTTGTCATTGTAAAAATGACAGGATGAATAGATGACCTGTAGTGAGTGACCAATACACTCTGCATATCCTGGCTGCGTTGCACCCTTGAATCCCTGTCTTTGCCTAATGAGTTATTGGTTTTTAAATCTAGCCTGAGGTAAATTATTAATCACTGGCTAAAAAGAGTTTAATTATTTTTATGATAAATGAGGCATTTAACCCAATTGTAATTCCAACAGAGCTTCCTTGAGCAATTCAACAGAGCAATAATTGTGTAGTTTTTCAACCATTAAAAGAGTTCTTTTATTTAGTGGATCACTTTTTTGCTCTTTTGGCTCTTGGCTGTAAGACTTGTTTTATGTAGTTCAAAGGAGTATAAAATCTAATTATAAAAATATAATATACTGCGGTCTCCACTTATCTCAAAGGGAAAAGTCTAATTATCTATTAATATAAAGATCATAAAATATTGTAATGACCGTTCAAAGAGACAGGGAATCAATCCCAACCTCATAAAGTGTTTAGAATATACTACAAACATCACACTGAAAAACACTCCTTGTTTACACGCTGACGTGACAATACATCAAGAAACACTAGAGCACAGACTTGCATACTAAAACACATTATTCCCTATTTGTTTTTGGGGAGGGGGGGGGGGCTTTTATGCTTTTGCAGTGATCCCAACACAATAGCCTTCAACGCAGGTATGCTACCCATTCTGAGGGGTCCCTCTTGGGGAGACAATCCTAGTGTGTGCAGCCAGTGGAGGTTTCTGCCTATAATGTACGCTATACCCTAATATCATAGTCATGCGAATGCAGACCCTTGTCCCTGTCACACAACACTAACCAAAGTGAAAACAAACCCCAGCATCTGCATCTCTGTTGTGATAGGACAGTGAGGAGACTGATGGGAGGCAAGTGGGAGAGAAAGATGGGGTGGGATCGGGAAATGACCCAATGGGAGAGAGAGATGAGGTGGGATCGGGAAATGACCGAGGGTCGGACTCAAACCCGAGCACCCGTAGGCACTTAGACCTGAGTGGTGCAGACGCTGTGGCCTGAGTGTGGTGCAGACGCTGTGGCCAGTTTTCAGATTTTCATGAGACTTCATGAGAAAATGTAGCATAGGCCAAGGAGGAGCCCATTACATTTTCAGTGTAATAGTCAGGATCACTATTGGAGAGTCACTATTCTATAAGGATCACTGTAGGAGAGTCACTATTCTATAAGGATCACTATTGGAGAGTCACTATTCTATAAGGATCACTATTGGAGAGTCACTATTCTATAAGGATCACTGAGACACTATTCTATAAGGATCATTTTTGGAGAGTTACAGGAAAAAAAACGGCAATCTAGGCCAGATGAAATTAAAATGTTGCTTTTTAGCAATAAACACCCCGGGTGGGCTTGGTGCACATAGAATAATGACTAATTATTAACTGGATGATTTACAAAGTATTACAGGGGTGGTACTGGCAAGCGTGTTTTTCTTCTAAATTGTGTATTTCTTTAAGAGGTATTTTGTCTCAGAATAAATTTGCCTCCTTTCAGGCTGGTTGAATTTTTCCTCATAGTTTTCATTGTGAGACCAATATAAATTGCAAAAAGATTGTAATAGCCTAGCAGCTAGCTCTTTTTTATTCAACTTTTCCAAGGTACCAATAGAAGTAGAGGGCGCAGCATGTACACTTGTCTAAGCTCTGATTAATATCCAGAGAGGATCGATTACTTATTCAAATGTACATGCATCAGAGGGATCCTATTACATCTTGTGCTATTCAAGTTCAACATACATTAACTGAGTTTCTGTTGATGTATTGAGTGTGGGGATGCAATCAGGCAGAACAGATTTTAATCTTCACTCTCAGCATGCTCAACTGTTAGAGGAGATGTTAAGAGTAAACACAGAAACAGCCTGCCACGCAGAATGAGGTAGTGGATTACATACAGTGCTATTACTTACAATTAACTAGTTACAGTTACAGTTCCCCTGGATCAACTAACTAACCAGTACACCACCACCAGGCTTACAGTTCCCCTGGATCAACTAGCTAACCAGTACACCACCACCAGGCTTACAGTTCCCCTGGATCAACTAGCTAACCAGTACACCACCACCAGGCTTACAGTTCCCCTGGATCAACTAGCTAACCAGTACACCTCCACCAGGCTTACAGTTCCCCTGGATCAACTAGCTAACAAGTAGACCACCACCAGGCTTTTCATCCTGCACCAACTATGCAGAGCAGAGTTCTAATTGGCCGGCCTCCCGTGGATGGACCACCCCTTTTTTGAGCAGAGTTCTGATTGGCTGGCCTCCAGTGGATGGACCACCCCTTTTTTGAGCAGAGTTCTGATTGGCCGGCCTCCAGTAGAGTGGCCACCCCTTTTTACTGTATGCATGGGCCTGATCAAGTTTTTAATTGCCGGCCAGTGGCCACGCCTTTTTCAGCAGGTTTCTGGTCACGTTTTTGATTGCTGTCAGGGAGTTTTATTTCTCTGCCTGTGTCGCTGGGACCAATAGGTTTTAGCCTTCTAATACGCCAGCCTCCCAGGGCATCCAGGTCAGCACAAATCTTCCCACGCAAGGTTTTACACCACCTGACCTGACGCAGAATGTTGACAGTGACTGTCAGATACATACTAGACAATAGATTACAAAAACTGAACCAATCAGAGGAATTCTTTGTACATTGTTTAAACACAATGATATGGTAAGATTAAACACAATGATATGGTAAGATTAAACACAATGATATGGTAAGATTAAACACAATGATATGGTAAGATTAAACACAATGATATGGTAAGGATATTGTTTAAACACAATGATATGGTAAGATTAAACACAATGATATGGTAAGATTAAACACAATGATATGGTAAGGATATTGTTTAAACACAATAATATGGTAAGATTAAACACAATGATATGGTAAGATTAAACACAATGATATGGTAAGGATATTGTTTAAACACAATGATATGGTAAGATAAGATGATATGGTAAGATTAAACACAATGATATGGTAAGATTAAACACAATGATATGGTAAGATAAGATGATATGGTAAGATTAAACACAATGATATGGTAAGATTAAACACAATGATATGGTAAAATAAGATGATATGGTAAGATTAAACACAATGATATAGTAAGATTAAACACAATGATATGGTAAGATAAGATGATATGGTAAGATTAAACACAATGATATGGTAAGATTAAACACAATGATATGGTAAGATAAGATGATATGGTAAGATTAAACACAATGATATGGTAAAATAAGATGATATGGTAAGATTAAACACAATGATATGGTAAGATAAGATGATATGGTAAGATTAAACACAATGATATGGTAAGATTAAACACAATGATATGGTAAGATAAGATGATATGGTAAGATTAAACACAATGATATGGTAAGATTAAACACAATGATATGACAATGATATGGTAAGATTAAACACAATGATATGGTAAGATTAAACACAATGATATGGTAAGATTAAACACAATGATATGGTAAGATAAGATGATATGGTAAGATAAGATGGTATGGTAAGATAAGATGGTATGGTAAGATAAGATGGTATGGTAAGATAAGATGATATGGTAAGATTAAACACAATGGTATGGTAAGATAAGATGGTATGGTAAGATAAGATGGTATGGTAAGATAAGATGGTATGATGGTATGGTAAGATAAGACGGTATGGTAAGATAAGATGATATGGTAAGATTAAACACAATGGTATGGTAAGATAAGATGGTATGGTAAGATAAGATGGTATGGTAAGATAAGATGGTATGGTAAGATAAGATGATATGGTAAGATTAAACACAATGGTATGGTAAGATAAGATGGTATGGTAAGATAAGATGGTATGGTAAGATAAGATGATATGGTAAGATTAAACACAATGGTATGGTAAGATAAGATGGTATGGTAAGATAAGATGGTATGGTAAGATAAGATGGTATGGTCAGATAAGATGGTATGGTTAGATAAGATGATATGGTAAGATTAAACACAATGGTATGGTAAGATAAGATGGTATGGTAAGATAAGATGGTATGGTAAGATAAGTTGATATGGTAAGATTAAACACAATGGTATGGTAAGATAAGAGGGTATGGTAAGATAAGATGGTATGGTAAGATAAGATGATATGGTAAGATTAAACACAATGATATGGTAAGATTAAACACAATGATATGGTAAGATTAAACACAATGATATGGTAAGGATATTGATTTCACTCGCCTCCTTTTCATAGAAAAATCTTCACTTGCCTCTTTCTTTTATGTAGGAAACAGTCTGTCTCCACTTTAGAGCTTTGATGTTTGTCTGATATGCCTTGTGTACTAGGTAATGGATATGTATTCATATCCATTGGGTGGACCTTTTGCCTCAGACCAACCATGCAGTCATCTGTTACACAGTAAGATTAAACACAATGATATGGTAAGATAAGATGATATGGTAAGATTAAACACAATGATATGGTAAGATAAGATGATATGGTAAGATAAGATGATATGGTAAGATTAAACACAATGATATGGTAAGATTAAACACAATGATATGGTAAGATTAAACACAATGATATGGTAAGATAAGATGATATGGTAAGATTAAACACAATGATATGGTAAGATAAGATGATATGGTAAGATTAAACACAATGATATGGTAAGATTAAACACAATGATATGGTAAAATAAGATGATATGGTAAGATTAAACACAATGATATGGTAAGATAAGATGATATGGTAAGATTAAACACAATGATATGGTAAGATTAAACACAATGATATGGTAAGATAAGATGATATGGTAAGATTAAACACAATGATATGGTAAGATTAAACACAATGATATGGTAAGATTAAACACAATGATATGGTAAGATTAAACACAATGATATGACAATGATATGGTAAGATTAAACACAATGATATGGCAAGATTAAACACAATGATATGGTAAGATAAGATGATATGGTAAGATAAGATGGTATGGTAAGATAAGATGATATGGTAAGATAAGATGGTATGGTAAGATAAGATGGTATGGTAAGATAAGATGATATGGTAAGATTAAACACAATGGTATGGTAAGATAAGATGGTATGGTAAGATAAGATGGTATGGTAAGATAAGATGATATGGTAAGATTAAACACAATGGTATGGTAAGATAAGTTGGTATGGTAAGATAAGTTGGTATGGTAAGATAAGATGGTATGGTAAGATAAGATGATATGGTAAGAATAAACACAATGGTATGGTAAGATAAGATGGTATGGTAAGATAAGATGGTATGGTAAGATAAGATGATATGGTAAGATTAAACACAATGGTATGGTAAGATAAGATGGTATGGTAAGATAAGATGGTATGGTAAGATAAGATGATATAGTAAGATTAAACACAATGATATGGTAAGATTAAACACAATGATATGGTAAGATTAAACACAATGATATGGTAAGGATATTGATTTCACTCGCCTCCTTTTCATAGAAAAATCTTCACTTGCCTCTTTCTTTTATGTAGGAAACAGTCTGTCTCCACTTTAGAGCTTTGATGTTTGTCTGATATGCCTTGTGTACTAGGTAATGGATATGTATTCATCAATCATGTGTTTAGGTCATATGACCTGTACGACCTACCTGAGTAGTTTGAATGTAAAACACTGACCAGGTTGTGGTCGAAACATGTTAGACTGTTAAACGATGTAGCCATTATAATAAAGGCTTTTTAAACTGATCATTTCTCGTCCTCGCCCTTTTTGGAGTGCCAGGATTGTTTTTTTTTTCCAGATTTTGGAATGATTTTCCCCCCATTTTTCTAAGAGCATCCAACACATTTTGGGTGGACCTTTTGCCTCAGACCAACCATGCAGTCATCTGTTACACAGTAGAGACCCTCACATGCGAACCTCAAGAGGAAGATGACCATGCATGAACTAAGACTATGAATATGATATGATACATCTCATTAAAGACCTCTGACTGTGAAGGGAGCATCTTTGCCTGTTAAAAACATGTGCACATCTGTATTTGGACCAGTGCCTTCTGCAGCAGATGTGGAGGTGTGTGTGTGTGTGTGTGTGTGCGAGAGTGCACATTCTGTGTATGAATGGCTGTGTATGGTGTGCACTGAATTTCTGATACTGCATTGAATGAAGTACGGATACACTTGCAAATGTGTGTGTGTGTGTGTGTTTATATTATAGGCCACAGTGTGTGTGTGTGTGTGTTTATATTATAGGCCAAAGTGTGTTTGAATATGTTTATCATTGTGATGGTTATGTGTATCTGTGTATGTATGTGAGTGCATACAAATGAATGACACACTCTGCATGTGACTGCATACTGGATAAAACAATGTGGAGAAAATTTACGTAATACACTTACTAGTCGTTTTTACACTGAGTTCGGGCACCATTCACAGGAAGAGATGTATTTATGCTGCATTGTGTGTCTAGACCAAGCCGGCGTATTAAGGAGCCAGGAGGCGGGACACTTCGACCCGCCGTAGCGCCTCGGTGTGTGTAAAAAGGACAGGTGTTCTGCGTTACAGGTGTGTAACGATTTGATAGCGACACACACAGTTGTCCAATCAAAAGGTTTATTCACTGAGAATAAGAACAGGGACACATACCCAGAACACAACACGGGGCAAGTCAAGTACACACACACACTACACATACAGGGGAGGACGCAGCCCCCCACACAAAAAGGATCACACACGAGGGAGAACTAAAAGGGAAACATGTTACAATAAAGACGCTAACATCACACTCAAAACTAAGGAGAAATACAGACATAAACCCCCCAAATGTTCGCTCTCGTATCCCAGAATGCCCTACGCGGGAGAACGCTATGCAATGTCTTGTGCGCCGACGTTACACAGCTCCCCCAACAAGCCATTGCCGTCCTCGGCAATGCCCACGAGGTAGCCACATGCTAACGTCGGCGCGCGTCGCCCGCCACTCAGTTCAGTGCAACAATACCGCCAACTCACGTGGGGTGCACGCCGCAGGAGCTCACTCAACGGGGCGCCACGCTGCTAGCAATCCAGTACGGGCGTGCTAGCAGCCACGTGGCCGACCCGCTCGTCACCAGCTCCCTCTCAGCAGCCGCCCTCAGGCTGCACTTTCCGCGGCGTGTCACCGCGGCACTCCTCCTCTCCTGGCAGGGCCCTAGGTGGCCTTTTCAACCGTCGACACTGTACCAAGCACCGGGGTTCGAGGGGGGCCAGATGAAGCTGCACCAACGCCACTCCGCTCCGTCGAGTCGCCGACCAGGACAGACAGGCACCGACTCCGCAGCAACCGGACCGCGCTGAGCTCTCCCGCTGCAGCTACCGTCTTCGGCGTCCCTCCTCGTGTTGCCATCTCGCAGAGCCGTCCTGTTCTGCTCCCGACCCGTTCCACTCCTTCGCAGCCTCGGCGAAGGCACGACCCCCGAGATGGCCATGCTATCGAACTCCACACACAAACTTTTTTTCAAAAGGCGCCGGCCAACAGGCCAACTAGAACGGGCGCCCACACAGCACGGTGCCTCTCACACGCACCCAAACGTTTTTTTAAAGTTCAGAGGGCCTTTCCGTCGAAGCTGCCCCACCGTCGTGAGTTCGCTGCACTCAGCGGCTCCGCCAACCGTCCATCGTCTAGGAACCTCTTCCTCGCCGCACTCCCTCGGCTCTGCTCACGCGTCGCGGCTCGCCATGGAGTCAGCGCCCAGGCCAGCGTCGTCTTCTCCGCGACCGCTTTTTCAGGCCCCTCTTCCGGCGAGATCTCCTCCCATGGCAGCAGGCAGGTCCAGGTGACAGCTCCTCTCCTCCGGCGGCAGTAACGATAGAAGGCCTCAAGCTCTTTAGCAGCCCTTACAAGGGCTCTCCCCGGATTCTCTTGCGTGGGCCTCCACCCAGAGGTGAGATTTCCCGCTCCCAGCTTCTCTCGCTGAGCGGAGGCCATGTTCGAAAGTCGCTTCTGACACCAATGTAACGATTTGATAGCGACACACACAGTTGTCCAATCAAAAGGTTTATTCACTGTGAATAAGAACAGGGACACAGACCCAGAACACAATACACACAGGGCAAGTCAAGTACACACACACACTACACATACAGGGGAGGACGCAGCCCCCCACACAAAAAGGATCACACACGAGGGAGAACTAAAAGGGAAACATGTCACAATAAAGACGCTAACATTACACTCAAAACTAAGGAGAATTAACGACATAAACCCCCCAAATGTTCGCTCTCGAATCCCAGAATGCCCTGCCCGGGAGAAAGCTATGCAATGTTTTGTGTGCCGACGTTACAGGTGCATACAGTACATACATTCGGGGGAAATCCGGCAGTGTATAAGGGGGTATCAATTTAGCAGACACTTTTATCCAAAGCCACGTATAACATGAGGAATGGCATTCAAGCTGCACTGTAAAGGACAGCTTAGCTTACATACTTTACAAACACCAAGGGACCAGAGGATGAGAGTGCAGAAGTTTAAGTACAAGTCAAAGTGCATTCGGAGGAGATACTGGTAGAAGGAGGCAGGAGAAAGGAAGTGACTGTTAAGTGCATTTTAAGTGTGTTGGGTTGTTAGTAGGAGGTAGGCTACTCTCGGAACAGCTACAGGAGAGGAGTTGTCTGAGGAGTAGGAGTGAGTTTATTGGTCTACTCCTGTGGGACCCCGGGCCACAAACTGTGTCTCTCCAGGCCGGAGTGAAGTCATGGAAAGAGAAGGGGATGTTTTTTTCCCCCACTCAGGGGGGTTGGGGGTTGGGGCACTGACTTAACTCGCTGCTTATGCTACAAGAACTGGATCAGAGAACACCAGACATGGAAAGCCTAGGGGGAAAACAAACTTAGTTCCTACCCCCCCCCCCCACTTCTCTCTCTCACACACACATACACATTCTTTAGGCTTCTTGGCATTTGCAGCCGGAGTTGGGGTCAATAACCTTACACAAGATAATCAGGTATTTCTCCAGTGCTGGCCAACTACTGTAGCAGATGAAAGAGCCACTGGGCACCATCATGCCTTCTTTACGATATTAAAGTTCAAACTATCCCAAACCTTTCATCAAATAGTTACATTGTAGCTACACTGTTGTCTTTGTGTCACACACAATTACAGCATTGTTCTCTCCCTTTGAAATGGAACCATGGGATCTGTCAAGCCTTTAATCTATGTCTGCCTCTGGACCCCTTTTCGGCAGTGAAGGGTAAAAAAGAGAAAGGAGCTTTGGTTCTTGCCTTCACCTAACAATGAAGGCTAGATTGTCGCTGCCTGTCCTCATACGGCGCTTTTTCGAGCACAACACTGAATTCCTCTGGATCGGCGATCTGGCGCGGTTGCTGCTGCTGTTGTAGAATACTGGCCGACACACAGCAGCTGAGATTAATTCGAACCACAAGCACGGGTGAAAATGAAGATTGCGTGCCTCTGAGACTGGAACTTTCCCGCAAAACATCTGAAACGTCTCTTTGATGCGGGCTCTCCCTGTTCTGAACATCTGCAAAAAAACACAGCACACACTTCGTACAGAGACATTACTCACGCGTGTTTATCCCACTATATAAGGTCTTGTGATGTGAAACAACTGTGCGCGCAAGCTGACGCAGCCCATTTCCACAACTATTTATCAAAACATGTAGACTTGTTTAATCACTTCAGTCGGTATGACTAACATATGAATTGTTTATCTGTGCCTGGATATGAGTCCAAATATGACACGTAAGCTAGGTAACGTTAACTCGTCCACGTGACTGCTGCTTCCATGAAGTCAGATAGTTAGTGCGAACCTGCTACTGTGTTCCCTGCGAGACCGAGACGTGACGGGCGGCAGTTGTGGCGCGGTAGCTGACAGAGAGAGGGGCTGGGTTTCTAGAGCTGAGTAACGTAAGAGACAAGAGTTGTTGAGCGGACAACGTGGAACCAGAGGGGGTTTTGAAGCGAAATGCGATTCTATATTCACGGTAGATAACAGGATCACTCTGGTAGCTGGAAGTTGGCGGGACAGTGTTGAAAATTTGACGTTTGAAGGCTCGACCTGCACGTGGAACACAAACGTAAATCAGCTCCCAAAAGTGGAAGGTAAGTGAGAGATTCCTATTTGTGTCATGTTTTTAAGGTAACAGAAAACGCCTTAGGGTTACCAAAGAGATTCATATATTTTAGTTTTTTGTTTAGTGATCTGTAAATTGCGTTACATATTATGCTTAACAAAGCACCTGGTTTGTTGGTTGTTCCTATTGCAAAAGCGCATAATGTCAAGTTATAATGCAATTTTCAGTAGGCTAGACTAGGCTACTAAATTATTACCGCATGGTTGTAGTGTCTAGTATCTGTTGGAAAATGTAGTTACAGGTTTCACCAAAGAAAGACACTTTTTTTTTAATTGAATGGTTGCTTATCATGGCAGGTTGTAGGAAAAGCTAACATGCATTTTCTTACTAGCCTGGTGTAGCCTGAGCTGAGAGTCACGCAAATAGTAACCACGTTTACTCCAAAGGCTTCTTTCGACGTGGTTCTGTCGAATTTCAATTGTGTGGTAAGCAGTGGTTCATCATTTCCCTTTATGGATCAGTGGAAACTGAAAGCTCCCCTACTACTAAAATGACTGTCCCCCACGTCCCACGATGGGACCGGACTGCCTGCGCTATTTGGTGTGACAACTTCAGTATTGTTTTGTAGGCTGTCATGAGTGCCTAGTCTTTCTATTTGTTGATGCGGAGTAGCGTAATGTTATGCAACTTATTATGGTGAAAATGACTAGACGCTTTCATGTGTCGCAAGAATGGCTGCGAAACAGTGTTCTACAATCTTGTAGCCTATTAAATATAGGTGCTCAAGTTAAATGCCGCACTGAAATGAAGTGGGTCTTCTGTAAGTTTTTAGTGTTCTGCAACTGGCAGTGTGGCGTTTGTTTTCGTGCACTTGTAGCCTGTCGATGCGCCTTGCCATGCGTCAAATACAATAATGAACAAATGTGCCTATTCTATTCGGTCTAAGGCTAGTTCAACTTGCGATACTACCCCCTGCCCTATCTCCACACACACACACACACACAAATGTAAGTGAACTGAACCTGATTTGGAAATGCGATTGAACATTTTTCTTATGAGTAGGCTAGCCTATATCCCTAAAGCCCAATATGAGACCAGACCACCCAGCAGCCTTTCATAGGAGTCTTTGCTCTTGCTGGGGTTAGGTCTGAGATCATAGCACCGATTTAACTCCGGGCTGCTGCAGATGAGAGGAGTTCACTGTGTGAAAACTAGGGCTGTCAAAATAACTGATTAATTTCGATTAATTAATTTGAGAAAAAAGAACTGATTAAAAAAAATAACGCAGATTAATCGATTCCGTATGACCTTTGACCCCGAGCCGTAGTCAGTAACCATTAGACTGTAAAATGAAGGAGAGAGAAGAAAATGTGCTGCCTAGATCATTGATTGGAACATTTACTTTTAAAAAACGGCCTGATGGCGTTGATAAAAATAAAGTATTGATTAAAATAAAGTCCTCTGCAATGTCTGCAGCAATGAATTTGCATATCACCGGAGTTCATCAACTCTAAAGTTGATCAATGCATCAATGCAAAGAAATAGTGTTGACATTGAGGGGAGTGTTAATTTATTTGCTCTAGGTTATATCTGTGGCCTGAAATACCTTGTATGTGAAAAACAACTTCTTCCTGAAGCACTTTTGAATTTATTTCCTCAGCATATTAGGTCATATCATAGATTATTATGGCCATTATTAAAATAATGATAAAAGAGTTTTTGAACTTTAATGTCACTAATGCTGATTATTCAATGATTTATTTGAGTTTAAATATTTAAAATACTTTCACAGCAAAAATTATATATGCGGTTAATTTAGATCAATTAATCACAGAGTATGTAATTAATTCGATTATTTTTTTTAATCGATTGACAGCCCTAGTGAAAACAGCTGGGAGATTTTCATGTGTCAGTTAAAGGGTGTGGTGCTGGGGATTGGGTTGAAGGAGGGATGTCAGGTGAATTCAGCTTTGTCCTCAGAGGAACCTGTGGTTCTAATTAAAAACCTTAAGACAGTGCTACGGAACACTGTGCTTGCATAAGCTTAAGAACCATTTACAGCTATCGAAATCAATTTCATCCCTGATACACTTCTGGAAATGCCAGTCTTAGGTTTGACAATTGTCTGAATACTACATGACCTAGGCTGCTTTTCTTAAGCAGGTTTTCTGTTGTCTCTGAAAATGGCTACATTCAGCTAGCATTATTATTATTATAGCATTTATTTAAGCATTGTGGGCTATTTTAAAGTTATTGTGTTCCAGATGCTTCTAGTTACACATACCTGCCTTGCAATAAGACACACACACACACACACAGGCACACATTATTACCGGTAGCTTTGGTCAGATAACCCTACCTCTAAGGATGACCTTTCCAGCTCTTAAATAACAGCAAGTGCCCACTCCTACTTTACTCAGTTGACACAGATGTTATTAGATGCGTTTCAAGTGCCACATACAAGCAGTCACCTTTATGAAACTCACTGTTTATGAAACACACACACACACACACACACACACACACACACACACCTTTATGAAACTCACTGCTGACTGAGGAGCAGCTCTGGTGCAAGCTTACCAGTTCTGTTTACATTCTGATTATCAGTTCGTAGAAAGACCTCAAATGGCCCCCAAATCTCATATCAAATATCCATTGTTGTAATTGGGTGTGTGTTTTGAGACGGAAGAGGCTGTCCTGGTTGTGCACGTTCCTGCTATTCTAATTCGTGGCACAGTTAACACAGCCTCTTACACTTTGAAGTGCTTTAATAGGGTCGGGCTGAACTCTTGCTTGCACTGATTTGTAGACGGGACCAAGGCAATAACTATTGAGGGGAAACGGCAGGCTCTCAAGCAGATCGTGTTTTGTTAAATTTACTCAAGCATCGGCGTCTGGCTACATTTTCAGTTAATTTGAGTAGATTTGGTTTCTTTTGCATCTTTTGTAAAGATCAGACTGAGTGGAATCTAAACTCCATCGTTCTCCATCTTTCTGCGTTTGCAGCGGTCTGCTAGCCTCTGTTCCGTCTCATTTGCTTAAACCCATGCATATAGCAGGCCAGGCTCCTCTAGTGGCAGCGCACGGTGTGGCTGTGGATGGAAAATCAAAAAGCTAAAATCTCCTGTCATATAAGCTCCTGCTCCACAGTTGTGGCAGGACATTGACATGATAGAACACTTCTTGCAGGGTAAAATCTCCTGTCATATGAATGGGCTTTGTGATCCTCATCCTCATCCAGCACTGCGAGGCAGAGGCAGGAGGAGTGACGAGCATAATGGTTTCCTGTTCTTTGTGGTTAGGCTCATCACCCAAGAGGAACAAAAACAGTCAGTTTAGGATATTTAGACATCTTGATTTGTTCTGCAGGATTGGCTACAGAGTGCTCGAATGAGATCATGGTACGGCATGATCTCTAAAGATCCTGCAGAAATCAGCAGCAAGGTTTTTGGGGTCTGACAATAGGAGTTTTTTTTATTGAATTCAATTTTTCTGTTTTTTAATTGAAGTTTTGTTCTACAAAGACCAAACCATAGCCTGTCTGATTTAATCATAAGTATTACAATCCCAGTGTTGTGCATTTGGAGGAGGAATCCTGCAGTATTAGACAATGTTGTTGTTTTCTTTGTAGAGGGAAAAGCTTGTTGTCGTAAGACTTGGTTGGGTAAAGGTTGTGTTCTTCCCCAAATGGCTGTGCTGGTTCCTGTAGCTGTGTGGTTGGTGTCTGCTTGTTGTCACCCTGAGCTTGTTACTGGGGGACCAGGCGGTAAAACAAAATGAAATCATTGGCGGCGCGTTCAGCTCCTGTGATTTATTGCGGGCTCACGGGCGCATGGCATAAATTCTCACCTGCTGCTACTGCTGCTGAGTCACCCAGCTATAGCCAGCAGGAGTGATGGGGTCTTTTGTCCTCCGACTCAGAAAAAGTCTCAGTGTTTCAGCTGCTTCTGCCCACTGGTCCACGGGGACCAACTCTTTTGAGAACTTTTTTGAGAAAAGCACAGTGTTACTTCCTTTGAGACTTGTTTGAGAAAAGCACAGTGTTACTTCCTTTGAGAACTTGTTTGAGAAAAGCACAGTGTTACTTCCTTTGAGAACTTGTTTGAGAAAAGCACTGTGTTACTTCCTTTGAGAACTTGTTTGAGAAAAGCACTGTGTTACTTCCTTTGAGAACTTGTTTGAGAAAAGCACAGTGTTACTTCCTTTCAGCCAGGGCCCATTTCTTATCTGTTTTTCTGTTGATGTTTTCAGTTCTAAAGAAACTGAACTGTACTGTATGTGTTAAATTCCCAGAACTTAGATAAGTGTGTAAATCCCCCAGAGTATGCCTGGTTTACTGTGAATAACTTAAAAAAGTTATACTTCCCATTTAGTTGGTATTCTTTCCAAGGCATTTAGACAATTAGGCCCCATGACCCCTCAGTGAATCTTTTATAAATGAATGAATGAATGAATGAATGAATGAATAAATAAAAAGACACTTGGAGTGCAGACTTGGAGTGCAGACTTGGAGTGCACTCATAGATGCAATTATTTACTGGTTGCATTTGGAATGGACAAACGCCTAAAAAGCCCAACTTGTCTCCACTGCCATAATAAATAAATGTAATGTATGCGAGAATACTGTCCAACTCCCCATTCTGTAATCTCATTCTCTCGTCTCTGATGTTCACCTACAGAAAGGACCCAAAGCTGCCATCTTTGCCCATATGAGGCCATCCGGGTGTTAATTGAAGCTAACTACATATGGCAAGTTGCTCTGGGGTAGCAAAAATCTAATTTTGCCATCTTGTAGGGCTGTGTATTGGCAAAAATCTGGTGATGCGATACAGATCACGATACATACGGTAGGTTACGATTCGGTCCGTGTACTTTTGCATTCATTCATTATTCTATTTGGGTACGGAAATGGAAAATGGAAAAACAAGTGGTATATGACTTTTTGATGTTCTATAGTCACTTGCTAAGTGAAACTTGTCATTTTTTTTTTAAGTATATTTTTTGGGCTTTTTATGCCTTTGATTGACAGGACAGTGGAGAATGACAGGAAGCGAGTGGGAGAGAGAGTCGGGGTGGGATCCGGAAAGGACCACGGGGTGGGAATCGAACCCGGGACGCCGGCGTACGGTGCAGGTGCCCAGGCCAGTCGCGCCACTGCTGGGGCCAACTTTTGTCATATTTTGACCAAGGATTACAACTGTTGACTTAATGAATGGATAATGTGAAATGCAAAATGCAATTAAGCATTCTAACCATGTGCTTTGTGCACACAAATATGCTGGAAAAGACGGCATAAAGAGTGCATACTACGGTGTATTATACAGCGCTCTTGAATAGTTGAACAGTGTAAAAAGCGGCACATTTTCACGCATTTTACGGCGCATTTCACGGCGTCGCCTCTAATCGCGCCGTAAAAAGCGGCGACAGTTCCCGACAGTTGGGATCATTCAAAATCCCCATGTTATGTTCCCATAGGAAAAATCTCAAGATACCAGATCTCCTCATATGGGCAAAGATGGCAGCCTTTTTGTAGGCAAACTTCAGAGGTCTGAGGGATATCCCCTCAGTGTTGTTCTCAAGGCTAAATTACTATTTAGATTGATTGAAAGATTGATTGATTGACAGACTGATTAATAAATTAAATAACCAGCCTCATGCTTGTCAATCAAGATCAAAATCAAAGTCAAAGTCAAAGTCTGCTTTATTGTCAATTTCTTCACATGCCAAGACATACAAAGAGATCGAAATTACGTTTCTCACCAGACCACGGTGGAGACAAGACATATTTTACCAATAGGGATGTAACGGTATGAAAATTTAACCTCACGGTTATAGTGACCAAAATTATCCCCGTTTTCGGTATTATCACGGTATTGTATACAAGTGTGTTCAATATGTTCAGAAAGCACTGATAGGCCTACAAGCTGAAATAGTTTCAAAAAGTGTCCCTTTCACTTTTGTCTTAGTCATGTTTAATTGGCTATGTACTTATAGCTTAACTTACACCTTCCATAACTTGGAGTTTGCTATTTCTGTTATTTTAATGAATGAGACCAAAGTAAGCATTCGAAATAAAACTTTAGGCTATTGTATTCTCCTCATAACGTAAGTGGAATGGATTTAATGTGGATGCGAACATAAAAAGACGCAGAGTGACTACATGATACGGTGCACATTTTGCAGTGAAAATGTTCCGCCTTTTAAAATCAGGGTGTAGCCTAATCCGAATCATAGTTAAAACCATCAATTAGACAACAGAATCAGTAGGGTACCAGTTTTGTTTCATTGTACCAGGCCTACTGTATGTCAAAAGCAGGCTCAGATGAAGCTGGGAAGGATTAAACACACGGTTTCCACACCGCGGTAATCAACCGTGATAATTATGATATTTGAAAAGAAAACGGTAATTGTTATCGTCAACATTTTTATCACGGTTTACCATTATACCGGTAATCGTTACATCCTTATTTACCAATTAAGTCCTCAGACAAACATAACATTCAAGTAAACAATAAAAAGTAAATAAGAAGGCACATACAATGAAGAAATAAGAGCAGCAAAAATGGGTTGAAATTGTGCAAATGTGCATACAGTAGACAGTCAATATAATAGTGCAAAGTCAGGCCAATAAATGGCTGAGGTAGTTCTGTTTGACCTAAGTAAGCAAGTGGCATAGCAGTGTTTCCCACAGAATTTGATTCAATTTCTTCAAGGGAGGGGGGGGGGGGGGTATTAAGATCGTCTTGGTAGTATATAAACTTAGGTCTAATTGAGTGCCTGTCACTTTAAGATGTTCGTGATTAACACAGTTAACGTTAAAAGGCTGCTGATGTGTGGATGCAATTCATAACGTTTTATACAAAGTTAAAATAAAGGTTCCTACTTCTCCTTGGGACAAGCACTTTTGAATTTTGGAAAACACTTTTCCATTTACATCGGGATTTTGCAAACATTCAGTGTCAGAGTCAATAAAATTGAGGTAAGACAATACCGAAATAAAATAAAACAGTGCTTAAGACACTCTTGGCCTTTTCTCATATAGGCCTAGCCTACCCTACAAGAATAAAATAGGCCTACAAATCAATGAACTCTCTGGGCTTATTTTATGCATCGTTTTAGCAGCAAGGGCCAAATTATTATTTAACATTAAGGAAATCCCTTCATCAAAGGTAAGGCTACTCTACAGACTATAGTTGCAGTTTAGGAAAGAGAAAGAGAGAGAGAGAGAGAGAGAGAGAGAGAGAGAGAGAGAGAGAGAGAGAGAGAGAGAGAGAGAGAGAGAGAGAGAGAGAGAGAGAGAGAGAGAGAGAGAGAGAGAGAGAGAGAGAGAGAGAGAGAGAGAGAGAGAGAGAGAGAGAGAGAGAGAGAGAGAGAGAGAGAGAGAGAGAGAGAGAGAGAGAGAGAGAGAGAGAGACGTAAAGGGACTGAGAAACAGACAAACACACTCATACACACACACCAGTTTGTTAGTCTTGGATGCATAACCATGTTGTACTCCAAGCTTTCTCCATGTTAAATACATGTTTAAATGTTCCGCTTTAGCAATGCAAAAAATATTTGTCATTCTAATAAAGCTCACTTAAATTGAATTGAATTGAGACACAGAGAGAGAGAGAGAGAGGACAGACACACACACAAACACACACACACACACACACACACACACACACACACACACACACACAGAAAGACTGACTGATTGACTGACTTACAGAGATAAGCAGATAAACAGAAAGATATAGAGGAAAGTCAAAAAAGAGACAGACACACACACACACACACACACACTTACAGTACACATACACACACACATACTGTACACACACACACACACTATACGCACAGAAGTGTATGTGTGAGTGGGCAGACTTGTGATGAGTTACGGTGCGCCGGGCCAAGTCGGGGTGGGCCGGGTCGGACGAGGGGTCAGAGTGGGCATGTGGGATTAGGAGTGAGGATAAACGGGCCGTCTGGAGGAATTTGTTTGGGTCAGCGTCTGTGCTGCTATCTGCTGCAATCACCATTCATCTCCCCAAGGATACACAGCGCACGCATGCACGCACGCACGCACGCACGCACGCACGCACACACGCACGCACACACATTCTCAGGCTCCTCTCCCACACACACACACACACACACACACACACACACACACACACATATTCTCTTCTCAAGAAGATGGTAAG